>NC_083401.1:142234235-142541735 GCF_020745735.1 Hemiscyllium ocellatum
GGTACACAGATAATTTCTCTGTACACTTGAGTGGCAAAGTTGACAGATTCTTGGATCTGCCGGCAATCTATGAGCCAGAACCTGCAACAAGCAAAACAAGAAACACTTTATTCAGTCTCAGCCAGACACCTGCTATTCATTGGATTGGAGTACTGAATTGTTCAGGGTTGAAAACAAAAGCTGATAACATTAAGTTTTATGTGACAAAATCCCATTTTAAATTTTTCATTGACCTATCCTCAACAGGTTTCTTGAGATAAAATCTCAATTTGCATGGTTTAAAGAAATATTTCCTGACATTACCTGATGACCAACTAAGCTTTAATTTTAAACTTTGAGCTTTGGTTTGGGTTAGCCACCAAAAGAAGTACATTTTCTCAGCCAAATGTGTTAATGCAAGGTTTGTAGCTCAGGTTGAGGTTTAGGGTGTAGGTTTGCTCGCTGAGCTGTAGGTTTGGTATCCAGACGTTTCATTACCTGGCTGGGTAACATCATCAGTGGCAACCTCCAAGTGAAGGCGAAGCTGTTGACTCCTGCTTTCTATTCGTATGTTTGTCCTGGATGGGGTTCCTGGGGTTTGTGATGATGTCATGTCTTTACTGGCATGATTTCGACTGGGCCAACACATCTATCCTGGGACAGTCTAAGCAAAGACATGCCAGAGAATTCCTAGAGGCCTGACACTCCAACCACAACGCCATAAACAAACACATAGATCTAGATACCATCTATCAACCCCTCAGAAAACGAACAGGAAATGACATCACCACAAACCCCAGGAACCCCATCCAGGACAAACATATAAATAAGAAAGCAGGAGACAACAGCTTCGCTTCACTTGGAGGTCGCCACTGATGATGTTACCTAGCCAGGTAATAAAATATCTGGATATCAAACCTACAGCTCAGTGAGCAAACCTATACCCTAAATGTGTTAATGATCATATAGATCTTAATTATATTAGCCCTTTAATCTTTTCTATTGAATGGAAAATAGGCCTAATCTATGCAAACTGTCTTCAACATTTGATTTTTTTGGTCCTATTGCGATTGATAACTCCAAATTGCACCTTCCTTCAACACCTATAACTCTTTCCTGAGGTGTCCTTCCTGGGACATGCTTCTTAGAACTGACTGTAGTATTCCAGATATAATCTGACAAGAGCTTTAAGGAACTGCAAAATAAATGTCACATCTTTGCACTCTGACCCCTTTAATATAAGAATATTAGTCAATCAGCTTTCTTTTTTTTTACATTTCTATTAAACTTCTGGCAATTTCTGCAGAAAATCTTCTAAATCTCTCTGCTCATCCATAGTTCTCACTATCTCACCATTTAGAAAATACCCAGTTTTTCCTTGCTGCAGTCCAAAGTTGATGACCACATATTTCTCACACTGAACACTATTTATCATAGGTCAGCCACTGACTTAATTCTCTGCTCCCAAATGTGGTATTTCGTATGCCAGCTAACTTGGTGGCATTGCAGTTTTGTTCTGCAGGCTAATGTACCTTGAGAAATCATGGGTACATTGTTTTAAAGCTCTCCAAAATCTTTACCTGGCTGATACATTTGTCGTGAAGGAAACACACTCATTGACAAATGATAAAGGCGTAGTTCCAGTTATATCTTCCCATTGGGCTGGCGTTGTTCCACCTGGGAAGCAAGACAAAGCCAGCAAGTATTATTCAAAAGTTGTAAAATATTTTGTTACAAGACACTCACAGAGAGAGTGCATTTGCCTCACAATGTATTTGCATGTTGTTAAATTGGAGAAAGAGGAACAAACAACTTGTAATATAAATGGGCCCACACTAAAAGCTAGATTTCAGTAAGCCTGAATGTAAGGGACATCTGTGGTGTTTCTCAAACTGTTCATCAACTTGAACTATAATGAGAATTAATAGCACTTTTGTGTTAAATGTTTGAAAAGTTTTGAGTACATGGGTTAGACATTACGCTTTCCAGTGTTGGTTTGAAAACAGGGGCATATAATATCCTGAGATTTACAGGCAGAGTCTCTGTAGTTTGCCCACTATTAGGTCTACTGAAGTCCTTAAGTGGCCAATTAAGTTACTTCGGCACCTCATTCTGCCGTCCCTGGCATTTTCATTTGAACCCTTCTAGTCCCTCAGCAAGGATGATTCAAATGGACGATTGACACTATCTTCCTCAAGAAACCGTGTAATATCAACAAGTGCTCAGAGTCAGAGCATGGTCTTCGTCAGGGATCCATCTCCTTCAGATGGAATCAGATCAAAAGAGATTCCCAAGAGTTCAGCAGAGTGCAGGATGCCGCCTTCACAATATTAATGAGACCACACACTCTGTGCCAGCTGCCTGCTCTTCCTCAGGTATCAGTGAACTATCTGTAATTGTTATGGGTGAGTACTTTGTCTAAACAGCCAGTATATCATAACTAAAGTGTGACCTCTTCACAAAGTGTGCAAACTATTGAATATGCAATAGGTCAACTGCTTATCTTAAGGTTACTGTGGTCATGTATGCCTGAAAATCTAACACTGTTTACCCCAGACCCCTACCACAGGTGAGAGGTTATATATCAAGTGGCCAGCCTGCACTTGGGTTAATTGAATGCCTTCAAGTGGACATTTAGTTACCACTCAATGGCCCGATTCAACACTATTTTCAAGTTTCTATCCACAAGGAAAGGCAGAGGTTTGAGCATTCTGGGCTGAGGCTGCTGGCAGGCACAGAAAGAGAATAGCTCTTTTGGGACCCAGTGTCCATTGGGAATGTTCCATGTCCACTGGGGAGAAATCTGTCACCCCACAGTACACACCCAAGGATATGTACTTGAGATGCCTTAACCTACAGGGCTATAGAGGCTGGGGTTTGTGACTAGCCTTGATGGGTCCTTTTTGGTTGGAATGGATATAATGGCTGAAATGCCTTCTCCTTTGGTGAAAGCCATTCCATGTCTCTCAGAGAATAACCAGGAATCAACAAGGCTGGGCCCAGATAAAGGGACTGCAAAAAGATGCTGTGGTCAAATATATTCATTTATATTCAAAGTATCCCAATAATTCATTGAATAAGGGCTTTTCTGGCTAACTCAGCATTTGTTGCTCACCCCCTAATTGCCCTTGAGAATCCATGGAGAATTGCAGGTAGGGATAGGTAATAGATGATTGCCCAGCCAGTGAATGAATAAAGAAAAACATTGATAATGCATCACAGCCAATATCACAAACTGTGCTGTTTGATACAGGAGGAGGAAAGATTCTGCCAGGATACTGTGAAGTCAAAGTAATCAAGCAAAGCATTATTTTTAAAATTCTCACTACCAGATTAAGCCTATTTTCCTTTATTGTTATGCATGGCAATCTCATAAGCTACAGATAATTACTCTAAAATCTCATGGTAATATTTACCCTTCATGAGGATTTACACCTACTACATCAGTTTGTGACTTTCACACTGTTGGTAAAATCCTCTTAACAGCCAAAATGTGATCTGTTTGAAGACAGTACCCCCTCCACTCCATTCCACCTCACAACATTTTCAGCTGTCAGAAATGGAGGCGTGAATTCTGAGAGCAATTCCTGCTCATCATTTTTAGCAGTTGACTTGCAAATCTGCACATATCAAGCCCTGGGGTTCCAACTGCTGAAAGACCACAAGATGTAGGAGCAGAAGTAGACAATTCAGTCAATCAAATTTGCTCCCCCATTCAATGAGATCCAGGCTGATCAAATTCACTTTCCTGCCTTAAAAAACTGTCTGCGTCAGCCTTGAATTTGTTTAGTGACCTAGTCTCAACAGTCTTCTGGGGTAAAGAATTCCACAGATTCACTACCCTCAGAAAAGAATTCCCCCCCCCCCCCCCCCCCCCCCACCCTGGTCTTAAATGTGTGGCCCCTTATTAATGAGGCATCAGCAGTTCTTAAATATGTAAACAGCATCTTAGGTGTCAAAAATAGTCACTGAAATGTTGATGTTCAGGTATCGAGAGCAGGATAAATTCATAAACATCGGCCTGAATGTGTGGCATGGCAGAGAACCTCTCTTTTTGGGTTGCCCAGCCACTTTCCAATTGAACCTGCACACACAGACCAGAAACGGGAAGTACAGATCATCATTTTTAAAACCAGGTTTGTAGAGCCCATGAACCCTTTTGTTTTCATGAGCCTGAACTGGGAAAGTAAATTGAGGCCTTTGACCATCATGGTTAGCGGACAAATCTTGGATTCTATTACATAAGATAAAACGCATGGAATTTAGCTGATGATGATCTGAATACATTTTCTAAAGGTGTTCAGTAAGGTGTCACACAGATGAAAAAATTGAAAGCATGTGTCACAAGAGAAATTTCAATGTTATGTAAAAGTTGGATGATGGACAGGGATGGAAAATAATTAGGTAAATATGTATGAGCACTTGGAAAAGTTCTGGAAATGGTGTATCCCAGTGGTCATATTGCGGTCATTTCATCGCAATGAAAATCGGCCAGACTGCCAGGCTGATGGCAGACTCCACGAGATTAGTATCTGGCAGTAGTTTTTGTGTCACCATTTATAAACATGTATTGGTTTCTTACCTGTTATACTGCAAAGTAACCTGAGAGTTGGAGTGTCTCCACCGTAGCCATTCATTAGCCCTTCAGTAGAGTATTTTGGAATAGGAATGGTCATCGTTATTGGTTTATGGAATTTCCTTCTTCGAGGCTCCAGGGTGACTATTGGACTAAAGGTTGCCTTGTTACCAAGAATTTTCTTGACTAGCTCAACATGCATGGGCTGGGCCTGGACATTAATAAAGGAAAACAGTAAAAAATATTTTTAGCTAAGAGTATTTGTAAAACGGTGAACTAATATTCCTTTTTAAACATGCTGATGACTGGCCCCAGGCGTGCCACGTTGTTTAAATCTCCAGGAGATTATTTACCTGGAGGCCAACTCTAATCCTTTTAGTTAATGCTCCCTCAGGGAAGACAGCTTGAACCTGTGGTACAACAGTACTGCTCAATACACCACCTTCTGGCCCAATCAAGTTACTGTCCTGCCTGACCCTGGACACAACTGCAAAGTACTGTGGGAAATCCCTGGTGATGATACGGCAAATACGTTTTTTGTCAAGTTCCTCTGGGCTGTCAAGCACTGTAAAGAGTAAAGAAAACACCATTACTGCAATTTTTTCTGTTCAAACTGTGTACTTTGGGCATAAATTTACATTCTACTGATCAGTAGGATCTGTTTCTTTTTAAAAAAGCTACCAGAACTCTTGGATACAATTCAATCAATACATTAATATTTTTTCAGAAAGTATTGCTTTTTCAATTTAGATCCATAAAATCAATGTGAAGTTGTACATTTTAAAATGACAATGCATGGCCCAGGCCAAAGTAGTTTGAATATTTCAAAGCTGCAAATGTGTTGCTGGTCAAAGCACAGCAGGCCAGGCAGCATCTCAGGAATAGAGAATTCGACGTTGAGCATAAGCCCTTCATCAGGAATATGATATTTATATTTTAAAGTTGGTGACTCAGTTAAAATGGTCAATGTACTAATTCTGAATGGTGAATATATTTGCTCAAATATTCAAATAAGCCAGTCAGTCATTGGTTGTACGGAATTAAGCTGATATGAAAAGATAGACATCACCTTTTTCAACAGTCCTCCCTATTCATCAAAAAAAAACCCAGACCTCGACACCTATCCATGCATTCCTCAACATTACCCACTGCTGGCCTGACCCCTTTGAACTGACACATCCCCATCAATAGATACCATTGCATCAACTCATAGAATTCCATCACTTATCTGGCATTTTTAAACACCTGCCACCCTGGCACCTTACCCACCTGGTACTTTATCTCTTAACCAATGGCTTCCCAATTCCAGATTTACCTGCCCAATTTCAGGAGAGAGTGAGGACTGAAGACGCTGGAGATCAGAGTCGAAGAATGTGGTGCTGGAAAAGCACAGCCAGTCAGGCAGCATCCGAGGGGCAGGAGAGTTGACGTTTCAAGCGTAAGCTCTTCATAAGGAATGAGGGGATGGCCCAAGGGGGCTGAGAGTTAAATGGGAGGGAGTGTGCAGCTGAGAGGAAGGTAGCTGGGATTGCGACAGGTAGATGAAGGTAGGGGTGAAAGTGATACGTTGGAGAGGAAGGTGGAGCAGATAGGTGGGATGGAAGATGGACAGGTAGGACAGTTCAAGAGGGCAGTGCCGAGATGGAAGGTTGGATATAGAATAACGTGGGGGGAGGGGAAAGGATGAAACTGGTGAAATCCACATTGATCCAACGTGATTGGGAGGGTCCTAAGGCAAAAGATGAGGTGCTCTTCCTCCAGGCGTCGGGTGGCTAGAGTTTGGTGGTCCTTGGTTGAAGTGTTCGACAACAGGGCTGTGGGGTTGCTTTTTGCATGTCCTAGAGATGTTCTTTGAAATGTTCCACAGGTTGGTGTCCTGTCTTGTCAATGTAGAGAAGACCACATCAAGAGCAATGGACACGGTAGCTGACATGTGTGGAAGTACAGGTAATCTCTGTCGGATGTGGAAGGATCCTTGGGGCCTTGGTTGGAGGTTGGGGGGGGGGGGGGGGGGGGGCAAGGGGGAGGAGGTATGGGTGCAGGTTTTGCAATTTTTGCAGTGGCAGAGGCATGTGCCTGGAATTGAGGGTGGGTTGGTTGGTGGGTGTGGACCTAACAAGGGAGTGGGGTCTGTTTGTAGGTGGCAGAAATGGCGGAGGATGATATGTTGTACCTGAAGGTTGGTGGGGTGGAAGGTGAGGTCCAAGGGGGGTCTGTCCTTGTTACGATTGAAGGGGTGGGGTTGAAGGGCAGAGCTACGGAGAGTAGAGGAGATATACTAGAGGGCATCATTGACCACGTGGGAGGGGAAATTGTGGTCTTTGAAGAAGGAAGCCATTGGTATGTTCTATGGTGGAATTGGTCCTCCTGGGAGCAGATGTGGTGGAGGTGGAGGAATCAGGAATAAGGGATATCTTTTTGCAGGAGGCAGGGTGGGAGGGATATGTAGTCCAGGTAGCTGTGGAAGTTGGTGGGTTTGAAGTATTTGTCAGTGTTAAGTCGGTCACTGGAAGTGGAGATAGAGGGATCAGGAAGGGGAGGGAGGTGTCGAAGATGGTCCAGGTGAACTTGAGGTCAAGGCGGAAGATGTTCATGATATTGATGAACTGTTCAACCCCCTTGTGGGAGTACAAGGTGTCACTAATACAGTCTTCAATGTAGCGGAGGAAAAGGTGGGGAATGGTGCCAGTGTAGCTGCGGAAGATGGACTGTTCAAGATACCCGAAGAGGCATGCACAGCTGGGGCCCATGCAGGTGCCCATAGCAACTCCTTTGGTCTAGAGGAAGTGGGAGAAGTCAAAGGAGAAATTGTTGAGGTGATGACCAGTTCAGTCATTCGAATGGGTGAGTCAGTGGAAAGAAACAGAGGCCTTGGAGGCCTTCATCATGGTGGATAGATGTGTACAGAGACTGATGTCCATACGGAAGATGAGGCGTTAGGGGCCAGGGGAATAAAAGTCATGGAGGAGGGGAGGGCATGAGTCCTGTCCCAAACATATGTGGGGAGATCCTGGACCAAGGGAGACAGGACAGTGTTAAGGTATGCAGAGATAGGTTCCTGCCAACCTCCAGATACAACATATCCTCAGCTGTTTCTGCCACCCATAAACGGAACCCACCACCAGGGATATATTCCCCTCCGCACACCTATGTGCATTCTGGAGAGACCATTCCTTCCGCGACTCTCTTGTTAGGTCGATGCCCCCACCAACTCACCTCCACTCCCGGCACGTGCCCCTGCCACGGCAAGAATTGCAAAACCTGTGCCCATACCTACTCCCTCACCTCCGTCCAAGGCCCCAAAGGATCCTACCACATCTGACAGATTTACCTGTACTTCCACACACATCATCTACTGTGTCCGTTGCTCTCGATGTGGTCTACTCTACTTTGGGGAGAAAGGACGCCAGCTTGTGGAATGTTTCAGAGAATTTCTCTGGAACATATGCACTAACCAACCCCACTGTCCTGTGGCCAAACTCTTTAACTCCCCCTCCCATTCCACCAAGTACCTGTAAGTCCTGGGTCTCCTCCACCACCAAACTCCGTCGCCTGGAGGAAGAATGCCTCATCTTCCACCTTGGGACCCTCCAACCACACAGGATTAAGTGGGTTTCACCAGTTTCCTCCTTCCCCCTCCCCCCACCTTATCCCAGATCCAACCTTTCATCTCAGCACCTCCCTCTTGAATTGTCCTACCTGTCCATCTTTCTTCCCACCTATCTGCTCTACCCTCCTCTCCGACGTATCATCTTCACCCCCACGTTCATCTACCTATCACATTCCCAGTTACCTTTCCCCCAGCCCCACACCCCTCCCATTTATCTCTCAGCCCCCTTGGGCCATCACTTCATTCCCAATGAAGACATTATGCTCGAAGCATGGACTCTTCTGCTCTTTGGATGCTGCCTGACTGGCTGTGCTTTTCCAGCATCACACTCTACAATAATTACTTTCAGAACACCTGTCAAAGTATCTTTGAATCTCAGAAAATAGATCTGAAAAATGGGGCATGGTGAGATTCCCCTGATTTCCTGCACTGCAAGGGAACTTTTGGGTTTCAGGTACATTTCACATTTCTCAAGCAGTCAGGTTCGGAATTGCCAGCCAAGCATGAAGAATTCAGGCCTGATGGGAAAAGTGAAGAATGAATTGCCAAAGTGACTGTGACTGCTATTCCTCAGTATACCTTGGGCCATAAAAGTAGTACAGTGAATGTGGTAAAACTGACGCATCTTATGATTAGATTCCCTTCAGTTGGCCCTTCGGCCCAACAAATCCACACTGACCCTCCAAAGAGCAACCCACCCAGATTCCCCTACATTTACCCCTGACTAATGCACCTAAAACTACAGGAAATTTAGCACGGCCAATTCACATGGGGAGAATGTGAAAACTCCACACAGACAGTTGCCCAAGGTGGGAACTGAACCCGGGTCCCTGGCACTGTGAGGCAGCAGTGCTAACCACTAAGCCATCATGCCAACTCATGAGGACAGGTTACAGGAATCTCATTACAGATACAAGCTGAAATATAAATTGGCAGTGTCTGAGGATGTATATGCCGAGGGTGGTGCAAGTTGGGTGTTGAGGATTTAAGAGACAAAGAATGATATGATTCTAGGGAAGATTGATGATAAAAAGGACCTAAGCTACTGGCGTAATCAAGATCATTGAGTGTGCAATTTTACAGGAGTAGTTGTTGACCTTCATCTGATATTGGGGTCACACAAAACTTATTAATCATGGGTTTGTGAAGATGTTGCAGTCATCAGCACCAGCTGACTCTGGCTTGAGCACTACTGTTACTTAAGATGGAATACAATTATATCTGACAATGTTTGATGATCTGCATTGTGGGAGCAATCGTGATTATGATGCCTGTGTGACAGAATGGAAAGATCATAATTTATTCAACAGTCTCAATTTACACCAAAGAACTAACTAAATTCTTAATTTTACAACCATAAACTAGAATTCTGATCAAGTGAAAAAAAAGAAATTCTGGTCATTAAAACTAACAATGAAAATAAACATTTCAATAATTTTTTTTCCTGAATTGATGAGAGAGAACTCTCTGTGACTTGCAGAAATAGATGGAATTATTCTACATGCAACAAGATAATCTATAACTGCACATGATTCTGTTCAAATATTGATGTTGCACTTTAAGATATTTGCCTTCTCACTGTAACACTAACATTGGTATTGTTACAGCCTTACTTTTAGCACAAACACTTACTTCAAAAAATATGAATTCCTTTTGTGATTGCCAACAAGATCCAAGGGTGAGGCCACACCAGCCCACAAAACAAGCACATCTTTACATAAATTTAATGGATCCAAATGAATTTGCAGGCTGGGATGAATGTCTGACCCATGATTATCTGAATAGGAAACGAGGTAAGTACGACGGCCTTTGATTTTTCATTACTTGTCTCATTACTACCCTCATTCCCCATCAACCCAGCAAAGTTGGTACCTTCATCCATCCCATTTAATATTTCATTCAATTCTTCCTCAGTATATTCACACTGATGTTCCTTCCAGGTCTCCCCTGTTTCACTGCGCAGCACCACCAGTTCCCGCTCTTTCCCACGCACAGCCGCAAAGTGTGGAATCTCTACAATCACAGGCCTGAAACACCAGATGTTAAGAATGAGCACAATGTGGAAACAGACCTGATTCTATCATGTCTAATGCTACTCTTTACAAATTTTATATAGTCAGTAACAAAGTGAGCTGGCATTCATTTTCAACATGGATGGGGATGACTGAATAACTAACGTAGGGTTAACCTCCGTGTCATGTTATTTTGATCTAGCGGCTTATGAAATGTGAAGCACCTTAAATGCATTTTGCTTAGTTTTTATTTTCTCTCTTTTTTTCACATAAATGATTGTGCTGGGAGGTAATAATCATTCGTACTGAGATTTTCACCAAAACTGGTTAATGGTGGGGTGATAGAGATCAAAATGACTGATTCTTTTATTCTTTAATTGACTGAATGGAATTAATTTCAACTAAAATTGCAATCAGTGATGTATCCAAAATTCAATAAATTGATGTTGAATGACATGCCAAGAAACTAAAATGCTTTGTGACGGATTGCTGCTGAGAAATGTCCTGTAAAGCTCTTTGCAATTAACTAATATCCCAAAGGTTTATAATATAGACTTACTGGTTTCAGCCCACATTCCACAAGGATTTGAAGCACTTCTGAACTTTGGTAAACTAACACAAATTTAATATTTTTATGAAAAACATTATATCATAGACAATATCAATAGTAAAACAACAAATGAATGAGAGTAACTTTCAGAAAGGAGATTCAGGGTCAAAATACAAAAAGAAAACTTGAGCTGACTTTAATTTTCTTGCTGTTTTGCAACTCTCCCACCTATTCACTATTGTAACTGAATGAACTGTTTATATAATGCATTTGTGCTGAATTTCTTTTCTACATGCACATAAAATAATATCCTGCAGGAACTTAGACTTAATATTTTGCCTTTTGATCATATTTTTTTTTTAACATGCTTTGGACTGATATCTGATGGTCATCTGAAGTAGGGAACAAAAGCAAGATAGCCCCAAAAATACTGGTACCAGATGACATGCCAAATGCAAGACACCAGGCAGTCACTGTGTTAGCATTAATCACCATGGCTGAAGGACTGTGACACAAGAACGCGGAGCTTTTCCCAATTGTGTCCAATTGAACCTTCTAAAAAGCTCATTCTAAACCTGTGAAGGGCCATAGTCCTAATTGTCAAAGTGGCAAATAAGTAGCAAATAGCTGATTTGTACCTTCAGAATGTCACCAGCCAAAGGTAACTGGGTACAGAATGGGGAGATAGTAATGGCTGTCCATGGTATCATTCTGGTCCCAAAGGAAAAAAGGGACTATGCAGCTTTGAAGGGAGTGCTAAACAAGTAGCGTAAAGAATGCCTGAGCTTTTAGCAGACTCTGCCAGTAGTGGGCCCACAGTTGTCTTTGTTAATCATTGCTTTTTATGTATCTAAAAAAACTTTTAGAATTGTGTTGTGTGTTTCTTGCTAATGTTCTTTCAAGTTGTACATTCTTTTTATTTTGCTTCTCCTCTGTTGAATTCTAAGATACTCCAAATCCTCAGGCTTATTATCCTTTTATAATTTTATAAGTTGATCTAACACAATAGGACATAGAACAGTAAACCACAGGAACAGACTTCAACCCATCAAGTCTGTGCCGACCATGATGCCATCTTAAACTAATCCCATCTGCCTGTACATGGTTTGTATCCCTTTACTCCCTGTTTGTGTATCTGTCTAAACATCATTTCAACAATGCTATAATATCTGTTTCTACCACATTCCCTGTTTTCTATGGCTGACTCACCCTTCCTGCTGGGTTTCTGTGCCTCAAAAGAAACAAGATGTGTTATAAATGATAGCCAATGCCTTCCTATTGTCATATTTTTAAAAGCAATTTCCAATCAACCAAAGTGAGTTGGCCCCTCATAGCCTCACATTTTCCTTTGTTCAGATTTAAGACATATCTCGAATTAAAGTCAAGGCTTAAATCTGAACTTTAGCTAGTTACGGGAGGCGTGTTTCTGACCTCAAAAAAACCCAAGTTTCTAACCTTACATGATGGTAGTTAAGAATACAAATCCAAGGTCACATATTTGAATAAGGGCTACTTCTTAATTAAGTGACGAAACTGCAAGAATTTATGGAAATTCAACAGTGGAGCAATTCTAAAATACATTAACACAGTGAAACAACAACCGCCAAAGAAATCTTCAGTAAATAATTCACATTTATCTCTGCTTGAAATTTAGCTAATAATATCTTCACAGCCTTGTGTGGTAACAACAGTAACTGTTTTTGTTGGTTCTACACATAGTGATTCTGTTAAAGTATTTGCTGGTCAATCATATGTTGCCTACTAAAGGAAGAGGAGCTGAAAGGTCTGATCATCAAATAACAGTACAGATAAAATTGTCCACTAGCTGGTAATCAGAGAGCTCCTCATCCAATATTTTCTCCTACATGGAGACTGACCACAGAACATGGTGCTACTTGGCATCAGATGTGCAATGACAGCACAAAGGAATAAAACAACCAAGAATAACACAGACACGGAGGATGGTTTAAAAAAAAGAAATTAAGCAACAGCATGAGAACAGTAATAGATTGAGCAGTAACAGTAATTAGAAAAAATAACAGCAAAAGAAATTGTAATATTTTCCAAATGATTACATGGATCAGCAGCTAGAAAATAATGGGAGGAACGTTGAGATAAAAACAAAAAAGAAGTGAGAAGGGAATGAATGGGCAGAACAATCAAACTGATTGTATTACTATCAATGCACGTATTAAATATTTACACTGTTCGCCTCCATCCTGACTATAGCTTCCACTTCTAAACAAAAAACTCACGTTCTATAGAAATGAAGGAAAGTAATGCAAAATCACAGGACAAAAATGAAGTACAGGAATAGACAATTAAACCACACTATTTATAAATAGGCAAGATACTAGAATTAACTTGTATTTTGGGATTTAAAAAGTTAAGTCTTATTCAGACCCAGGACTTAACTATTTTAAATCTTCGCAGGATCCTAGCCTATCAATAGGTAACAAGACACAGGAAGTTCAGCACACTTGTATTACATCCTTCTAATAAAACTTCTTTCAATTTCCATTTCACTTTGTTACAGACTACAATTTAGTACACAGTTTAACAAGGATAGGAAAATATGATTGAGTGGACATTATAAAATGTCCACTAACACAAGGAGTAAACATAAGGAATGGATGGGGAGGAAAGCAACAAAGGAAGTTCCTTACTACGTTGAGCACATGCATTCCCAGCGACGGCAACACTCATGACATAAAGCCACAGAACATCACAACAGTTTATCTCGAGCAAAGGTGATCTATATATAAATATATATAAATAAACATTTTATATATATTATATATCATATAAACACAAAAAGGCTAATATTTAAACGCATAAGGGACAATGTTAAAAGAGGTAAAAAATTAAATATAAAGATGTTGGAGAGGATTGCAGGGAATATGCATGGTGGCATCCAATGAATTCTTCTCTGAACATTTTGTGAGTCTCTCCTACCCAAGGAATTTGGTTCCTGAAGGCCCAAGCTGCAGGATTCGGCTAACCAAGCTTTCTCCCTCATTTAGCGGGGGAGGAGAGTTAGGAAGGTGTAGTTTACTGAGTAAATCCAAAGCAGCAGTGGAAGAGAGATGAAAAGAAGTATAAAACCAACAAACATTTAGTCTTTATCCTGGTTGCAGTCTTTGTTTGATATTCAAACCTATATTACTTGCCTATCATGAAATCAATATGCAATCAATACTTTTTTTAAAAAATATGCTGAAATGTTTGACAAATTATTAGGAATTTTACAAGGGTGCAATGAAGACTTTTATTAGTGATATTAGTGATGGAGAATGAGCAATAACTGATAGCCAATGTTCTAGATATTCTACTTCAAAGTTAAAAACTGCCGATTGAAAATTGATTTTGTCATGCCTGGACAATCACTTGAAACAACAATTGAATGTTTAATTCCTCCTGTATTTTCCTAATTTCCTCCCCTGTCTTTTACACTGCAAAAGTTAATCACCATAACAGATCTTGACAGTTCAAAAGATGTTTCATACCAGTTTATTAAAAGGTTAACTTGCCAAAAGGAACCAGAGATGGGGACATAAAATAGATGGACAGAGAATGGAAAGGTAGGGGATAGGGGTGGTGAAGAAGCACATATGTAAGTACTATGTAACATATGCAAATAACACATACTACTTTTTTCCCTACCTGGATGCCAGTGCAGATATCTGTATTAGTACAGATCTGTACAAATACATATCTGTAGTGTTAATACTTAACAGGGTTTTGCAGTCATCATCCACTTAATACTCCTTAGCTTCAGCAAGATTAGACCATCAAACAATCTACATATTTACTGGCTGGTTGACATTATTGGACATTATTAAATTGATTATTGATTTTCAGGTATCAAGTTAATGTTGAGTAAAAGTCAGAATTCTATAGTGCTGATTAACCATCCAAATAAAATCCACACAAGATACTCTAAAAATTCATGTGCAATTCAATCCCATTCATTGCAGTGGAAAGAGAAAGGATTAAAGGTTATGATATGTCAATGGATAAGTAGGGTTGATTAATCAAAACAGAAAGCCTTGTGGAACATAATGGAGACACCCTTCTTTAGATTCTTATCTTCTTATAGAGCACATACCTAACATAACAAACTAATGAAAACATTGCAAATTATAATTTGAGGCTGCACAATTGAGTAATATTTCTTTGGTTCTTGTTCCATAGTGGCTTGCTAATGACTAATGATTGTACTCTTATGATGAATAAAGAGAAAATTTTTTGTATCGTTTTAATGCATTTTAATTACTTTGTGTTGCAAATGGCAAACAGTAGTTTACTACGTTAGAGATGCAAAATTTACATTACACAACCAACACTGGAACACATTTTAAATTTTGAATTGCTTAATAAATGATGATTAGACCATCTGTTACTGTACCACACTCCTCATACTGTACCACAAGTTCTTCAGTAATTGCATATTAGCAAGCTGACCTTTGTCCAAAGAATTATATGTTGACAAAGTAATCTTTTTGCCATCTTCATTGCTAACATGTATTTTTAGATTTAACAAAGTTAATAGGACATAATGTTGCCATTGGATTGATAATGTCTGTATGTTA
The DNA here is from genome assembly GCF_020745735.1 of Hemiscyllium ocellatum. Taxonomy (NCBI): domain Eukaryota; kingdom Metazoa; phylum Chordata; class Chondrichthyes; order Orectolobiformes; family Hemiscylliidae; genus Hemiscyllium; species Hemiscyllium ocellatum. The sequence goes on from NC_083401.1 coordinate 142,249,555, forward strand.
GACCAATCAGAAGATAAATGTTGGATTTGTTCATCGGATTTGCATATGTTGGAACTTACCCAAGGAACTGTGCACCGGATGGTCCAACTTCAATTAGCCGACTGGCATGGCCCTCTCCTTCCACCATAGGAGGCATTGTGGCCAGTCTGTGACGTTTGACCAGGCGGCATGTCACGCGTGTTGGTGCTGTACACTTGCGAGGGGGAATAATAATTCGCAGGCCATTATGTCGGCAGCCCCGCATGGATCCACCACGTGCATCCACCATGAAACTAACCAGGAAACTGCAAGTAAATACAACATTTTACCACTTTGTTCTTCCAATGGAGTCTTATTTTTGCTTGGAGTAATGCAATGGTGGCTGTTTATTCACACAAACCAGAATCTTAATTGTGAAAGGGAATAATTACTCTATATGTGACCACAAGGAACATTTCTAATGTAGAAGTGCAGGTTGTAATGGATTCCTAGACATCAGCCAGATAATTCACCCCACCTTCAGGAAGACCAAGTGATATTTCCATTCATCATTCAGCTGTAGTCTCAATAAATAGCACTCTTTTTTTGATTTATTTGATAGACTGAATGGGATTCTAGTGGTAACATCAGAGTTGCTACGGTCATGATCCTGAAGTACTGGCTGTGGGAAGAATGAATTGCGGGTCCTCTGAATTCATAGAGAAGGGAGGGGAAAGTTGAGTACAGTGCAATTGATCACAACAAACAACCCTTTTCTTTATTCAAATTTACTTATGTTCAAAGTCCACAGTCTCAACCTCTCCAGCTTAAAGTCAGGAACCTAATACAGTCAAATACATGATTAAATTAGACACAATTCACACTGTAATATTTTCCATTATAGCAAGTATCAACCAACTGTTCTGGAGAAAGACGAGGGGTAGATCTGGCATTTCCAGTTGTACAAGTCAAGATTTCTTATCAATCACATTGATGATGTATTGCTCATTACAGATTAAAAAAAAATTACAACTGAATTTTGCAACTCCCTCATATTACAACAGGTGGACAACATATTGCAACATAGGCCAGTCTGCCTACACTTAGGCCTACAAAGGTCTTGAGTTGCCAATTAAAGGACACCTAAGGGCCCCTTTACACCTCCTCCACAATTATACAGTAGGCAGGGTAAGACAGAGGTAAGTTTGCCTACTTCCTACTTCACCAATTAAGGATGAAAGCAAGAGAGAAATAATTTGGGTGTAGAGCTACCGACACAAAGATGGTGCATCCCCAATGTGCCGCCTTCCCTGGTCTCTAAAAATCGACTCCCTGCAATAGTCCTCTGCCTAGGGTGCTTGATCCTCTCCAACAAAATCCCTGAACTTACCTTTTATGAAGGCACCTGGGGATGATCCTCATGGAATGTGTAGACCCAGCAGTGGCCACTACAGCATTCTGGCACTGCTGAGACCACTTGGCTGCCAGTCAACCAGACTGGCCAGCAGCTCTCCAGGGCTTTCTGTCACCGAGGGGCAGGAAGTCCATTCTCAACTTGTGAAGGCTACTGCTCACATATTAATCAGAACGTAACCTTTATGAAATCTGCTAATACTGTCAATGACCATTTCTGCTGGAGTGTGATGACTAAAATCATTCCCCGCTATCATTGTACAGTTCATCCCTTAGAAGCTGTATGGGATATATTCATTATCAGAAAGAGGGAGACTAAAAGTTTTATAATGAACAGAGATAGTTGTTTACTTTACATACCGCCAAGGCGCGGTGGAGAAAGACCACCGTGTAACATCTGCCTGCCTAAAGAAGAACAGGGGGCCCACGCAGTCGTTTGGGCTCAGCTAAATATATGGGCATATGAGTGACAAATGCACAGACCTGTATATAACAATGATAATTTCTGATCTGTGTATGTAAATGTTGACATATGTATGGCATGACCAAATGTACAGACCATCAAATTATTTTATAATTATTTTACGAATAAAGTATATTTTTGAAATAAAAAAAACTTGTTTAATGTATATTTAATCATAATATGTATAATTTTTTAAAACTTAAATTAGCATTAAAACCATAGCCATGACTGGGGCTAAAAATCAGTTTTGATTTAACAACATTGCAAAAATAATAGAATTATCATGACAATATTCACGATCAAAATAATTTCTTATCTCATCGCCTTGTGCACAGAAATCAGCAATTGAATAGAGTGAGTTCTACTCTCCCTCACTACCACTCCCTCCCAACCCCCAACCCTCTCCATACAACATACAAACGGCTCTGTATACTTTGTGCCAGTACCTTGTAGAGATTTAAAACTGAGCTTCTCAGTGGGTAGATGGACAAAATGGCCACAATCTTTGCTCCTGGGTTGAAAACGCCAAGTTGGGGCATCTTCTGGTTCCATAAAGCTGACCCACAAAGAAATGCCCCAGGAGGTCAGATTTTTATTCCTGAGTAGAGGGACACACTGGAAGTTTGGTTGGAAAAGCCCAGGACAAGATTGAAAGTTCCTGGGTTCAGAGTCAAGCTGACCAGAAGGATTGCCTTCATGCACAGGCACAGTATTGAAGTTTAATTTTAAAGAATAAATCATCCCTCCAGTCCTAACTTGCCTTTGTGCAAAAGCATATTTCCCATAAAACAGCCCCTTACAACCTACCAGATCAAGGAAAGCTTGCTACCCAGAAACTTTTTAAATCGCCTAACTTAATTCATTGCTAATCATGCTCCATCTGCCACTCTTTACTTTTAGGCCTACCAATCCAACTCATTGTTGCTGCTGTAGAAGACCTGGGATCCATGTGGAGATTAGATCAATAAAATTCTATAAACATACATTTGGTGTCCAAGTGAAGGGGATGGTATATTTAGGGGTGACTGACTCCTCACCTCCACCAATGAGAAAACTCGTCATGCCACTTAAGAGGTTATCGGTGAATCACAACCGTCAATAGAGGAGGCCTGCATCAGAAGGTGGTGATGGACAGAGGCAAACAGCTTCTGGGTCTTAGAGATAAACTTCCCCGAGGCCCAGGATTCAAGGCATTCAGCAGCTAAAGGCAAGGTTTTTATTTTTTGAGTCTCACTGGGTGAGAATCATGGGGAGAAGGAGTTCAGAAGCAAAGGTGTGGAATTGGTCTTCAGTGTCAATCCCTTGCTTCAGAACTGCCGCTTGTTGGCCCCACGTGTGGGGGAAAATGGAGCTCCCTTCAACAATCCAGCAGACAGAATACCCTGGTTTCTCAGTTGGGAAACTAACCTTCATCTCCTGGAGAAGTAGGATATCAGGTTTCTTGATGAGTTGAGTCACTTTACTGTTCATTAATTGACCACTGAAGGGCATTAATTGTTGGCAAATCAAGCTGATCATCAATGCATCTTCTCGTATAGCACTTAATTACTAGGACACTGACAAAGGGGCTAGTATTTCTCCAGGACCCTAATGCCCAATTATTTTCCCTTCTCACCGCCTCCAATGATAGCATAATCATGTTAGAAGTGCATATTTCAGGTTTCACTAATGTTGGAATAGACTTGGAAATTCTATTAATTTACATTCCTTAAATTCAATAAAGCCTGACTACAAATAATGCTTCTTGCATATCAATTATAGCAACAAACAATGGAATTCATTGGCATTGTGACATTTGCCATTTACCGGGTCCGTTTAACCTGGCGCCAAACAGAATAAGTGACAGGCAATTCAGGACAAAATGAGCAAGATTTTCTTTCCCACTCTGTGGTGAACCTTTGGAATTATCCACCCCAGATGGCTGCTATGGATGAGTCATTAAGTGTGTTCAATGCAGAGATTGAGAGATTTCTCTGCTTTAAAATTACTGCGGGACAGTGCAGGAAAGTGATGTGGAAGTAGAAGACCAACTATGAGCTCATTGAGTCACAGAGTAGTAACAGAGTTGACTGGCTGAATGGCCTATTCCTGTTCCCATTTCTTATCTTCTTTGACAGATCCTTGTGATAGGTACTTTCGACACTTGACCTTGGAGGAGGAGAAAGTGAGGATTGCAGATGCTGGAGATCAGAGGGCAGAGTATGATGCTGGAAAAGCGCAGCATCCAAGGAGCAGGAGAATCAACATTTCAGGCATAAGCCCTTCATGTGGACTCAGGACTCAATCTGAAGTGCTTATGCCCAAAACATCCTGCACCTCGGATGCTGCCTGACCTGCTGTGCGTTTCCAGCATTACAGTCTTCCCTCTGATACTTGATCTTGACAAGTTTGCTAACAGGACACACAAGTTTGACAAAATCGAGTTTATGTATTTTCTACACATATTGATGTCTACTTTTAACAATTCCAAAGGACATGTTACTTCCCCCAAAAGATGCAGCATACTCTAGTGGGGTACCTTACCTCTCCAAGTGGAGGAGGCGCCCTGGTGATGTGAGTGAATCACAAAGTTCATACTTGCTCTTACCAGATCTAATCTGCATATGACAGAGTTCAAGGCTACAAAAATTTTAATTCTGTGCAGGCAGCTGACAATTTAAATAGCTAGCTGCCTCTATAAAATACACATAACACAGTTAGTCCCTTTTCCCACATCCAGGAAAATGGGAAATATCATTTTTGGGGTGACTGCTGTATTTTCACCCTGATGGTGTGAATTGTGTCCAAGGTTTGAGTTTTAAGTGATTAAAATGGCTCATTTTTATAATAAGCCCATTTGTAATTATATTAAAGTAACCATATCAGATTACCACATTACATGAAAAGCACTTCTCAAATCATTTAATATCTTGCAATTGGTAGACAGATCATGGATTATATCCAAAGCTTAAACTGTATTCTATTTTGTCAGTCCAAACAAGACAACTAAGTTTTCTTTACAAAAAAAATCAAATGTTACTACATAAAGCATTTTTAGTTAGTTGTTATATCTCTGCTAGTTGTCACAAACTGGAAAACAAGATTCAAAGAAGTGAAGGTGTTAATATAGTTAAGAGGATATTCAAACAACAAAATAGGAGGGATACAATGACTAATTATTTTTAAAACAAAGCAAAATACTGCAGATGCTATAAATCGTAATAAATAATATTATTTCATTGCACAATAAGTATATTTCCATACAAATAACTATTCCCATTATAAATTGGCTTTATACATGTAGTCCAGAGCTGATATTCCATCAAATCAAATGACCTTTTTCCCTTATTTTAATTGAATGGCTGCAAGTCCAGTGCATAATATAAATGAAACCTACTCCTGGTTTGATTATTTAGTTTTATAATACTATACTGAGAGTTACTTCCTTGAATTTTTAATAGGATTTCTGTTAGCATTGCTCAGAAATAATTTTAAACAACATGATTCTCTCCTCATAAATTCTTTACAGAAAGAGTTTATATCTGCAAAGGGAAAATACATGAAGACGTTCATAGTGCACCAGTGATAATGACAATTATAGCCTTCTCATTCATCTCAGTGTCAGTTGCATAAAAAAGAAAAATCTCTTCAGTGCTCTGTATTATTGATGCCCTTTATAGCTGCAGAAAATCATTGCCTTTTAAACACACTGGAAATGTTACTGCATCAGTGTAAAAATAGACAAAGTTGTCTATTCAGAATGGTCATTGAATGGACAGGTTTATATCTCATGATGTGTGTTGTGCTTCTTTCATTGATGTTTAAAGACAGAACAAATATCTTAGTGTAAATATCCATTAGACAATTTTTTAAAAACACTATCTGGAAAAACAATACAACAAGTTTAAAACCTGTATCTGTTTTTGGTGGTCAAGTTAATGCAAACATGCAAGGTAAGAATGTACAAAAGCATTTGGCCTGAGGTTACAGGGAGGGCTACAAGAAAACAATTGAAACCACACAGAGTCACAATGCAAACTTCACCTTGATTCACTTTCAGGGATTGGAGAAGAACAGCTGAAATAGAATTTGCAGGAAAAGCAAAGAGTTAGAAATCGAGCACAACGTCAAATAGGAGAGAAGCTAGATAATCAAACTATCTCAGCACATGCCAGGAAGCAAATGAAAGCTGCTACAGCAGAAGATGAAGTTGCTCTTGGTTGCCCACCAGCTTCTACCCATGTGGTAAGACAAGGATTCATGAATGTCCTATAAGAGAAAAGGGATAAGGTCTGATGCAGGGGATGCTGCAATTGTCCTTGCCATTCCAAAGGAACACTGCTGTTCTTCCTGGTCAGAAGGGATATCTTCTAACTCACTTGGAGTGTCTCTTCAACATTTCCATTGGCTATTGACCTAATAAGGTCTTGCCCCAAAGCTGCAATTGTATCCCCATTTGGGCCCAGGTAAAATGTCAAAGCAGTCACAATTGTACTATGCTTTAGATGTATGCCTCATTGCCCTACAAAATCCCTCAGAACAATATCAAGAGCAGGGAGATGGAGTTGACCTTTGTTCTAGCAGATAACCTACCTGTTGCTCAACTGAACACTTGCTTGAATTCTGCTGTGAGACCATTAAAAACAATTGATCCATAGGAGTTCCCAAATGTTTGGAAGACTTTCTATATTACTGATGTTGGGGGATGGTTTGGCAATTGACCTTGAACCAGTAGAACTTGCTGTTCTTTCTTTTTAAAGGAGTAGTAATCCCTCAACCAAAAGAGTAATAAGCCCTCAATAAAAGAACAGTCCATATGGAAAACAGAACTACTATTGCAGAAATTGATCATCAGAACAATGCCAAACTTAAATCTTGAACATCTGTTTCAGAATCAGAATATTTCCACCTATCAGCGAAAGGAAGGATCTTCCGAGGCACCAAATGACATGGGATTTGGTGAGATGGTGAGGGAATTCCCATGAGGTGATCTGCAAGGAGTTTTGCAACCACAAGAGCAATTGCTCAATTTTCCAACCAAATGTTGAATGGCGAGATGTGATTCTCACTAATGAGCAACAAGGGGCCTACTTGAACACATTAGCGTGAATTGACATCTCATTGCCCAATCTCACTTTATTGATACGTAGTTCCCCTTTCTCCCACCTGCCTGTTAGAAACTGGATGGTGACAACTCCACGCAGCACCCCCAACATTCCTGATGGAGGGCTTATGCACCAAAATATCGACACTGCTGCTCCTCAGATGCTGCCTCACCTGCTGTGCTTTTCCAGCACCACACTTTTTGACTCTGATCTCCAACAACTGCAGCCCTCACTTTCTCCTGGTGTCAGTTACTGACATGTAAGAGATATTGGTAACATGGTGATTCCAGCTCACTGCTTGCTTATCCAGACTACCATCTTAGATGCCAATCACCAACATCTCAGAGCGCTAGAAGGAGGCTGCACGCACATCAGATGGCACACCCTGGAGAAACCATGAAGACCTCGAACAGCAGCAGGAGAAATTACATAGAATATTGGGGTGGAGGTGGAAGAGAGAAACAGTGTAGTATAATGGTGGACATTACTGTAGATCCAGGCCCAGGAGATTATGTCGAGAACTGAAGGCATAATTCCATAAGGTTTAGATTAGATTAGACTTACAGTGTGGAAACAGGCCCTTCGGCCCAACAAGTCCACACCGACCCGCCGAAGCGCAACCCACCCATACCCCTACATTTACCCCTTACCTAACACTACGGGCAATTTAGCTTGGCCAATTCACCTGACCCGCACATCTTTGGACTGTGGGAGGAAACCCACGCAGACACGGGGAGAACGTGCAAACTCCACACAGTCAGTCGCCTGAGTCGGGAATTGAACCCGGGTCTACAGGCGCTGTGAGGCAGCAGTGCTAACCACTGTGCCACCGTGCCGCCCACTAATGTGGGGGGAAATCTGTGGTAGCTCAGTACTGATGGGCTGGCTAGGGTATGTCATGAAGGAAGGAACAATGAGATTCAGGAGTTAACTTGATTATCAAACTGAGCCTTAGGCTAACTGTGCAAAGCATAATCTAAGTTGCCTTCCATACTCATTGAACTTCCACACCAACTGGAACAGAAAATGAAGGGGATGTCATGAAATCTGATGAGCTGGGATAGCAGCACTAGCCTTCAGAAGGAGATGATAAGGATATTGAACAGGAGGATTATCATCTTCTACACAATAGAGCACAGCCGCAAACACATGTCACACAAGACTTAATGACACCTGGTTCCAGTAGATGGGTTCAGTGAGCACTTATTGACCACACATTTGTTGTAAATCGAAGTCTTTCAGTAAATGCAGCTTCTGTTTGCTTTTTGTTCACTTTTGCTGTTGCAGAATAAGAGTGAATACTTTTAACTGTTTGAGCCAGTATGTGATGGTTCCACACTGAACAATGAGAGGATGTTGGGTTACACCAAGCGTTGGAGAGAGGGGGCAGCATTCACTTAGACAGCATCAGAGGATGGGGTAAAGTTAATGAGATAAGTTGTGTCACATCAGTCTGAATTAAATAGCAACAGATGTAAGAATTTGCATTTGTATTTGTAATGAAGTGCACGTTGTGTCATCAATATACCCCGAGATGCATTGGTTTGTGTTTGCACACTCACTACATCCAGGGAGAATGGTAAATCCAGTCTGCCAGCATGTGACTGGGTGCACAGCTTTAAGGATGGCATCGGCACAAGGCATCCTGGGATATCCCAGCGGTAGTGCATACCTCTGCCTATACTGGATGGGAGAATAGGACCAGGTGAAGCATCATGGGGATGTGGTGCAGAATTAATAAAGTGAATTTGGAAAGACAACATGAGAAAATCCAAGGTCATGTGGAGAGAAAATGCATGAAATTCACCAAAATTTATATTTAACCAATTTTTCTAATTTTAATAACTTCACTAATATGAACTTGGCCACTTTTCTGAAATTGTTTCCTCTTCTCCTTGAGGTTTTTGCAACAGAAAAATAGATTGATGAGCTTGGAAATACCACTCTGCAAAATTTATTTTTTATTGTTTGAAATGCCAATTCCTGTGTAAAGGAAATGTAACAAGTAGAATCTTATGGAGTTCTAGTAAGAAATCAGAGTGTATTATGTGAGGAGTTGAGTGAAGCCTATCTCGACATTGGGAGCAATTAGTCACATTTTCCAGATGTCATGTTGAGATTCTTGCAATGGAGCAGAAAGACGCCTATCAAATGTGACTATTGATGATCATCACCTTTATTAACAGTGAATCTCACCTCTGTAATATGCAATTTTGTATTATATCATGGGACAGATGGAAACTAGATGCCAAGAATTACAGATATCTGAATCAGAATCTGTACATGGTAACTCCAGCTTACCGCTTGCTCTATCTGACCTCTATCTTGGCACCAATGTTTCAAGGGCATGCTCCAGGATACTGGCCATACAGACCACACACCTGTGGACGCTAGCATTTGACATGCATCAAACTCTCCATTCTTTCATCCGATATCGCTGCTAGAAAGTGCACGTCACCATTTCAATGGTGCACTTCGAAGCATACCACATAACCATCATTGGAATGTTGCTGCAAGGACGCTTTACATGCAGGGACAACTGGACCAGGCTGCATCTCAAGGCTGCTTGCCAAACACTCACTCAATTAGTACCTACCCAGATGCTCACATCATCTCTGTTTTGCCTGGTCGTCTTATTTTTGTACTCTCTTCAGCCGCAGTTTAAAGATACAGCAATATTGCTGTATTTTCATTCAGTGCAAACACAAAACCAGGCAACAAATCATGCTGCTCAACAAATATTCTTTCGGGGGTCAACTTGCTGCCTTAATCGCACACCTACTCCGTGCTTACTCAGATAACATTACATTTGCTGCAAGCAAATGTCTTAAAGTCTAAATGGAGGGGTGAAATCAAGGGAGGCACTTGTCAATCTTGGTGGGGCATGGGTCCCAGCAAGTCTACTAAAGCCTCCAATATCAGCCCAGGGGCTTCAGCACCGTCATTTGGAGGCTTGAACAGTCATGGTCAGGATTGTCTACTCGACGAGGTGTTGAGTAGCTGAATAGGATATGTCAAGCTAGACTAAATGTGCTGAATAGCTCCAGCTATGGCAAATGGGAGAATTAGGCAAGCTTTGTATATGAGTTTAGATTCTCTACAGTATAGATGCTGGCCCTTCAACCCAACAAGTCCACACTGACCCTCCGAGAATAATCCACACAGACCAATTCCCCTAACCTATATTTACCCCTGACTAATGTATCTAACACGATGGGCAACTTAGCATGGCCAATTCACCTGAACTGCACATTTTTTGGACTGTGGGAGGAAACCGTAGCACCTGGAGGAAACCCATACAGAAACAGGGAGAATGTGCAAACTCCACACAGACAGTTGCCTGAAGTAGGAATTGAATCCAGGTCCCTGACACTGTGAGGCAGTACTGCAAACCACTGAGTCACCGTTCCTCGCTATGACAGGCAACATAGGATTGAGGTTGGAAGTGAATGAGGTATGTTTACAGTAATAGCACAAGACAACTTGCTAGGCCTCTCAGAAAGAAATCCTTCATGAGGCTTGACAAAAATGACACAGCCAAAGTATCGTAAGGTTCAGCCCAATAGTTTTGCCATTGGAGATAATGTTGGCAGCACTGCCTTAATTTGATTTCTGTGGCAGGAATAAGTTAGGTTACGTGGTAGCAGAGTTACTTGCATGGAATTGCTAACAACAAATATTTGTAATAATGAATGTGGGTAACAAGGTTATTTCAGTCATTGAGTACAGGTCACCAGTTAACTAGACAGATGAATCTCAAATTACAATGCCAGCTTCCAACAAGAACACAAATATCTGAAGTAACATGGAATTATACATTTTCATCTGGAACATTGAGCAATCTTCATATACCTTGACATATTGACCTTTATTGAAATCACTGAAGAATAAGCAACAGGCTACAGATAGACACTGACCTCCTGGACCTGGGAGGTCTTTTACCTGGTCTCAATTTGTTTTCCAGCTGTCTACTCCAGTTGGAGTTGATGGCGATTATAACCATTGTATTATCAAATCGTCAGTCCATTTCCTGCCTAGAAATAGAGGGAAGTAGTGCGAAGCAAGCTTCAAGCACTCTAGAAAATGGCTTTTGGAGATGATGTAATAATGAAAGGCAGGTCAGTTTAAGGGAAGAGAGGTCTTACACTGTCTGGAGGCATGTTATAATCTTCAATGCCCAATAGAAAAAGAGACTTGGAGGAATTCTTCAATTTCCTAATTCTAATTAGTTGATGGGCAAACCATGGTGGCTTCTCCACGCAGGCCAAGGTAAAATTATGGCAGTGGATCAAGAAGATCAGAAGAAGCCAACAGCCAACAATAGAAAGTAGAACCTTTCCAGCCTTAGCTGCCTGTCCAGAAGTATCTTTTACAATCTGGTGGGTAAGTAAACTGAGCCCAGCTCCTCGGAAACCAATGGATGGGTGGACTTAAAATCCCTTCACACCCAACCCCGAGTTCAGATCCAGTCTAGACAGATAGGATAAAAATCTTCTCACCCTGCTGGCTGTAAGGTTCCTATGTCTTGCACCATCTTGCTCCAGTAGCTGAAGGATAAGATACAAAGGTGGGAGGCAGCAATGGGGGATTTAAAAGAGATCAATAAATGGGGAAGGGAACAATAAATATCTGCTGAGACAGAAACCATGACAATTTCACAGGTAGTCAATCATTATGGCATTCACTAAACTTATCTAAAAATGCAGTAAAAGCCATTTAACAGAGATATTGCAATGGAAACAAATTTATCTAGATCAATCAATTGTTAATGAGCAGTGTACTTGTAGATCCTCAATTCAATCGTATCCATTATCAATTATTGTGTCACAACCAATCTTGAGTCTTCACTATTCTATCAGTACCCAGAGTAATTTCTTGATTTTTCAGCTGTGTTTGAGTTTTGGAGGAACAGCTGAATCTCATAGCTGACTGAAATGCCAGGAGACTGAAGAAGAACTAGTCAGGGAGGCTAATCAGAAAATCTATCAGCTATAATGCTCTGTTTTGATTGATTAGCAGTGAAAATGTTGATTCTTGTAGTTGGATGCTCAGTCTCACACTTCCCCACTCAGTAACTTACCCAATTAACTGGCATTTCAAACAGATGGAACCCTGGTCAGCTGAGATATACCAACATTCCAACAGTGTTCTGTGATTAAAATTCTATTAAAAACCAATTGCAGTCATCTTGGCTCAGTGATTGGACCAAATAGATGGATGCTAAGGCAATAGGCCAGTTCACAGCAATGAATTAGGGTAAATCAGTTTCCTTCTTTCTAAAGTGGACTTAAATGGCTTATACTGCATTGGACTTTTCAAGATTTATCTTCTATCCCTTTATAATAGGACTAAATATGTTTATTCAGATTCATGCTGTATCAAGTTCTCTGCTGAAAATGCAATTGCTTTGAAGCCATGCTTAGGGATAATTATAAGAAAACTTATTGAGTCACCATCTACTATTCCTTAAATGTTAGAAATTAAATGTTACCTCTTAAACATTAAGTTTGACATCCTGAACTGTTAGCCCTGCTATTAAAAATTGGTTACTACACAGACAGAATGCCGTTGTCTGGTGGTTGAATAGTGTAGGCTGCTGGATTTTGGGATATTTTTATTGAGTGCTTTATGTCACTTGTTGAAGTCTTGGATGGAAATTCTGTAGCTACACATTTCAAAATCAAAACAATTATTTTTAATAAGCGGCACCAAATTTTCAGTTTAAAATGTATAAACTGTTTTTAATTTCAATAATGAATCTGAAACTAACTTTAAAATTGTAAAATTTATATCTCAAATAGTTTTAATATCGCAGGTTTCACCAACTTTACTCTTACTAATCACTTCCCAAAGAGAGAGAACTGAATTAATCAAAGTAATAGGAGTTACAATATACACTAAATAGGATGATATGGTGCATGGTAAATAGTGCACTGGTATTGCGAAAGAACCGAGCTCTCTCTTTCAGAGTGACTTCATAAAGAACAAATGTGAGGGAATGTGTTACTTTCAATCTGCTTGCTCCATATGAATAAGTGCCCTCCTTCTAGGTGTGCCTGATTGTCAGCCACAAAATCTATGCATCTCTGTATAAGATATTTATAATTCACAAAACAAAATCATTGTGAAAACATTGCCCGGCCTTGAAAATATGCTAAAACTACATGTTTTTGTATGACATATAGGCTGCAACATTTTTTTTCAAAAATGTCATTTTCTTTGTTAAATCCGAAGAATGCAAAAATAAAGATTGTGGACATTCTCAGTGAATGCAGCGTAATACATGCTATTTTCCCAGCTCCTCCACAAACACATGCGCTGCTCCTGCTTATGTTTACTTGCAAGATATAAATGTATGTCTCACCCTGAATGGATTGGACTTGATGAAAGAGCCACATTGTCTAAGTTGTCTCCTTCCCAACTTAAGCGATATGATGAGTCCTTGTCGGGGCCCTTGGCCAGAGCTACCTGTAATTTCAGACAAATATTCATTTTAGAGCTAATGAATCATTTCATGTTGTGTGACCTCTGATTATACTGTCTACATAAAGGTAGAATCCTTTCATGTGCTTAACAATAAGCGCATTTGAAAATACAACTTAATTTCAAAATGAAATAAATTATTTGTGGATGCGTATCATCATTTCTCACTCTAAATAATATTAGAATTCTTAACAATAAAAGCTACTTAGTACTAAATTTGTGTTAAAAGGTGTAGCAAAACACCCAAATTGTTACCACAGTCCTTAGCTTTCCAACTTCACTAAAAAAAATTGCAAACAAATGATTCAAGACCAATTTTCGCAGACACCAAAATGGTAACTGATTATATGGAGAGCAATAAAAATTCCTTTTAATTAATCAAAATATTATACATCGTTTAAAAATTCCCTGAGGCACTTTGAAGGCATCAGTATGCATTAAAACAGCAAAACTGCGAGTTGGACTGAATCCAAGATGCAATGTTACATACCTGGCTACTTGTAGCTGTGATTAATTCTTCAATCATGGCACTGTCCCTCTGGTAAGGGCCATGGCTTGGTGTGTTGGACCTGTCTGAACTGAAGGATCGTAGGCTGGTGGGTTGTTCAGTTGCCATGGAAATGCAGGAGCAAAGTGATGATGTGATGGGATAGGATGGGCAGGAGAGTGAAGAAAGCATGCTATTAGCATATTATGCAACTTCCAGGGGACTAGGATTTAATAAAAAGAAAATAAAGAAGGCCCACGGAAGAATTCCTTGTGTTTAAGGGACAAACTACTGGCAGCAGTCAAAATAGAAATAATCCCAACGAAACAGTTTAAAACTGATAGTGCATTTTAACTGAAGGAATGCTAAATTGTGACCTACTCTGCTAAACAAATAAATATGAGATGTTGCACAGCGTTATGGTATATTTTGCTTCTATTTCAATTTAAAGTGATCAAGATATCCTAAATTACATAGGAAAATAACTGAAAAACTGGAATATTTCCTGATCTGTATTATCTGACATGAAAAAATCAAACCGCATTTGATAAAAGTAGGTAGCACCTCCTCCACTTGGAAAACCTCACAATTTAATTATTCAAACCATGACTGACCTAATAGAATCAGAAGGCTTTAAATGCTATATCTTTTGAGTAAACAATATGTAATTAAAGATTAACTCCAAAAATCCCAGTGTACTGTTGTTCAAACTAGCCTTTGGCTTTGTATAAATTTGTTCACCAATGTAAATATTAGTCTTTCTGTAGAAACCCCTGGAAGGTACATTGCGGCAAGTGGTGGTCAGTCACATTAGCCTTACATTAACTATGTGACTATGCTGTGTACCAAAAGACCTGCAGAAGCTGGAAGTAAATTATATGCAGATTTTTATAGGTGCAGTTATAATCATCTTCAACCCCGCAAGATCATATACTTGAGTCACATCAGAAAGAAGTCATGTTTTAGTACAGTAAGGACTGATAAAATTGTTCAAGTTGGGTTACTCACAATGGCAATGACTTCCACAGTCAGGTGATGTAAGTGAAAAGCAATTTTAAAAAAATCTTGGAAAGAAATGTGAGGTCTAGTGGACCAGTTTCAACTTAACAATAGGAGATTGGTGTAATACAATGGCAGCATCGATCATTTTCCTGTTTATAGAGGTAAGGAGAATGGAGTACTATTATGAGAAAGAAGGCAGTTGAATTTAAAATTTAAGGAACAACCTTACTGGGTCAATAACCATTTTCCCCATTCTCACAAGATTTTATCCTGTAGAACTACAACTATGCTGGTACTCTCTAGAACATCCTCTCTCAGTGTCTGCCTTGTGTTCAATGTTCAAAACTATTCTCCCTTGGCTGTGATTTTTGTGCTCTTTTTAATCTCTTTCTTCCTTTTTACATTCCTTTGGTTGTCCACTCATTGCCCACTGAAAACATCTTTAAGATTGCAGAGAAGAAATCCAGTCCCTGATGAGTGTATGACAACTTTACATATCAATATTACACAAAATGTGCAGAATTTTCAACACAGAGAAAGTATGTAGCTCAACTTGCCTATGTTGATATCTTTCCAACAAGAAAAACCTCTTTATTCTAACAAATGTCCTAACAAGTCTGTTTAGCACTTCAACTAGTGTCTCAAATGCTGTTTTATTCAAAAGCAACGTAAAAATATCTTGAGGGCAAATTTCTTTCTTATTTTCTGGATAGTGGCTGAAATCAATGGAACTAAATTGCAGCATGTTCTCTAATGGGCAGGTGACCTGTTTTTTTAAGATTAGATTAGATTACTTACAGTGCGGAAACAGGCCCTTCGGCCCAACAAGTCCACACCGACCCGCTGAAGCGCAGCCCACCCATACCCCTACATTTACCCCTTACCTAACACTACGGGCAATTTAGCATGGCCAATTCACCTGACCCGAACATCTTTGGACTGTGGGAGGAAACTGGAGCACCCGGAGGAAATCCACGCAGACACGGGGAGAACGTGTAAATTCCACACAGTCAGTCGCCTGAGGCAGGAATTGAACCCGGCAGTTGGCTAATGGTAACATTTCTGAGGGTTTAAAATTTTACAGTAGATTTATGCTTATGCAGGAAGTGATTTATAAGCCATTTATGGTAATAATGATGATGATAAATAAGTGTTGTGATCAGCCATGTTACTTAATCTGGCTAGCACCCAGTCATTTGTCAGCCATCAATCAGAGTCTGATCTAGCATATTAAAACATTTCAGCAGGTTATATATATTTTAAATGTACAAAGGAACAATGCTTTCTCAGGTGACAGATTGTCACTTCAAACACAAAGAAATTTGACTGTACATAATAATTTTGCGAAATGGGTAAGATTAGAGAGAGTACTCTTGACTGAAAGCATACTTCAGACTGATAGAAAAAATATTGGCTTCAGGAGATTTACACTTAATACTTTGCTTTATAGAAACAAGTTTCTTTATTCCTAGAGTTGGATTTACCTCTCTGCTAGGGGGTGAAATCACCACAAGGGCATTTCCATTTATCTGACAAAAGTAAACATCAATGTCTGTAACTATAGCACCAGTACCTCCCAGAAAATCATACTAGCCACTGAGAATGCACCATGGGTGGATCTCTGGGTAAGAGCAACTGAATAACTCTCAAGGCAATCTCAAGTCAAATTCCTCACTGCAGATAAGGGAGCCAAGTGTGATATCATTGCAACTAATTGTCAGCAAGCAAATTCTTTTAAAACAAAACAAAATAAATCTTCTCTAAATTTTACTGGATTTGATAAAGATCCTAGTAAGAAAAGTCTGATTCAGGAGAGACCTAAGAAATCCTTGTGGCAAATAGCATCTTAATTTTTCTGAAGAAGGGTCACTGGATCCAAAACATTAATTCTGATTTTTCTCCATGGATGCTGCCAGACCTGCTGAGTTTTTTTTCCCATTAATTTCTATGTTTGGTTTGTTTCTGATTTTCAGCATTCACAGTTTTTTCATTTTTATTTTATTTAACATCTACATTTTACTTACTATAGACTCTTTTGGCTACACTTACTGAATTTTTCTGGTGGCTTTTGATACTGTGTGGGGCTCCATTAAATCTTTGTTGAAATTATGAAATATTATGAAATATTCCTTCTTATAGGAAGCATGTATGCCTTGCTAAGGTTTTGAACACAATATTCAAGGTATCAACTTACAGTAGATTCAACAGACAAACATACATCACAAGTCAAGATGTTCATAATAATCAAACCACAATCAATAATTTGTGCCATTGAGCAAGAACTTTTTTCTTTTTTTTCTCTTTGTGATGTATTTTTTATTACCTCAACACTCAGGTTGAGATTGCTTGTGACATTTACCGAGTGACTCAAGTACAAATGAGCTCTTAAAGGGTTAAGCATACGCATTGCTCTTTCAAGCCTAAGGATAGCAAGTTCAGCGATGAAGATGTAAGGAAAAAGCTGAAGCTTTTCTCCCAGAGTTCTGCATTACCTTAATATGGCAGCTAAATAAGTCAGAGCAACAAAACCTACGTGGTTGGTTTCGGTATATAGTCTATGTGACATGACAAAAGGTCATTAATGAATTAAAAAATAATAATGTAATCATTTTCATATGTTATTAAAGCCTAAATAAAAATGTATAAAATGCCAATGTCTATAAAATAACATTCATAATTTCTATTAATCACAGTACAATGCATTGTCTAATCCTAAAAACAGGCAGGCAGTACATCAGAGACAGCAGTAATAGCACAAACAGTAAAATAGGTGATCACAGTAAACAGTAAAATAGATGTGACTGCTAGCAAGATGCAAACAAAATCACATTTACAATTTTTTTTACAACAAATACCTGGAAGAGGGAAATAAATTGTATCTCTGCAGCAAGACTGTATTCATAAAAATATACACCCAGCAACCCACTGGCAGAGGAAGAAAAATATAAAATCATAATCAAGCTTCGACTCACCTCCCCCCCACCCACCCCCATTTAGTCAATCAGTGGTAGATTCCAGCTGAATAATCCAGGCTGCTGAATCTCAGGCCAGCAGTCACAAGAAAAAGAAAGGTAGTGATGGCAGCTGTTTCAGCAGTACTATGGTCATATAGACCTAGCCTGATGTGAGCAGCTTAGCAGTGAATGTAGGAAAACAAGCGACGCAGCCATGAAAGCAGTTTCAGAATGCAAAGTGATTGCCTCAAGCCCCAGCCCCAAGCAGATTTACTAAAGTGGTAAAAGTGGATGACAGACACTGTCACAGCAGTGTGACATTACTCTGGTGTCAAGGGCCACCTACCTGTTTACACCACTGTGTGGAAGCATATGAAAAAGGAGAGGGAAAACAGCAACAATGAAGGGAGAACGACAGAACAATGGCAAAATCCACAAATGCAGATGTATACAGAACAACAATGTTAACAGAGAGGAAAATAAACTTCTAATTTAACATACGTGTCAATTTTTTTCCCACACTTACCACAACAATTAGAAGGATTAGAAAGACACAGACTATTTTTTTCCTAAGGAAGCTCAGAGAATCATGCCAGAAGAACACAGTACACATAGCCAAAACAACACTGAGATGAATAACTTATTAAAGACTTTGTTAGTAACAGGAAAAAGCAACATCCATTGCCTCGTAATTTTACACACATGCTTGGCTCCTTGTTAAATGCCAAGCTATATACTTCTACCAATTTAGCCAAATGTTCAATATTCCCTTCAAAATAAACATTCCAATAATTAAATAATATGAGCTCAGTTAAGTATTTTCTTGACCAACGATTTTTCTTCAGGTCTGTCTATTGCTGGTCAAACTGGTGACCTCTTCCCAATGTCTATCAATATTACTAAGTAAAATAGCTGAGAACAGCCGAAAAGCTTTTGCTTTTTCATCTCTTCCAGTGAGAAAGTTTGACTTCCAATCTACACCACTCCCTCAAAAACATTTTAAAAATTTGCATTCATATTTTTGCATTTTTCAGACTTCAGATGTCCAAATTTTAAAACCCTCTTCTCATCCCTGTTTTCACATTCCCCGATGACCTCACCTGTTGCTATTTGTCATGTCCTAATATCTTCCATCTTCACAATCTTTCCAAGATAACTTGCTCAAGTGTGGCCAAGGCACGTTTAAAGAAAATAAGGGGAGTTCCTTTGGTGCTTCCAATGAAACCTGTTGTGTGATTTTCAACTAAGATGCTGTAAAGTCATAAAATTTCTTTTGAAGTGCAGACATTACAGGGGTTGCAACAGCCATTATCAAGGGACACAAAAGTAATCAAATTAGTGATCATTTAAAATATTTTTGGTATTTTTTGTATAAATATTGATCAGGACACCAAAGGAACTCCTCTTATTTTCTTTAAACATGCCCTGGCCACACTTGAGCAAGATATCTTGAAAGATTGTGTCGGTGGAAGATATTAGGACATGACAAACAGCAACAGATGAGGTCAGAGGGGAATGTGGAAACAGGGATGAGAAGAGAATTTTAAAACCAAGACTGCAGGAAGTGAAATTTATGGTTTAAATTTGTGAAAGCTTTTCAGCCCAGCAGTTGCTGCAGTGGGATTAAGGAATCATAGTTTTAATCAAATGCAGAATGCAGTTTGCCACAGACAGGTGGACAGCAACTGACTAAAGTTTACAAGAATACATTTGCAAAGACAAATAGAACTTTTTGAACGGGAATAATCTGTTCCAAGTTGCAGGGTTTCTTCTCCTTACCATAAACAGAATGACTGAGCTGTAATGGAAAATAACACTTTCAATACAATAGAACATTTAGCTTGGGGCTCAGAAGTCATGAGATCGTTAAGGTGAAACTGATAAACAGAGATACTGTAAAGCTATATTACTTTGGTGAAACTTCCTGTTTTAATAAACGCAAAGTACAGGTATAGGGCTGCTTTTTCTCTCCTAAACTGAGAAAATTTCAGAACCTGCAAACTTAATTCAGGTCATGACATACTCTGTTTGTCATTTGGTGGTTGTGCAAGGTAGGGTGGGGGGTGTGGAACAGGTGGATGTTGGCTTTTAATGGGCACCAGTCTCATGACTCTGAAAACACAATACGGAAGCAGTCACATGTGGAGGTGGAATGATTATAGGGCCAGCCTTGTGCCTCCGGAAATGTAAAGCAAAAAATAATATTAAAAAAGTATCCCTCTAGCCCTCAGCCCTGAGGCAGAGGCATAGATAGATGATGTATGGTGGCAGCATTAGATAGATTGAATGATGACATAGATAGCTTTTTCTCATCTAGAATAGAAACAGTGGAGCAAATGATCTCTTCCAATACTCCAAATTTCTATGATTCACTCAGCACGGAAAGGACCTTTATCAACATCACAGTAATATCCTGTGTGACTGTGAAAAACATAACCTATTCCTCTTTATCTTTCTATGTCAATAGTGTGATTGGAGGCTCATCTCAGAGTCAAACATGACACCAATGCTAATGATCAGTCTGGTTCAGCCCCGAAATGTTGACAGAGACAGGGCTGGAGGTGATAGCTATGGAATGGACTGATAGTTGAGAATAAAGTGAATGGGCTTACTTTCTCAATATTTTATAAGAGGACATTTCTGCTAATGCAGTACCACTGGACAAGCAATCGGAACAATTTTGAGAAGTCGAAGAGTTGAGAAAGGTTGTGAATTACAGCTGGGTATCCATGATTCAATGGGCAAGAATAGAATTAGGTGTGAGAGAGTTATTTTCTTAGCCAAACATCAAACCTAATCTCACTTATTAGAGCTTTGGTCCATGGTGTTCCTGGTAAGGCACATGAAGGTAAATCAGTGTAGGAATATTGGAAGGCATTCAAGGAGCAGCTAGTGGAAGGTCAGAAAAAAAAACAGGCTCACACAAAAAAAAATTCACCTCCAAAACTATGAACTCCCTTGAATGTTAAGGATCTGGTAAGGCAAAAAAGGCAGCTTTTTAAGCTACCAAATTCAATACTACAGAAAGCCAAAAGGTTATAGTCCAACAGGTTTAATTGAAAGCATACTAGCTTTCGGAGCGACACTCCTTCATCACAATCACCTGATGAAGGAGCGTCGCTCCAAAAGCTAGTGTGCTTCCAATTAAACCTGTTGGACTATAACCTGGTGTTGTGTGATTTTTAACTTTGTACACCCCAGTCCAACACCGGTATCTCCAAATCATGACAAAAAAGGGTGAGATAGTAATACTTTTGACATAATCCGCATGTATTTTAGAAAGAGTTTTGACAACGTCTCACATAGCACACTGGTCAGAAAAGCAAAAACCCATTAGATTCAAAGTAAAGTGGCAAGCCAGTTCGAGAAGTGACTTGGTGGCAGGAAGCAAAGGCTCATGGTTAACTGGTGCTTTACTGACTGCAAGGCTGCTTCCATTAGGTTCCAAAGGGCTCAGTACATGGTGCCTGGAGGTATCTGGAATATCTTAATTCAAATTTAACTACAGGAATCATAATTGAGAGATTTAGATGATACAAAATAATAGTGTTTGATAGTGGAGAAGAAAGCTGCCCAGGAAGACATTAAGGGACATGAGAGATACAAATGGAATTAAATCTTGAGAACCATGAGGTAATGTATTTGGAAGGTGGAGGGGAGGTAAGGCACATAAATACTACATGTGTACAGGAATAAAGGTACCATAGAGTGCATATCTTCTTTGGGAGAAAGGAGGCCGAGGGGAGTTGATTTCTTCCTGTCAACTTTTGATCTCGACTTAGGACATCTTGTTGGTCTCTCATGTAGCATTTTTATTATTGGTCTACTTTTGTTCTTTTCCATACCAATGTTAACTCTAATTGAATTATGATCAATATCATTGAATGTTGTATACTGATATCTCTTGCAACATACCACCTTCACTCCCTGAAACAAAGACTAAATCTGCTGCACACACTTAATGCCTTATTATTTTTGAACATCTCAAAACTTTGCCTACATATTTGCTCTTATCTCCCTTCATTTTTATGTGATGTTCTGAGAGTGGGTCTTAGATACCAACATCTACAGTATTATTGTGCTTTTAAGTCAACCTTTAAAGCTGCAAAAAAAACCCATCAAAAATGGAGATTTACTAACACATCAAGCGGGAAAGTGAGCCACCAGCGTGGGTGTAGGTAATCATCATTTGAAATGTCATTCAGAGCCAACCCGACAAATGACTATGCCTTAAATTTCAATGAATCCTTTCAAGAGAGTCCACGCCCATATTTTTTTCATTGATTCCTTTCTCCATGTTCGAAGTGACTGGTAAATAAAACTTACATCTATCAGTGAAATTTGAGGATGGGTCCTAATGTGAGCATGTTACATCACGGTTGAAAAGATGGGAGAATTTATTAATACACAGAGTATGTACGAACATGAAGCTTGGGAAGAAAAAATGAGTTATCTGATATCCCGGGTCAACTTTGTCGCTGTAATTTATAGTTATCTACTTTTGTAGAAGATAATGGCTTTCACTTGTATGTTATCCACAAATGGAACAGTGCAATAAAATCCTAAGAAATGCACCATTTCTCCAATAGAATTAACATTATTCTCAATTGAACTTGCACATTTTCAATGCATCGTGCATGATAACAGATACTCTATGTTTGCCCAAGAGCAACTTGAAATCCAAATAAATTAATTATATTCCAATTCCTAATGATTCAAAGTACTATTACTTTAGGTATATGAAGCAAAATAAAATACATTATTAACAATGGATATTATATTTGTCCCAGAGCTGATCCTCAGGGAGGACATATTTGTTTCATTGATGAAACTACATACTTCCAACTATGCAACAATTTCCAAAGATGACCAGAGGTGTAGTCTTCTTTACTGGACAAGTATCACGTGCAAGATTTTTAGAAGAAAAGACCACTGGATCCTGAGCCTATCACGCACATAGGCAGACCTGTAGATGGCAACCAACTGGAGGTCAGTAGCAACAGTGGTGTGACTATCAGCAGTCATATACATCTCCCATGTACATGCCCTCTATCATGGGCATATTATTGCAAATCAAAGGCACTCTACAAAATGACAAGCACCATAAACAGGTTTATAAGATAATTACAATTCGAGAGTTGGTCTGCCCAGATGAGAACAGACCCTTAAAGTGGCTGTCAATTGACTACTTAAAGGTTTTAAGCAGAGGCAGGATGGGAAGGAGGTCTGTTGTCCCTTTTAACTGGCATTTACTTGGGTGGTGGCAGGAAGATGTTGGGTAACAGTCTTGAAGTGGGAGATGGCACAGGGCAGGGTGACACTAAGCACACGGACACACAACACGGCCGCTGAGCCATAAGTTGGCCATTTGACACACAAGATGGCTGCCGGACCACAATATGGAGAGAGACAGAGCAAACACAGACACTGCTTGGAACCACCTGGATGGCAGCACAATGCACTCTCAGCCTAGTTGATTAATTTAAGATGGGTTGGGGAGAGAATACACATGAGTAGTGTATACTGCCCACTGAAGTATCTGGGTCCAGTAATCGTCCTTCTCAGGAAGAGCGATTAGCACCCATTACTAAAGTAATGGACTTCTTCGTAGACACAAAAATTGACAATGTTTGTGCTGAAACTGACAATGACGATGCTGAAATTAACAAAGGCTGTGCTGGAACTGACAATGACTGCACCAAAACTATCAACGATTCTGCAATGTTTACAATAAACAAACTATGTTACAAAGACAATAACCTCATCGCTGACCTATTTTATTACAAAATGTGTAAAAGTACACGTGCTCTGGGTTGAGAGAAGACTCACTGCTGACCACTGTGCTGTTGACATCTTTCTCTCCCCAGAGATCCGGTACTTCCTTGTACAATAAACTCTGTTGTTAAATCCCAACTCTGACTCAGAGGCTGGTGATTTTCCCCACAACTGTCTCAATGACAACTCACTTATTTTTCCAGACCTCCTAGCATCTTCTTCACCTCCTGTGGGCCCAGAAGATCCTGTTCCATGTCACTACTCATCTGCTGCAGAAACCTTCTCCCATGAATTTGTTATATCAAGACTTAACTATTCCAATGTTCTTCAGTGTGGCATCCCATCTTCTAAATCATTTAAAATTAAACTTGCAACAACCTTTTTTGCTCAAAGCCCAACTTCACTAAGTCTTGTTCATCCAACAATTTGAAACTTGCTGACTTACACTGGTTTCAGTCTTGCAACAACTAAATTTTGAAATAATCTTAATCCCTATACAATATCACTGTCCCTTGGTATTATTTCCACTGGATCCACACCCATTAAGATCTTTGCATTGCCCCAATACTGGCTTCATGCAGATCCCTGAATTTCCATGCTCACTAGTGGGAGCTGTACCTTCAGATTCACAGTCTCAAGAACTAGAATTCCCTCACGACCAAGCATTGTTTGACCAAGCATTTGCTGAACTGTCCTAATGTATCTTCACATCATTTGGTAGCAAAATTTATTTGATAATATGTCGATGAAATGCCTTGGGATTTGTTACTACATTAAAGCTGCTAATATAAATGCACATTTTTGTTGCTGGATTAATTACGGTTATGTGATTGCTGACGTTTCCTTTCCCTCTCTCAAGCCGTCCTGGGAGCAATTGGAGCATAGAGCGACCTTCCAGCTGAGAGTTAGAAATAAAGTACAGACTGGAAATCACACACTTAATCTTTTTGCCTGTATGGTTGAGTAAACTACCGTCCAGTATACTTTCCCATTCAGCCATGTGGAATACAGAATGGAAACTCTGCCAAATCAATTGGCAAGATCCATCTGCTGACAATAAACAAAACCTGGAATTGAGGTACATTAGGGTTTCATTTATTTCAAATATAATGTCAGTAAAATGCAGAGGCAAGGATTATAATTAGGCAAGGCAACTTTTAATTAATCCACAGAAAGTTAGTATGCCTTATTATTTGCAACTGGATACACAACAACAAAAACCAGAATAAACAGATACCACACCCACAAATTTTCCGGATATCATACATAAAAATCAGTGATTTACATGAGAATGAATGAAATGTCTATTGAAAGAACAGGTTACTTCTGCCAAATTAGTTGGGTTGTCCTGTGATGCAACTTTGACCTTTTCAGCAAATTGGCTACTCCTAAACTTGGTTTGGAACCTTGTCAAAATATATGAAAGAACAGAGGCTTTGACCCACTCACCGCTAACAATAATTATTGGCTTTCCTGGAGAGGAAAGCCACAGTGCACCTATCTGGATAACCCAAGTTTTAGTTAGGTTGTCAGCCATCCTGTCAGCAGAATAGGAAGTCCAAACGAATGATGTCTACAATAAACTGATGGCCCAGACTGGTAACTCCAGATTAGCTAAACTTGTCCACATTTGTCATTTGACTGTTCCCACCAACAAAAACAGAGTTAGACCACACTAGTGCACAGAATCTTGGACAGGACTGCAGCAATCACTGCAAATTGGTCTCACCTATGCAATGATATGTTTAAAGTGGATGGAATCAGAGTGTTTTACCAAATTGTATTTGCTAATGTTTAAAGATGAAAGGTGTAATGGTGGAAAGTGAAGCAAGAAACAAGTCACTGCTATGGTCTGTGCCAACACGGTTGACATAGAAACGATGTCCCTTTGTGTGATAGGTATGTCTACAAAGCCACATTGCTTTGCAAATAAAAAAGACATGATCCACAGATTACGAGGCTAATAAAAGGCTGCCTGGATGATCTCCAGCATTATGCGAGGAGTGATGGAAGCAAAAGAAGATCATCACGCTGAAAAACCATGAAGAACCCTAACAATGTTTCCCCAACTAAAACTGCAAAGTCTGGCGAGATGCTCCAACAGTTCACACTGCAGCACGAAAACATGGAAAACATGTCTCACTACATTGGTGACATGGCAGACCCATCCAAAGATAGCACACTAAGCTGAAAAGTATTACTGTGTTTTTCTAGAGCTAACTCCCAATACTTTTTCTTTTTTTTAAACTGGAAAAGGTTAGGCCATTGTAAGACAGGAAAAAATTGAAACGTTCTCATTTTTGACATATTTACTCCATCAACATGTTTACATTTGGTATTTCTTGACATGTTTGTAGGCAAATAAAATTATGAAGGGCCTCTTCAGCTATCTCAACATAAACATATGGGCGGTCCACATTCAATTTGACTCATCACAATTTTACTATAATTGCTTGAGACTGGAATTTCTCTTAGTCAATGAATTTAAAATCAGTTATTGAAGTATAAAGATTGGTCTTATAAAAAACATTAGAAATCTACCTGTCTGAGCGTTCTCCAAGTCGTCCTATTCCTCTATACATCATATTGTCCAGGTATCGACTGCTCGGTAGAGAGTCATCACCGAGTTCTTTCAAGTCCTCTGGTCTAAGGTACTCTCCTCCATCACCGGTCATCGTATCATCTCCTTGGGAAGAGGAGACAGTTGTTCAGTCAGGAACAATACTGATTGCAGGGTGACCCAGGATGAAAAAAGACACTGGCTGGAAACTAACCATGCACACAGTCAGGTAACATTAGAGTAGCAACTGTTTATTACTGAAGATTCAGAAAAAATGTATGAAAAGAACCTAGTGACTGTAACACATTACATAAAACAGAGCACTGCAACTTCAAACCTGATGGAGATTCCTTTATCATCAATAGTTAGCTAGCAAACAGATTTTATGGATCAGTTCAAGAGAAAGCTGGAATCATTTTCTACTGAGGGAAGAGATTGTCTTGTATAAAAGGTGGATACTTTGTAGCATAGTGTTCTCCGTGAATTAGCTTTAATTGTTGAAATTATAATTGCTATAATTGGCCTGAGCTTTTATTTAGCTTTACATCTCTTCCAGGAAATTCCATGGCTCTGGGTGATGAGGAAGTGTATGTTTCGAACATGAATTGTTGCCCAGAGGATCACAACTGTCTGAATGAAATTAAATTGACCAATGTTTCTTCTTTTGTCACTTTCTTTGTGTTAGATCACGAGTCCCATTCGTGCCACACATGTGCCAAGAATGACCATTGTCCACACCTTGGTGGTCAATCCCATTACAACGGCCTAATCCTGCATCATACAATCAGATGCCTACACTGCAGAAGACAACCCTTTGGCCCATCAAGTCTGCACTGCTCAAGAACAAGCACCCAACTATTCTAATCCCATTAACCAGTATTTGGCCCAGAGACCTGAATGCCTTGACATCACAAGTGCACATCTAAACACTTCTTAAATTTAATGAAGGTTTCTACCTCTACCACCCTTACAGTCAGTGAGTTCCAGATACCCACTATTATCTGGATGAGAAAAAAAATGTTTCCTAACATCTCCCCTAAATCTCCTGCCCCTTACCTTAAATCTGATACATACTGATCATTGGTCCCTCCACCATGAGAAAGAGTTCTTTTCTGATTACCTCACGCTCCTGATAATTTTATACATCTCGATTATTGTTCCACCTTCCCCTCAGGCTCTGCTATTCTAAAGGAAAACAACCCCAGTCTATCCAATCTCTCTTCATAAGTAAGACTCTCCAGCCCAGGCAATGTTCTGGTAAATCACCTCAGCACCCTTTCCAGTGCAATCATATGCCTCCTATAATATGGATTCCAGAATTGCAAGCAAGACTCGAAGTGTGGCCTAACCAATGTTTCATAAAGTTCCAGCTGAACCTCCCTGCTCTTAAACTGTACACTTCTGCTAAAAGATACAAGTATCCTATATGCCTTCTGAACCACTTTATCTATTTGTCCTCCTATTTTAAGGAACTAGTGATCATGTACACAAACATCCCTCTGATTTTCGATGCTTTCAGGATCCTACCATTCATCATGTATTATTTGCCTTGTTTGTTTGGCTGAAACGCATCGGCTCACACTTATTGAGACCAAATTCCATTTACACGATCAACACTATGAAGAGGAGGGTGTCATCACTGACTAATTTGTCCAGGTATAGTACTATCCTGCTATAAGAGCAAGCAGAGGTTGGCTGCAATGAAGGATGCATTTATCAATTTCTGTTTATCATCCACAAGTTAGAAGTGTGAAGGAATGCATTCCAGTTTCATGGATTAGTGCAGTTCCAATAACATCCAAGTAGCTCAAGTCAAAGCCGCCCGTGTGATCACTACTTCACTCATCAACACTCATCAATTTAAATTTTCACTCCCTGCACCACCATAACACCATAATTTAGTATGCACGTATGCAAAATGTGCTACTGCAATTCAACTAGGCTTCTTAGACAGTATTTCCCAAGATACAACCTTAAACAGCTAAAAGGACTGGTCAAGACAGCAAATGAATGGGAATAATATCATCTTCAAGGTCCATGCACCCAGACTTGGAAATATATTGCTGTCCCTTCATCAGCCCTGGCTCAAAATCTTGGATCTGTGTAAGTGCATCCAAACAACATGAAATGCAAATCTTCCAGATGAACATTTATGAAAGAGGAATAAGTAGTGGCATTGCCTGTGATTCTCATATCCAATGAATGCAAAGAAAGGAAATCCACAATGTTGAGTTGTGATATATTCAAAATAATGCAATGTACTTTTCAGTAGCTGGGGTTTATTTCACAGAATACAACGAAAGAAAACTAGCATTTCTATAAATAACTCCTATACCTTTTTCATAGAATCCCTATAGCATGGAAGCAGGCCATTTGGCCAATCGAATCCACATCGACCTTCCAAAGAGCACCTGACCCAGACCTATCCCTGTAACCCTGCATTTCCCATGGCTAATCCAACTTACCTACACATCCCTGGATACTATGGGCAATTTAGCATGGCTAATCCAACTAACGTGCACATCTTTGGACGGTAAGTGGAAACCAGAGCACCTGAAGGAAAACCCCATAGGCATGGGAAGAATGTAAAAACTCCACACAGACAGTAGCCCAAGGGTGGAATCGAACCCAGGGCCATGCTTAAATCTCATAACATTTCCAACTTTTCCCAGATCTGTCAAAAGCTCACCGAGCTGGAACATTGGGCAGGATATTCCCACAGGGTTTGAAAAGAGAGTACCAAGGATTCTGCTACCACAGAACTGCCAGTGAAACAGCAGGGATTCTAGCTGGGGCCCTGATTATTTACGTTGTCTACAAAAACAGAAAATGCTGGAGAAACTCAGTGGAGCTAGCAGCATCTGTGGAGAGAGAACCAGCGATAACATTTTGAGCCAATATTACTCTATGTTCTGAACATATCAGACTAGAAATGTTCATTCTTTCTCTCTCCACAGATGCTGCCAGACTGGCTGAGTTTCTCCAGTATCCTGTGTTTATTTCAGATTCAAGCTTATGCATTGTTTTACTTTTACTTAAATTGCCTGCTTGCTCCTAGTGAGGCCGTGGGGAGCTGTGCTGATGCAACTCCCCTATTTTCCTATTCTCTGCTCCAGCTGCATTCCTGCTGCATGGGGTCAGGAAAATTTAATGGATTGTAAAATCTCTTTTTTTATAGATTTTTTTATTGGAAATTTAACATTTTCACAAGTTTACAAAAATAAACAAAACTCTCAAGTACAAACATTGATATACAATTAAATCTTAAATAAATAAAAACCAAAATTTAACAAAAGAAAAATACCAAGAAAAAAAACTCAACTACTAATCTAACCTACAACTAACCAGAGTGCATAAATAAGTCTCTTACATTATTCAAATAAGAGAAAGAAAAAAAAACCAACGGATAACTCAGAAATTGGGTAGTGAGATATATGCTCGGAATGTGTTAACATCAAATGTAACAAAACCATATTCGTGCAGGATTCCTCTCCCAAGGGGCCCCGGACCAGCCAGATTCGCAATCTCAATTAAATAAAAGCCTTTGTTAGGATAGTCAAAATATCTGTATTTATATAATTCAAAAAGGGCTGCCATATTTTAAGAAATAATTCAGTCTTTCAGTGCACCATATTTGTAAGGAAGTCAAAGGGAATACATTCCATAATTAATCTGTGCCAATTTGAAAGTCCAGGGGGGCTCTCAGCCACCCGGTTTACCAAAATATTTTTCCTTGCACAGAAAGAGAGAATAGAAAATAATCTCTTCTCGTGCATATCTAGGGAGGGTAAGTTCGAAAAGCCCATAAGGAGAGATACAGGGTCCATTTTAATTTCCGTTCCTAAAATTCCTGTCAGGGTACTTGCTATTTTAGTCCAGTATCTATGGACCCCATGACAGGTCCATAGGCAACGTACAAGAGTGCCCACCTCTATTTTACATTTGGGACACATTGGAGATGCTCCTGACTTAAATTTTACCAATCGATCCGGTGCTATATGGGCCCTATGAAGTATCTTCAGCTGGATAGCCTGAGTTCTGTTGCAGATGGTGATTCTTCTGGCGTTTTCCCAAATGTCATCCCACATTTCTATAGAGATTTCTAGTCCCAAATCCTGATCCCATGTTTTAAGCAGATTGTCCATATCTCCTGATACTTCATCATGTAGTAAATGATAAATAGTACTGACGGAAGATACCCCCATTGGTCATAGCACTCTACATTCTCTCTCCGATTTATAAAGACTATCTAATAATGTAGTCTTCTTCTGTATATAATCTCGAATTTAGAAAGAGGTCCCCATTAGGTAATCCGAATTTCTGACGCAGCTGTTCAAAAGACATCAGGACCCCTTCTTTAAATAGGTCCCCTAAACAGGAAATACCACTGGATCTCCAGAGTTTAAAAGTGGCATCTGTAAACCCCGGTTGAAATCCCCATGCTCCCACTATCGGAGCATAGGGGGATGTTTTATGTGAGTTGCCCTCATTTTGCCACATTATATTCCAAGCTTTAATTATGTTTAGTATTATAGGGTTTTTACAGTGATCTGTAATGATTTTCCTCTTGTCTGAAAATAAAATCTCTTTTTTAAACTCATCATTGTTATTTAAAACCCACAGTAGCTCAATTAACGTTTAACATATATGGAGTGTCATTTGATTTTTCAGCAAAGTTGAATTGTGCATTGCTTTAGTCCAGATGAAAAATGTTCAGCCACCTGCTAGATGTACATTACAGCCAATGTGTTTTGACTTGCGTTCTGTATTCTGATTCAAATGAAGCACAGATGCTAATTAAAATATTTAATTTAAAAATTAAGAAAATTAAAATAATTAAAATAAAATAAAATTTCCATTTGACAAGATGATACTTAACAAGATTGATCAATTCCCACTTAAATATTTCAATACATGCTGGCAAGTTTCAGCTGGATAGGATAAGTGTTTGTTATAATTTTAAGACTGATAAATTAAATATTATACATATGGAGGGCCAAAGGGCCTGTTTCTGTGCTGCAATGTTCTTTATATAGTTATATTTTAATATGCTATTTAGATGCAACCTGTCAGGAAATGCAACAAAATAATCATTTCATAAAACAAATGTTGATTAATTCATTTAATCTTATCAGAAACATCTTAGAAACAAAAGTACAGGCTATAGAGAAATATATATTTCATTTAATTGCACAATCACACAGAACTTTATTAGATTAGATTAGACTTACAGTGTGGAAACAGGCCCTTCGGCCCAACAAGTCCACACCGACCCGCCGAAGCGAAACCCACCCATACCCCTGCATTACCCCTTATCTAACACTACGGGCAATTTAGCATGGCCAATTCACCTGACCCGCACATCTTTGGACTGTGGGAGGAAACCGGAGCACCCGGAGGAAACCCACGCAGACACGGGGAGAACGTGCAAACTCCACACAGTCAGTCGCCTGAGTCGGGAATTGAACCCGGGTCTCTGGCGCTGTGAGGCAGCAGTGCTAACCACTGTGCCACCGTGCCGCCCACGGTGGACCTATTATTGTGGACAATAGGGAAATATTGTCCAAATAACTATTATAGGATCTGCAAAGTACCTGGTCCATCTCAGATTACCCTCGTATGATAAAGTATCACAACCATCTGAACAGCTGCTGGGCAATCTTTGCAATAGCAGCAGGTTGAATAGTGGGTGATAAGGGTCTCAAGAAGCCCAAAACTCAGGAGGCTACCCAGTGTTTCTTGTCACCCAGAAAATTTCAGGCAGATTGTTGACAGGTTGCTGGCAATAGGAAGGCCATCCATTTGAATGTACATGCTCTCCCAACTTCAAACACACTTGCAGCTGAAATATAATCCAGCCCCATGCTTGTTTTTGAGTAGTTTTGTATTGCACTTGAACAGAAAATGCATCCTCCTGTTGCCAAGAGTGAAAATTTGGGTCCTCAAACAACTGCAGTAAAGCTGGGCTTAAGCGAGGTTGAGAAAAAAAGGGTCATGGGGAAATTACCAGATCTGCCATTGCTTTATTAAGCCATATGATGAGAATTTGAACATTTTTTCTAGCTAGCCAGGGCCAAAATGTACTGCATAGTGTTAAATCTCATCTGTCGGGGTAAGTACTGGCTCTTATATTTGTGCTGAGTCAGGTACGTGGGGTGGAGTATTTTGTGTTCTCATTCTTCATTCAGTGAAGTCTTGAGGGTGAGTATGAGTAGATCTTTCCAATCCTCCACCAAGATTTGATAATCCACACTATTCCAACTGGTCAATTGAATTTTTCCACGTTACCCTGGTGTGAAGGAATACAATATTCAACTGCGAATCAGGTTGTATCTTGTGGGAGGCAGCTGTGTGTTGCTGACAGACAGTTCTAATGAGGCTGGCGTACATTATTTGTACAGACCTAGGGAGTAAGGTTAGAATCCTTCTGACTTTATATGACATATTCTTAGAATCTACAAGGTCGATTTTAACTTTCAGCGTTGACAGGGAAAGTTGCATCAGCTTCCAAT
Organism: Hemiscyllium ocellatum; assembly: GCF_020745735.1. Taxonomy (NCBI): domain Eukaryota; kingdom Metazoa; phylum Chordata; class Chondrichthyes; order Orectolobiformes; family Hemiscylliidae; genus Hemiscyllium; species Hemiscyllium ocellatum. Next base: position 142,282,246 of record NC_083401.1, read on the forward strand.
TATATGTTCCAAACAACTGTTTCTTTTTTCCCCAATGGAAGTGAATATTTGAATGTATGTTTGACAGTTGCCTGATTCAATATCACCCATTTCCAACACTGATTTAAGTTAAAAATTAAACCTCATCTGTCACATCAGTGAAGCTCAGTTCAGAGATTTAAATTTAGCTGTAGCACAAATTATTTACTACTATTCACTGATTTCAACAATTTCATCAGGAACCAACATCTCTGAGCTGATCATTAGTTTGCAGGGGCTATACTGTTACAAGTCAATCACTATTAGGCCACTAGCATACCTAGTAAAATCTAAGCAAAGAACACAGAGTAAATTCAAGTCAATTACACTAACAGCAGTGAAACAGCAGAGCATTACTACGTAACTATTATTCAAACTACCAATAGACTCTAGATCTAAAGAAAGCATTGAAGGGAACAAATGAAGCAAAAAGAAAAAAGAAAATATAACATACTGTACAGATGAATTAATTTCTGAGATGGATGTGAGTAAAAGTGTTCTCCTATAACTGTTAGATTAAACAAAAATGAAAAATTTGAAACATGCTAAACATAATCAACTCTTGTAAAACAAAAACTATTTTCAGACATTCTGAAAACATAAACCCCAGTTGGCCCAATTTAAATCCCTGGTAACATTGATGAAATTACATCCTAATGCATTTGTCTAGTCACATACAAAAGTAACAGAAACCTGTACTTATGGGACACATTCACATAGATGAAAAAAATCAAGGGTTTGCTTTGATATCAACTAGGTAAATATTTCCCCCAATTGGGATTACATCAATATGAATGATTTACCAGAAATTGATCACTGAGAAGTAAGAATACTCATACATCACTGATATTAAAGCTTTTGTAATATTATAATGATGAACAAACAGAAGTAGCCATTATCAAAATGATACTATTTCAAATAGCTTCTGCTTTGATCACGGGACTTGGGAATTTTTTTTCTGGAGGTTCACACTAGAAGATCCAAATGGGAATTCTCACTTGTGCCTGTCTTGAGAACACACTGGAGACACTAAATGTGAAAAGAATTAAAAATCTTGTTGTGTACTTTATTTTAGGTTCACACTCTTCATTGCCTTCGAAGTGCGATGTATTTTTGCATTCAACCTACACTTGACTAATGAGGACAGACTGTTCTCCCGTGCCAAGTAAACCCTGATTCTCTCTTTATCCATTTGTGAAATGCTCAATCTAGATACTTACTACTAATTTTGAAACTATCTGCTTATACTAAAGCAAAACTATTTACAGGTTCTACTCTCTGGACTGTGTTTGGGACAATGTGCAGCATCATAGATTACTTATGCAATATTGATATGATTTAGCTTGGTTACAGAAAGTCTCAACTCTACTTGCAGTGTCTGGGACACTTAATTTCACAACCCTTCAATGTGAATGGTTCATGATACAGACAATTGCTTGTCCCATTTTCCCAATGCCTGGTTTCTCTCATTGTGCCAGTTTAGTTTGCAATTTGGGTGGTCCATAGCTCAGTGGTTAGCATTGTTGCCTCACAGCACCAAGGACCCAGGCTCGATTCCAGCCTCGGGCAAATGTCTGTGTGGAGTTTGCACATTCTCTGTGTCTGCATGGATTTCCTCCAGGTGCTCCAGTTTCCTCCCACAGTCACAAGGATGTGCAGGTCAGGTGAACTGGTTGTGATAAATTGCCCATAGCATTCAGGGGTGTGTAGGATAGGTGCATTAGTCAGGGGAAAATATAGGGGAAATGGACCTGGGTGGGTTACTCTTTAGAGAGTTGGTGCGAACCTATTGGGCTGAAAGGCCTGTTTCCATAATGGAGAGATTCTATGATTCTATGAATTTCAGCCATCTGTCATGCAGGCTCCATGGCTGTGTATGGAAAGGGGGGGTATGCCCTTGACACATCAGAGAATGGATGCCAAGTGCAGCTCCAGAGTCTTCCATACATAACACTAAGATCCCATTGGACATTGGGAGCCTTGACCTGGAAGATTGATTGGCTGAGAGCCAGAGAACATTCTGGAAGGATGCAACAGGGAGGGACATGAAGGGACATCACACAGCCATTCCCTCACCAAAGACTGGAATTGACAATGTTAGCCTTGATAATGAAATTATTGATAAAGATTGCCTATTCAAAATGTTAGCTTATACACATAGTTGTTATAATGGTTTCAGATTGCATTTTACTTTTAAAGACCACTGTCTTCTGACAAAGTGCAAAACCAGAGCTTTGTTGTAAAACAATTGGAATAAGTGGGGTAATAATGGATTCTTTTTCACTGTACAATCAAGACACACAAGTAGATTAAACAGTTTCATTGTGCTTTTGCCAATTTGAGTAGATTTCCAAACAGAACAGTGACAGTTAAGCAGTTAAGACAATCAAATGAGATTTACCTTATCCCTGATTAAACAGTATACAATATAAGTTTGAAACCTTGCTTTTTGAGGTACTGAATAGAAAGAACTGAAAGATTTGAAAAGCAGGAAAGACTGAAGATAGATTACTTTTAAACTGGAACATTCATATTTTGGGAAACAGGCAAGTGAGGTACAATCAGATCACTTGTTCCAATTAATTCAAAATCTAGTCTGACCAGCAACATGATGTGGAGATGCCGATGTTTGACTGGGGTGGACAAGACCAGAAGTCAGATGACTATTGTCCGACTCCTGACCTTAACCAGCAACATAAATGTTAATGCAAAAAACTGTGAGATGAAAATTAGAAATAAAAAATTAAGACACCGAAACAAATGTGAAGTTTTAAATTTGAAAACAAATGAACAGTACATTTGAAACTGGTCAGGACAAGCTTAAAACTTCGCTAAAAGGAAGAAACTCAAAAAATAATAAAATTGAGTTGAATATCATAGCCAAATTATACACAAGATTACACCTGAGAAAAACAAATTAAAAAGAAACAAAGCCAGAAATTTACTTATTACTCTCGACTGGATTCTCCAATTTCAAACAGGTATCTCAAACTGGGACATTTCACAATGATCCTGCCTTCTGGCCACCAATTCTGCTTTGATATTGTGGTTGTAGGTTCTGGCTGGAGGGGCCACCTGAAGTAGACACAAGCTGGAAATGCAGATGGACAGGTGCTAAGGTGGGAAAGCTTGAAGGTTCCCCTCCACTCGTTGGAACTTTAGAACATAGAACATTACAGCCTTTTGGCCCTCAATGTTGCACCAATCTCCGAAACCGATCTGAAGCCCATCTAACCTACACTATTCCATTTTCATCCATATGTTTAACCAAATACCATTTAAATGCCCTTAAAGTTGGCGAATCTACTACTGCTGCAGGCAGGATATATTCTATGCTCTTACTACTCTGAGTAAAGAACCTACCTCTGATATCTGTCCGATATCTATCACCCATCAATTCAAAGCTATGTCCCCTCGTGCTAGCCATCACTATCAGAGGAAAAAAAGCTCTCACTGTCCACCCTATCCAATCCTCTGATCATTTTGTATATCTCTATTAAATCACCTCCGTAACGAAAACAGCCACCAGTCCATCAGCCTTTCTTCTTAAGTCTTCTCTTCATGCCAGGCAACATTGCGGTAAATCTCCTCTGCGCTCTTTCCAAAGCTTCCACGTCCCTCCTATAATGGGGCGACCAGAACTGTATGCACTACTCCAATTCCGGCTGCACCAGAGTTTTTCACAGCTGCAACATGACCTCATGGGTCCAAAACTCAATCTCTCTTCCAACAAATGCTAAGACACCATATGTCTTCTTAACAACTCTATTAATCTGGGTGGCAACTTTCAGGGATCTATGCATGTGGACACAGATCTCTCTGCTCATCCACACTCCCAAGAACCTTATCATTAGCCCAGTATTCCATATTCCTGTTCTTTTCAAAGTGAATCACCTCACAATTTTCCATATTAAACTCCACTGGCTGTCTCTCAGCCCAGCTCTACAGCTTATCTACGTCCCTCTATAACCTGCAGCATCCTTCAACACGATCCACAACTCCACCGACCTTAGTGTCATCTGCAAATTTACTAACCTATCCTTCTACATCCTCATCCAGGTCATTTATAAAAATGACAAACAGCAGTGGCCCCAAAGCAGATCCTTGTGGTACCCCACTAGTAACTGAGCTCCAGGATGAACATTTCCCATCAACCACCACCCTCTGTCTTCTTATAGCTAGCCAAGTTTTGATCCAAACTACTAATCACCCTCAAACCCATTCCTCTCTATTTTCTGCAATAGCCTACCATGGCAAACCTTATCAAATGCTTTACTGAAATCCATATACACCACATCAACTGCTTTACCCTCATCCATCTGTTTGGTCACCTTCTCAAAGAACTCCATAATGTTTGTGAGGCACAACTTAACCTTCACAAAGCCGTGTTGACTATCCTTAGTCAAATTATTCCTTTCTCGATGATCATAAATCCTTTCTCTTATAACCCTTTCCAACACTTTATCCAAAACTGAAGTAAGGCTCACTGGTCTATAATTAACAGAGATGTCTCTACTCCCCTTCTTGAACAAGGGAACAATATTTGCTATCCTCCAATCTTCTGGCACCATTCTATAGGCAATGACACCATAAAGATCAAAGCCAAAGGCTCTGCAATCTCCTCCCCAGCTTCCCAGTGAATCCTAGGATAAATCCCATTTGGCCCAGGGGACTTAACTATTTTCACACTTCCCATAGTTGCTAACACATCGTCCTTATGAATCTCAATCTCATCTAGATACATGTCTCTCAGTATTCTCCTCGACCATTAGCATTCACACAGGGAAAAGACAATGAAAAATAGTCATTTAGTGCCTCTCTTAGCTCTTTGGACTCAATGCACAACTTCCCACTACTGTTCTTGACTGGCCATAATCTTACTCAAGTCATTCTTTTACTCCTGACATACTTACAGAAAGCTTTAGGGTTTTCTTTGATCCTACCTGACAAAGACTTCTCATGTCCCCTCCCATCTTTTCTTAGCTCCCTCTTCAAGTCCTTCCTGGCTAACTTGCATCTCTCAAGTGCTCTAGCTGAGCCTTCAGGCCTCATCTTTACATAAGCCTCCTTCTTCCCCTTCACAAGAGATTCAACTTCTCTAGTAAATCATGGTTCCCTTGCTTGACCAACTCCTCCCTGCCTGACAGGTATATACTTGTCAAGGAACGTAGTAGCTGTTTCTTGAATAAACTCCACATTTCAGTTGTGCCCATCCCTGTAGTTTCTTTCCCCATCCTATGCATCCTAAATCTTGCCTAATCATCTCATAATTGCCTTTCCCCAGCAGTATTTCTTGTCCTGCAGTATTCCTTTCCATCGCTAAAATAAATGTAACCGAAATGTGGTTGCTATCACCAAAGTGCTTACCTACTTGCAAATCTAACACCTGGCCTGGTCATGACCCACTATCAAATCCAATGTGGCTTCGCCTCTTGTTGGCCTATCTACATACTGTATCAGGAAACCCTTTTGCACACATTGGACAAAAACAGACCTATCTAAAGTCCCTGAACGTTTGCTCAGTTCTGTACTCAAAAATTAGGCAAGCACACAATTCCCTACAACTAAAATAGATTCCTATCCCCTCCATTCCACCCAGCCTATTAACCATCGATACTGATGGAGCTCAACAACTTTGGGGAATCATTGAGAAATTCATGAAACTGCCAAAATAAACCACCATTCAATCTCTACTAGAAAAAAAACACAATCTTCTCTGAACCATAGCCACTCAAACAGAGGTAAATAAATAAATGGAATCTGTAATCATAAAATTGTCAAAATAGAAATCCATTTGAACATATTTCAAAAATATAATTTTGAGGAGCTCATAGCACTGTCAAACAGGGCCAACATCAATCAAATAGCCTTCTTTCTGTGTTGTAGGGATTAATGATTCTAAGATACTTGCACATCACAAAAAGCATTGCAAACAATAATTCCACATACAAAACAGAGAATGTTAATTCCCAACTCCTCGTCCTCTGAGCAAATTAGTTCCATCATGTGCTTTGTCCTAAGGTAGGACTTTCCTCAGAGGACAGCTGCAGCTATGATGTATTTTCCAAATATTTAATGCCAAACTAGAAGCCTTCCACCACATCAAAACTAGCTGCAATCATCCACTGCCATACATGGCATAGTTTTCTATAAACCCCACCAGATTTATCAGATAATTTTTTATTATTCAAAGCCCCTGCCAGAGAACACTGTAAAGAGGAAATATGCAAGTAGTCATGTAGTACATGTTGTTTCAGTCATTCATTTTGATGAAATGAAAATCATGGGTTGTTTGATCATAATTCACAAACCCCCTCCAATTCAAGAGTTCCAGGTTACGAAACTATTCCAATCACAGATCTACAAAATCTTCCAAATTGAGTGAGTTTGGATGTTCCGAGGAGTATATTCACTGAACTAAAATTGAAAACAGAATTGGTGGCCCATTGTAGGATCTGCCTGATTCTTCCTTTCCATTGATGGACATCATTGAGTATGGGTAATGAATTCCACCCAAATTCTTCCCTGAGGAAACAATTAGGATTGACCGGCACATATTTTGAGAAAGTACTGAGGGTGTTGTAAACAAAATTTTACTACTGTCAGAGTCACTCTCCCACCCAATCCCCAAATTATTTTGGGATCTTCTAATATATCTTTGGAGGGCTTGTGGAGGAACATCTGAAATTCAGGTCACCCCGTTCATCATCCTGACTTAAAACATAAATATCTCCATTCTCTGCCTCGTCTTCTGAGTAGGTACACCCCTTCAATGAGGCAAGTCAGAATTTGACCCACACGTCTCTTATTCAACCAAAATCTATAACCATCACAGCTTGAAGCCACAGAAAAGCTACTGCCCTGTTAAAAAAAATCTTGCACTGAGCAAATGCTGCAAATGTATCCTTGAACAATTCTGAAGCTTTAACAATGTCATTTTTGAAATGTTGAAACAGAAAGTGTAATATTACAAAGAGTTAAGGTAACAAGGCAGAATTTTTACTTTACTGCATTGGTCATAATTTATAGAAGCTTATAGATGTTCAATACATATAAACCCAGTTGGGTTCTACAGTGTTTGTGTCATTGTACTGCTTCATTACCATCCAGCCGGTGAAGTTAAACACCTACCTATTCTACTCCTGTCTCTTTATCAATTATAAAACAAAGACGGTTTTATTTCTAACGTCCTGTTTTCTGCATAGCAGAAGGCAAAAACTACCAAGCCGAAATTCAACTCTGAAACAACAGCATACACTGAACAATTCTGTACCAGATGTATGTAGGTAATATGTCTTTTCAATTTTTTTCAACACAGCAAAGAACTGGTAATGATTGGATCAACAAACTGTCAAGGGACGATAAAAGGTCAATTCAGAATTGAAAGAAAGGAATCAGGAACAAAGTGGTGCAGGCACTATCTCTCCGTTTCACTGGAACTTTACTGTTCATTTTCAAATCATATCACATAATCAAAGAATCTCTAGTGTAGAAGCAGACCATTCAGTCCATCGAGTCCACTCTGACGCTCTGAACAGCATCAGGCCCAGACCGCATATACACCTACCCTATCCAAGGGACCTTGTATTTCCCATAGCCAATCCACCTAACCCACACATCATTGGATTATGGGAGGAAACTGGAGCACCTGAAGGAAGCCCACATACACAGGGAAAATTTGCAAACTCTATACAAACAGTCGTTTGAGGGTATAGCCAAATCCAGGTCCCAGGCATTGTGAGGCAGCAGTGCTAAGCATCGGGATACCATGCCATCTTTGTGCTGAAGGCAGGCATGTTGTGAAAAATTCCAGGATTTTGCATTTCCATGTTTGAATTTTTCCAAATTCTTTTCCACACTGTCACAAATTATTATCCAATTTAACAGTGAAAAAAGTAAAGTATTCCACTAAAGAGATCCTCGCAATTACCATACCGTCCTCATCCAATGCCTCTTTAGTGCTGTCGAGCTATCTGGGACTCCAGTAACCTAACACATTCTTATCTATCCAGTCATAGCCTGCAGATCATCTGCAATCGCTTTTCTTTCTGTTTCTTTACCATTGATTCTGTTCACTTGCAAGAATCTATCCTTCACCCCTCCCCAGTTTTTAACCCTAAAAGCCGACTACATCAGAGGACACTGGTCGTAATGCTATCAGGCAGGTCCAGTCGCCTGAGCTGAAAACAGTTTACTACCGCAGGCCAAATGAGACAAGGTGACTTTGACTTAGTATGTATGGCAGCAGCTCCCAAAAATCTGATGGCCTACCAGCACCACAGCTAGCTGGAGCTCCACTTGGGGGATGAAGGTATATCAATAGCTGTATACCCTCCATGATGCTAGGGGATGCTAGGGCCAGGCAACCGGCCACTCTGCAGAGGTAGGACTGAGCTGTCTGATGGCTGCTGAGAACAGCCATGCTGCTGCAATCACCAAGAACACCTATTATCTTGGCTAATCTCCCACACTCAGACCTCTGAAAACTGACTACACCAAAACTTAGTCACTCGTCAACTCTGTGCTCCATTGAGCTGATTCCCAGTTAAACAATATATCAGTTTTAACATTATTATCATGATTTCCAAATCCCTCTAAGGCCTTACTCTTCCCCATCTCTGTAATCCCATTCATCCTACAACAGTCCAAGGTTATCTGCTGTTCTCCCATTCCGGCTTCTTGAACAATGCATTTTTAAAGGCAATGCTACTGCCAGCTAAGCCATCAGCTTTCACAGCCCTTAGCTCTGGAATCCCTTTTCCCAACCTCTCCAATGATTTACCCATTATTCTTCCTTTAAGACACTTCTTACACTTACCTATTTGAACAAGTGTTTGACTGTTCTCTCTCATGTCACATGAAGATGGTAAAAGTCAACTTTTTTTTGATAATGCGTCGGAGAAGCAGTTTGAGACAATTTACTACATTAAAAATGCTATACAAGTTGTTATTGTCAAATCCATTGTTGACCTTGCAAGTTGCAGAAATAGCTTCTATTGCTTACAATGAGCTTAATGATTCTCATCACCGATTTTCAGAAATATTATGATGTGGATATTTCCAATCAATTTTTTTTCATCTTTCTCCGCTCTTCTCCAATAGCCTCTTATTATTGCTGGCATACTATTTCAAAAGGTATCAATTAACTTCATCTGCACAATTAAGTGATCATTTTTTTTACACAGGAAGTCACTCAGTGAGTACTGATCAGGTACTTCACATGGATTTCATCAAAGTTAAACCCAAATCAATCTTCAAATCATATGTGTACGTTTTCAAAAGATTAGGACGTCATGAAAAAGTCAATGTTGCACCTTAACCATGACCCAGCTGAGAGCAACTAACTCAACATGAACCAGAGATTGAACCTTGAACTGTATGTCTAAGCACAGTGCATATTTAGGCAAAAGGATACTTTGGGCCAGCTCAGTTTATAATTATTAGTCTCCATTATAATATTTTCCAATGAATAGATGCACAGACACATCATAGAACATCCTACTTTTAATTACATTTCAATTTCATTCAAAAGGAACTTCACACAACCTTGAAAATCTACCAGAAGAACTTCTGACCACATGCAGCTTGGACTTTATACTTGCAGCAGAATGGAGCAGAAGTAACAGGACAGATAACTTAGCATGAACTTTCCAGCAAAATATATTTTGCAAAGCAAGTAGCACAAGATCCACACAAGTCATCATAGTTTGACCAATGAATGAGCTCTATCAATATTTCATCAAATTTCCCTAACCAAAACAGAAGTTGCTAGAGAAGGTCAGCAGATCTGGCAACATCTGTGGAGGGTAATCAGAGTTAACGTTTTACATCGAGTGACCCTTCCTCAGACCCCAGGAAGGTCACTTGACCAGAAATATTAACTCTGACTTCTCTCTACAGATGCTGCCAAACCTGCTGAGCTTTTCCAGCAATTTCGGTTTATGCTTCTGATTTACAGCATCCACAGCTCTTTCCATTTTCATCATATTTCACTTTCATTCTGGAATATTAAAAACAAAGTATTCAAACATTCTCTGAACATCAACACTTTATATTTTTTAAAACATTATTTTATTTGAAAATGGATCAGTTCCACAATGAGAATGATAATCATAATTTTTGTGATGGCAACAATTCATGTCATTGTATAGAAAAATATATTTCTCACCTTCCTCATCTGAGACATCCAGAATCTCGGTCATTGTCTCAGGTACATTCAGCTTGTGTTTTTCAGTTACCGTCTGCAATAAGCAGGAACAGAATTATAGGATTGTGTCAACTGTTTGCAAGAACTACCACTGGATGGCAACAAACCAGCTATATCTGCAGTACTGACAGTACTTTGAAAGCTATTCCAATGTACAGCCAAACACACTCACGCCAATTAGATACCTAACTATTAAATCAATAAGTACTTATCAGTTTATTCAGAGGATAACTTTTTCTCTGTTTAATGACTTCATTCAATTTTATATTTGATTTGAAACTTGAACCACTTTTCCCTAAACCAATAACAATGAAAATCAATTGACGATAATGCCAATAATATTGAAAACCTGACTGCCAGTTGCCATGGTGGGGGGGTGAATGGTAGGCATGAGCATTGCCTCACCTTTTCCCTGCAACGTCCCAAAACATATTTAGGGTAAATGGAAGTTTAACATCAAACAGACTACAAAAGAACATCATGGCCTAACTCAACCAATCTGGGTCTGGTCAGTCAGGCTTGTCACAATAAATACAACCCTAAAACTTTTGTTACTTAATGGTTATGAATCCTTTCACCAGGTTAAAGTTACAATTTGATTTAAACAGATTCCACAGTGAATGGTATTGACCTGAATATTCATGTGTAACTGATATTATTAGTTTTATTTAACTAAATTTCATATACTTGTGTCATTGTCTGAAACAAAAACACATGAATCAGATAGGAGTTAATTCAGGATGTTCAAAGAAAAGCATGAAGTAATTATTAGGAACAACAAAGACTAGTTAGTGATAATTTCTCAGTAGCCAGAGCATTGTGTAGTACAGGCCTTTGGATCAATACAACTTGATCAGCAAAAAAAAACAGCAGTCAAATGAGGCTCTTATTGCACACATCCTATGTAACTCCTTACTGTACATTCTTTTCAGGTAATGTAATGACAAATTCTATATTCACCAGCAGGTATTTGGGATCATATATTCTCAATTATTTATTGCAGTTAAATGGGTCATCTGTTACATTTATGTTTGATTTCATTATCTAAATCCATATTCCTTTCTCTTTTTACTTTGGAAAAAGATCAAACAGCAAGTGCACATCAATAAATGCAGAAAATTACAGCAGAGATGCTTCTCTGTGATATTGTTCTCCTTATAATGCTTTGCTCATCATAGTGGGCACTGCTCAAGACTAAAAATGTAATTTTGCAATTTTGTTCAATATCTAGGAAGCAGATACCATAAACAATTGTATTGACTCAGAAGGGGGTTATTTTATAGATTGTAGTTGCTGGTCCATATACTAAATTCTGAAATTCACTGGGACATATCCCACACTCTCAGATTAATATTTTGCTTTGATTAACAGAAAGTCTGTTGTTTTATTCTGAAGTTATATCTAAACTTGGCATATGCTTTACTTAATTCTAATGTAATAATAGTTGCAATACTTAAGCAGAGTGTAAATGATTATGATTTCCTAAAGTTTAAACTCTATTGTTTCTGTTACATAATTCGAGATTCTATGAGCATTATTGTTTAGAGTTCTGCATTTGTTGAATAAACTGTGCAGCCAGTTTATGAAAAACTGAAGTCTTCGCCAATCTCATCTTAGTTATCTCCACGAGCCCAAATGTCAGCATTTTTCTTCCTATGTTCAGTGCTTTATGCTCTGAGTAAATTTAATCTGCCATTGTACTGTCAACTTGTATATTTCTCTTATGCCCGCTGAAACAAGCTAGCAGGCTACTTAATTCCATGGAAATTAAGGATGGGCAACACATTCTTCCCATCTGAAGATTACAGCAAAGAAAATAATTTTCCCTACTTACTTTACTTTTTTCAAATTCTATTTTCTGTCATTCTTGTTTTACTATTGTACATGCGCAGCATTATTCGTATTCAATAGGTCCGTTTGTCTTCTACTGAAACGTTCATTCAGTTTACTTAAGTCCCTCGCTCATTCCGCTCATTTATAAGTTTTTTTTAATGTATTCTCGACTCCTTCTATTTTATGTTTTGAGTTACTGGTTCATATCAAACTGTGTCATTTTGTGGACACTAACATCCAAAACTTCCACAACTTCAACTTCCTTTATGTGTCAAGGTCATTTATATATTCCAGGTTAAGATGAGCTTTGTGTCTCAAAAGGTTCAATATTACAGTTATTCACAAAATATTACATTAATCTGACTCTACACTATTTGGATAATTGGCTGTTTGAAGCCACCTATTAAAATCATTTCTATGTTCTCATACATCCAATCTCTCTATTCACAACAAACTGTCTTCACTTTTTTGCTCATCCAGTGGTCTATAATACAGCATTTAAGAAAAAGAGATGCCTATCCAGAATAATTAGTTGCGTATCTTTCTGCAGTGTGGCCGGTTACTGTTATTCTTTCACTCCAATTTGTGGCCCCTTCACTAAGGATGCTAGGAATGCAAGGTGAGTGCCTGACATTAATGAATTAATCACGAGAATTTGGGAAACTGAGATCCTGAAAATGACCCCCAACTCAGTTGAACATCGACCTAGTCTTTAAAATCAGGTTCACAAAAAATGGTGCAATTTCAGCAGCAATTTGTGTCTGACAATCAATTAATTTGTAAATTAGTTTATTGGTTTTGCTTCAATAACCATACTGTAAATTAACATGATTTTTTTTCCTCATTGCATCAATTTATCTAAGAGTTCTGCTGCATTAGACTGTGAAGCAGACTGGCTCATATTTTGTTCTATTAAAAATATGTGCCTTTGATGGAATCAGCTCTGTATGAGAATTCAGATTTTCCTCACATTGCAGAATGAGTCATCAGCAACACCAAACAGTAATATATCAAAAATAACAACCTTGCGTCTCTGGTGTCATATTTTGTTCAATAATTTAATATTTAAACCGATCTGTGGCAGTACAAAGGTTTATAACTTCAGCTTGTAAATAATACTGCGAAATAAAATCAAATCCACTCTTCAAATTCTAAAACCATCCCTGAAGTATTGATGAGATTTCCCTTCAGGGATGTACTCACTGTTGTAGTGGTGGTGACTTCTTCTGTGACAACCTTCAAGGTGTCAACCACAGAGATATATCCAAGACGTTTGGCAATTGCTAAGGCAGTGTTACCATTCTGCAAAGATAGATTTGGGTTAATTTATTAGTTTTATCAGGACTTTGAGACAGCTGATGGGTCACAAACAGTGATCAATAAATCCTAAAAGTATATTCATTGAAACTTTTCATTCATCATATCTACTTGAATCATGCAGAATGGCTTCACTGCTATTCGCTGACAAGACCTTTTCTACGTCATAAAACTTGCAATAATTTGGAGAGGTGTTTATTATTAACGGCCAAATAAACATGTGATCATTTCCACAGTTCTTTAATTCCAAAAACTGACCCTATTGGCATGGTTTAAATAAAATGATTATACAAGGTGTACATAATTAAAGACAGCTTACACTTAAATGGATGATTAAAAAAAAATCAATAAATCATGAATTTCTGGGGTGAGAACAGTAATTAGCACTATTTCCTATGATCATTACTGATGCATTTGCCTTCTGCACACAGAATCTGCCAGCTACTCTACCAAGCAAAGAGATATACTTACTGCAGTGATGGCATTGGCTCTGGCTCCGTGCTGAAGGAGGACATTGATGATATGGGTGTGACCCTGTTGTGCTGCCTGATGCAAAGGTGTATATCCATTCTGAATATTAAGCCAGATTCATTCAGGATTCAGGAGCATTAAAATAACAGGGAAAAAATGGCACAAATGAGAAATCTGATTGCTTGTCATTAGCATAGTATTGAAAGAGTGATTTCAGAAAGATTTCTCAAATGGTGAGAAAGTCATCTTGAAATGTGAAGACACAACAGAGCTTTTGAAAAAATGTGTAGAGACTGCTGTCTAAGAATATTTGATGAATTTCTAGTAACGCATCTGGGAGAAAATACGCAAAGCTGCTACTCAACGTTGTTGGTGGAGTGACTAAATGTTTGTGCCAATCAAACGTACTGCTTTGTCCTGGATGGTGTAAAGCTTCTTGAATGTTGTTGGAGCTGCACTCATCCAGGCAAATGGGGAGTATTCCATCACGGTCCTGACATGTGCCTTGTAGATTGTGGACAAGCTTTGGAGAGTCATAAGGTTTAGCCTCTTACCTGTTGTTGTAGCTACTGTCAATGGTTACCACCACCACCCCGCCCCCTCCCCCGGTGTCGTGTGGTTGAAGAGTCCTAGATGGAAGATGAGGATGGCAGATTTCCTTCTCTGAATACATTAGTGAACAGATGGGTGTTTTGGATAATCAACAATAGTTTGATGGTCATCATTCGACTCTTAATTCCAGATGTTTATTGAATTCAAATTCTACCATGTGCAGGGCAGGATTCAAACCTGAGTTTTGGATTAAAAGTGTAGCAATAATACTACTAAGACACATGCACGTGTACACACAAGCACACACACTCATCTACTCCTCCAGCTTCCTGCTTCCCCCAGTTGCTAGGATACTAAGACTCAATTGGAATGGCACCCAAGAAAGTAACACCTTTACGAGAAAAATGAGGAAAAAAAATCGTGACAGAGTTGGGGAAAGAGACAGCATTATACTTGGGCAGAAAGAGGCGTTAGAAAATGTGACATGTTTGCTCGTGGCCCTCTATTTCTTGGATCATGTGGGTCATTGGAGCATATGAGGTTAAGGGGTAACCTAATAGAAGTTTATAAAAACATGAGAGACATCGATAAGGTGAATAGCAAGGGTCTTTTTCCTATGATGGGGGTCAAAACTAGGGGACATATTTTTAAGGTGAAAGGAGAAAATTTTAAAAAGAACATGAGGGGCAATGTTTTTTCACACAGACAGTCATTCAGGTGTGAAATGAACTGCCAGAGGAAGTGGTGGATGCAGGTACAGCTACCACATTTAAAAGATATTTGGATAAATACATGACTAGGAAAGATTTGAAGGGATATGGGCCAAACACAAGCAAGTGGGAGTAGTTAGTTTGGGAACATAGTTAGCATGGACTAATTGAACCGAAGGGTCAGTTTCCATGCTGTATGACTCTATGATACATAATAGTTACTTCTTATGAGTCTAAGGAGAATCCGGTGGAGGAGACAAGGATCTTGATTCAGAGTTGATAGGCAATGAGATCCTCACTGCCTCTTTGAGAGATATCACATGTCATTTGTGCACTAAACAGGACAGTGGTGAGACTTACCCAGGATCAAGAAGCCCAGAGGCAGAAGCCTAAGTGGGCAGCTCAACTGAACGATAGCGCCACTAGCACTGCAGATCAGGGGGATAACTGTAAGAACAGGCAGAGTGGATCTCACCAGGCCACCTCCTTTCTAATGATGAGGTCCTCAATCAGGAACCAAGTGCCTTTGAACAAGCAACCTTCCTTCCCTCACAATTCCAACAGCATACAAGCAATACCCCGACTACCACTGGTTAATAATAGCAGCAGTAGGATGAAGCCCTCACAAGGGCATTACTGCCCTCTACAGGGCTTGAATGATGATAGGGCAGAAAGACCATCCCATTGACGCACTACTTTAACCAATGCGTAGAAAGAAAAACAGTCCTCATCCATCATGCTCCCAGCTTAATTAAGATTGTTGAGATTTAGCTGGTGCCAACAGAAAATGGCAAGGCTCGTGTCTTCCCATCTCACTGCACTGGGATTGATGTCCTGATCACCATGAACTTTATGATGTCTCAGCTGCTATTGGATTGAAGCAGTTCACATCCGGGGACAGCCAGTTCCCTGAGCAGTCGGCTGCATGTACCTGAAACTGCCCCCCTCCACATCCTTCTGATATCCCTTACTAGAAATGGAGAATGCCTGTCAATTGCTGGTTCCCATGACATAAGGCCAGTGGGCTCCATGAAAATGTCTGGGATTGGAACTCATTTGATCCTGAGGTCAGATTCCTGAAACTCACAGGACATTTCAGCCCTTTTTACTAATCTCCTCCAAAGATTCTCTTGCCACAGATACCATCTCAATCCTGGAAACTTGCTTAATATTAGACAATGTGTCTGCATACTCCTTTGCCTTTTCAATCCAGAGCTGAACATTAAATTCCATATTCTTCTAATTCAATTACAAACTTGACTCATTTCTCTATGTTTCTCACCTACATTAAAACCAATATTCCCTCTAAATGTGTTTAGGAAAGCACAGGCAATTTTAGTATTTTGCTGTTCCACACATATAGTCATTCAAAGGGCCTGTGAATGGTGCATGCAGGGACTCTCATGTCTGTCCAAGGCCATACGATGATACAGCTGGGGGAAATACTCATTGAAGTCCCAACCTGTAACTTTGTACACGCAGATTTCTCTAGACTTAGAAGATTCTCAGGCATTGATCAAAGTTGGTGTTCTGGCCTTGACGGTGATGAAGTTCTAGCCCAACATGAAATGGTCAAATAATGGGCCACTTACACATGTACTGACATTTTGCAATATTGCAGACAGGTCATCCAATGATACAGAGATTCCCCCAACCCTAGAGAAGTAGCTCTGTTAATACAGAGACTTTGAAGGTGCTCCAAATAGAGGCATCCTATGAACACTTCTGAACCTACCCACAAGACAATTGGCGATTATAGCTATGCCTCTTTGATCCCTAAGGCTTTAGAATAAAAAGGCTCCTCTGCACTGCTTTCAGGAGAACACCTTCATTCACCTGCCAGGTCTTAGCGGTCACTCAACTACTGAAGGGTGGACCCCAACAACAATTTACAACAAATTGAGTTTCAAATTGCATACCTAGAGCTGGCAGGTAGGCAGTCGGTGTGATCTTGCCTCTACTCAGGGATGGAAACAGAATAGGATAGTTTCCTATTGCTCCCAGTCAGGACTTAAGACTGCATCCAAGCGACTGTGAAGACTCCAATCTGTGGGTCAGTTGTCCCCGTGCCTATGCTGCTTCATATTATATCACTTAATACTGACCAAATATTGACTAGGAGGCATAGTAAAGTTCTAGGGATAGGAAAATTTACATGACAAACACAAAGCTAGTTATGATTGTTGGAAGCCAATCAGTGAAATACAATACTATCAAAATTCCTCAGAGCAAATCAATGTTTAAGTTTTAAACAATGTCAGACTTGAGGTTATCCAGGGACACCGTACATTGTCCACCTCCATTCCCAACTCCTGTTAATACAGGAGATCTTGCCAGCCCACAAGAGAATCTGGTCCTGGCTGCTTGATTTAATAACCATCCACTGCATTGTGGCTTCACTATTTTTAAATGTTATTGGCACACCTCTGCTGTGAGACTTGAACCTCACCTTTTGACTCAGAGTTAAGGATACTTAGCACAGTCCCACAGAGCCCTGGATATTTGAAATCAATCTCTTCAGTAATACTATGACATACCTCTGAAACAAGTATGACTTTATCACAGCCTGGAGAAAGTGAGGACTGCAGGTGTTGGAGATCAGAGCTTAAAAATGTGTTGCTGGAAAAGCGCAGCAGGTCAGGCAGCATCCAAGGAACAGGAGAATCAACATTTCGGCATAAGGTTCCTGAAGAAGGGCTTATACCTGAAATGTCGATTCTCCTGTTCCTTTGATGCTGCCTGACCTGCTGCGCTTTTCCAGCAACACATTTTTAAGCTTTAACACAGCCTGTCTAGCTCAGAGACAGGGATGCTACCATCCCACCACAACAGATTGATTGGCTTCATTATGTTTTGTGTACAATACAACGGCGCAATTCACTAGGTATAGTCCAACAGCAGCTCCCAGCCCTGTGAGTGCACACATTAAGACATGAGCAAAAAGACCATGGAAGCAGCATAAAGTCCAAATTCCCCTCCAAGACACATACCACTCTGATTTGTATTCATATTCCTGTTCCTTCACCACTGCTGTATCAGAATCGTACAATTCCGGATCCAATATTACAATCCAAAATTTATTATGACTGCATCTGCCGCAGTGAATGAACATCCTCTTTTCTTGGCAATTAAAAATTGTCAAATAGTGATTTTAAACAAATAAAGACTTGTCAGTGTCATCTGCATCTCAACAACAAGTGTTCAAAAAGATTACGTTTCGTGAAGAAAAATTATTCTTGGTGTTACCTTGGTTTTGGCATTAACATTGGAACCGCGCTGCAGGAGGAAATTGACCATCTTAACATTTCCATAGTGACAAGCCACAATCAGTGGAGTGTAGCCAACCTGAAAAAGGAAAGTATTAGTCAGAATGCAGCTACAGGGATTCTGAAATATAAAATTATAGGAAATTAAAAGGGAAAAGGTAGAACCATTTTCAATCAGCATACTATAATTCTAATAACTTATAATAAAGAGATAGTAGGCTAATTAAATAGATACTTTGATTCTGCCTTTGCAAAGAGAACACAAGTAATGTCCCAAAAATATTGGGGAACACAGGGTTGAGAGAGAAGGAGGAACTGAAGGAAATCAGAAACTAAAGAAAATGGTTTTTGTGAAATTATTGGGATTACAGGCTGATAAATACCTAGGGCCTGATCATCTATATCCCAGAGTTCTTAAAAATGTAGCCCGAGAAATAATGGATGCACTTGTGCATAACTTTTAAGATTCTAGAGAGTCTGGAACATTTCCTACAGATTGAAAGTTTGCTAATGTAACCCAACAATTTTTTTTTAGAAAGGAGTCAGGAAGGAAACAAATACTGCTGGACTGGTTAGCCTCACATCAAGAGTGGAAAAGATGCTACAGTTGATTATAGAAGATTAAAAAGCACAGCACTTGGAAACAATGACAAGATTAGACAGAGTCAGCATGGATTTATGAAAGGAAAATTATATTTGATAATTTAGTGGGATTTTCCATGATATAACTTCTGGAGTTGATAAGGAGGACCCAGTAAATGCCGTTTACTTGGACTTGCAGAAAGCATTTGAGAAAGGTCCTGCATAAGAGATTAGTATTAAAGTGCATAGGATTGGAGAGTATACTAATATGGATACAAAACTGATAGACAAAAGAACAAATGATAATAAATGAGTCTTTTTGCTGAGTAGCAAGCAGTAGGGTATTTCAGAGATCAGTGCTTGGACCCAGCTATTCACAATATATGTTAATTACTTAGACGAGGGAATTAAATAGTATTATCCCCTTGTTTGCAGATGGCACAAAGTTGAGGGGAGAGGGGGCAGGAGGATGCAGAGCTATTTCAGAGTGATTTGATCAAGTTGAGTGATTGGGAAAATACAGGTGAGTTATAATGTGGATAAATGTGATCTTTTACACTTTAATAGCAAAAACAGAAAAGCAGGTTATTATCTGAATGGTGATAGATTAGGAAAGGGACCTGGGTATCATTTTATACCAGTTTCTGAAAGCAAGCAGACTGGAGCAGCAGGTGATAAAGAAGCCCTTCGTAGGGAGAAGTTTCAAGTACAGGAGCACAGATTCATTGGTGAAACTACACCTGGAATATCATGTGCAGTTTTGTTCTAGCTATGAAGGGAGTGTAATAAAGATTTACCAGACTGATTTCTAGGATGGCAGGACTGACATATGAAGTAAGGTTGGATCAGTTTGGACTATTTTTGGAAATATTGAGGAAGACAAGGATGGAGCATAGCAATGACATCCTCATTCCACTAACAGCCAAAACTCTCACAGAAAGAATTATAACTTGAACGTGGCACCAGAATGTGACAGACACATTAGAACCTTGCTCCCAGTATTCAGAAAAAATTGTGGCCAAAGAGAGAGAATAAGAAACTAGGCTATATCAGGCTATATAAAATGTACATTATACATGTTCAGAAGTTCGCCATCATTACCAATACCTATAGCATATTTAAAACATTATGAAGAGCTGTGAAAACAAACAATGATAAAACAAATTAAGAAGATAAATTCTGTGCTGTAGTACCTTAGTCTGTGCATCAAGATTTGCACCTCGTTTTACCAGAATTTCTGCAACATTGACCTTATCCTCCTGAGCTGCCAAATGCAGTGCTGACAATCCACTCTAAGAATAGACACATGAAAGAAATGTCATGATTAGTTTACTTAAAAAGCAAGAGACCACTTTATTTAAAAAAAACGGACTCCTAGGATTCCTTTATAAACTTAATGATTTATTATTCCCTTTCTAATCCCATCACATAATTTTCTAAAGCTATCTCTGCTGTTTTGTTTACTTTCTGCATATCACATAGAAGTCCCATAGCTTTAATCATTGCTACATCCATTGAAAGCATTATTCAGGTCATCCTCCAGGGCAGCTGAGAACAACATTTTCTCACATTTACCATAGGAATCTGTACCGTTCAAAACAACATACTGCAGGCACTTCTCCATTGGGAGTTCACTATAGACAGATGAATAGTGGATGTGAATACAGGAAGAGAAATGTAGACAAGTGAGGAAAGAAATACACAACTATGAGGATCAGAGTAATGGTACTGATTTTTGTTTTAACAGGACAGGACTTACAAACTAAATGGGTTGAGGATGGTAGTAGTAAGAGAAGTCTTGGTAATGTCCTTAGAACTTATGGACATGGAGTTTCACCTCCGATGATGGCATAACTTGTTTAACTATGACTACTGCTTTGAGGCAGCTGAATTGACAGGCTTCGCTCTGTAATGGTGGGAACATTGCAAAAGAGGGTGCAGCCCAGAAGCAGGTAAGTATAATATGACTGAGGTGAAGAGTGGATACAGCACGATTTGCTGTGTCAAAGAAGAGATTGATTGGGAATGAGGAGAAATCAAAGGCAGAGATGAGCATCTGAGGAAGATTGGCATGGATCCAAAACAAATATCAATAAAAGAGTATGGCAAAAATTGTTGGAAGTGTGGTTGATGATCAAGAATACCTATAATTTCTGCACAGACTAATAACTTTGTTTTGGTTTTGGGGGATACACTCCTTTTTCACTTGGCCCACAAGCTGTGCTGAAATAAAGAAATCACAATCTTTTCAAATAGTAATCCATGTTTTCCTTTAAAAATTCAGTAACAGACAACTAAAATACTCAGGCCTCAGATTTTACTAAGGTGCCAAACTGGTTTTCCACTGCAGCTTGCAATTTAGCAGATCAGAAAATCTGTCACTTCTGGCACCTATCATTCTCGTCCAAAAACAGCAGATGGACACATTATGGGTGGTAGCCGGTCGTGTGTGAAGCTGGGAGCGGTGCCTGGAATAACCAGACCAACACTAACTAGCCTAAGAAGAATATGACTGTGAACAAAAACTTTCTGTTCACAATGGTGCCACAATCAGGGGTTGCAGGGACGAATGAGTGAATTTCAAAATGTTGGCATGGTAGGCTGATGTTTTGAAACTATTGCAACAGAAAGTTGCTCATCTTTTGGTTTTATCTTCCAGATGATGAGGAGTACAGTAAGTGAGATGATTCATTCCTATAAATACTCCTCTAATTAAGCACACAATCCAGTTATTGACTTACCAGAAGGTCAGAAGTTTAATCTTTCAGCCACAGTACTTTCATTAAGATTTACAGGATATGCCCCTGAAGAATATGCACTTTGTACTTAATTTGCATTTTAATAATCTTTAAGCTGACTAGAAAAAGCTGAAAGGTTTGGAGTCAGAATGGAATAATTTAATCAAATGTTAAGAAAAGACAAATTGATTGATTTTAATAACACAACCAACCTACTTTCCTGTTTATTCACACTCAAAAGCTTCTAAAGAGTGAATTCTAAAACAAAGAAGTTACACATGAACTCTCATTTTTATTCTGAAAATTTGACTCCTCAGAGTTTGAAATTTCAATGGATTCTTCATGCCAGATATTGAGGGTAACCTCCAAGTCAAACTGTTACAGTTGTTTTGAATTTTCTCATGCAAGACAAATGACAGCAATAAACTTGTCCAAAGGCATTCCATTAAGTGTCAGCTGTACATCTTTCTAAAATCATTATGGTTTTCATAAATATGTATTACAAACCAATGTTTTAATTTTAAAAAAATACCTGAAGCTATAAATTTGGGGTACTGCAGTCCCAATGGAAGCATAAGGCTGAATATCTTAACTGGTATTATCTCTTGGGATTCACATAATAGACTGCTGGTTTCACCAGTTGTCAATGGTCTGGCTATTGAATGGAGAGATAAATGGCCCTGGGGATGATGCAAAATGGTCCTGCTCAATCACCTCACCTACAAGGTCAGTCAAGGACTTGCTGGTAGCAAGAATGTAATAACTACTCAAACTTCTTGCTATGATATATCTTAAAAGGTATAAGTGAGTGCCACAGATAGATTTTTACTCTCTATTTTCTGCATCATTTTTCATTATGGGACCAAAAATGTGATCAATGGCCATGTGTGTCCAACTGAACAAACAACACATGGTGATGTGAAATCGAGAAACAGGGATATTTTTGCGGAACACATCGCCTAATAAAATAAAGACAAGGATTTGAATATTGGGTGCCAGGTGGTGGGAGAATGCTCCCTTGGAAAGTCCTTGACACCAAAATCTAGTGCTCAGTTTTCCCAGAATTTCATGTCCAAATCCCTCCAAATAGCTTTCCAGCCACCAGAATACCAAAACGGCTTTGTTTTAATCAAAATCACAAATGGCCTCTTACATGACTGTGACAATGGTAAATTTTCCCTCCTTATCCCCTTCAACCTGTTTTTAGCCTTGGAAAGAGTTAATCACATCATGGCCCTGCAAGACCTTTCATTGTTACACAGCACAGTGGGACTACTCTCACCTTCTTCCATTCTTACTTATTGAATGGTAGCCAGGGAATCAATTGCAATGGCTTCCCTTCCTATACCACTCTTGTTACCTTTGATATCCCCCAAGGTATTTCCTTGCCACACCCCATTTCTTATCAAGGTATTACCATTTAACTATGTAACCCAGGAAAAATAAACAGCATCACTTCCACACACATGCTGATATAGACTCTGTGTCAGCACCACTTTCCTTAATTACTGTTCTGTTGCCAAATTGCCTGATGGTTTGACTGACATCCACTGCTGGATGAACAGAAATTTACTTCAAATAATACTGTGAATACCAAAATTCTTGTCTTCAGTCCTTAGCCATCAATTCCTTGCCACTCCGTAACAACTAACTGAAGCTGAACCAGATTATTTGCAATCTTGTGTCATTCTTGACCCTGAGTTGAGCTTCTAACTACATACTTACAACATTACCATGACTGCCTATTTCCATCCCTTGAACATTGCCCAAATCTTCCCTAACCTCAGGTTATCTGCTGCTGTGCACTTTATCCTTGGTCTTGTTTCCTCTAGATTAGAATGGACATCTACGTAAAAACAATGACTGCAGATGCTGGAAACCAGATTCTGGATCAGTGGTGCTGGAAGAGCACAGCAGTTCAGGCAGCATCCAAAGTGCAGCGAAATCGACGTTTCGGGCAAAAGCCGTTCATCAAGAATAAAGGCAGTGAACCTGAAGCGTGGAGAGATAAGCTAGAGGAGGGTGGGGGTGGGGAGAAAGTAGCATAGAGTACAATGGGTGAGTGGGGGAGGGGATGAAGGTGATAGATCAGGGAGGAGAGGGTGGAGTGGATAGGTGGAAAAGGAGCTAGGCAGGTCGGACAAGTCCGGACAAGTCATGGGGCTTCAGACTCACTGCCTTTATTCCTGATGAAGGGCTTTTGCCCGAAACGTTGATTTCGCTGCACTTTGGATGCTGCCTGAACTGCTGTGCTGTTCCAGCACCACTGATCCAGAATCCAATGGACATCTGACTAGCCTCTGGTCCATAATGCTGTAAAATATAAGAACAGAATTAGGCTTTTTGGACCATCGCATTTGCTTCACCATTTGATTGTTTCTCAATCCCATTCTCTGCTTTCTCCCTGTAACCTTTGATCTCCTTACTAATCAAGACCTAGTTATCTCTGTCTTAAGTACACTTAATAACCTGATCTCCACAGCTTTCTGTAGCTGAGTTCCACAGAAAAACCACCCTCTGGATGAAGAAATTCCTCCTCATCTCAGTTCTAAAGGGTCATCCCTTCATTCTGAGGCTGTGTCCTTGTGTCTAATCTCTCCTAGCAGTGGAAACAACTTCTCCCCATCCACTCTAGCCAGGCTTCCCAGTATTCTGTAACTTTTGTCAGTATTCAATGAAATTCCCCCTCACCTTTCCAACTTCTATTGAGTATAGACCCAGAGGCGTCAAACACTCTTCATATGACAAGCTCATCATCATTCTTGTAAACCTCCTTTGGACCCTCTCCAATGGCAGCACATCCTTCCCAGAGGACCCAAAAACACTCTCATTATTCCAAACGTGGTCGGACTAGAACCTTATACAATCTGAGCAGTACATTTCCGCTCTCTTCTAGACCTCTTGAAATGAATGTTAACATTGCATTCACTTTCCCAACTACCAACTGAACCTATATGTTAACCTTAAGAGAATCCTGAACTAGGACTCCCAAGTCTCTGTGTGCTTCAGATTTCCAAAGCCTTTCCCAATTTAAAATATAGCCTATGCATCTACTCTTCGGAACCAAAGTATATAACTTCACACTTTCCCACATTAGATTATGTCTGCACTTCTTTGCCCACTGGTGAAACCTGAGTCCTTCTGCAGCCTTCCTGCCTCTTCAACACCACTTGCCCTTTCACCTATCTTTGTGTCATCTGCAAACTTAGCAACAATGCCACCAGTTCTTTCATCCAGATCACTAATGTATAACGTGGTGGTCCCAACATAACCAGTGAGGTGCTCCACTAGTTACCAGCTGCCATCCTCAAAAAGACTCCTTTATTCCCACTCTCTGCCTTCTGCCAGTCAGCCAATCTGTTGTCCATGCCAGTACCTTGCCCTAACTCATCTTATTTAGTAGCCTCTTGGGAGGCAGCTTGTCAAAGACCTTCTTGAAATCCAAACAGATCATGTCCACTGGCTTTCCCTTGTCTAAATTGTTCATTACCTCCAGAAAGAATTCTGACAGATTTTTCAGGCATTACCTCCCATTGACAAAACCCTATTTTACCAAGCACTTTCAAGTAATCTGCAATCTCATCCTGAATAATGGATTCTAAAATCTTACCAATGACTGAGATCAGGCTAACAGTACAGCAAAGGAAAAGGTCCTTCAGCCCACCAAGTCTGTGCCAACATTTGGTGCCTTTCTGATCTAAAGCCTTATGCTTCCACGTGGTCCATACTCCTCTATTCCCTGCCTATGCATGTACCTGTCAAGATGCCTATTAAATGTTGCTATTATACCTGCTTTCACCACCTTCTCTGGCAATGCATTCCAGGCACATACCACACTCTGTGAAAAAAAACTTGCCTCCCACATCTCCATCAGATTTTTTCGATTTTACCTTAAACCTAGTAACTGGCATTTCAACTCTGGTGGAAAAACAGACTCCGACTATCTATTCGATCTACATCTCTCAAAATTTTGTAAACCTCTATCAGTTTGCCGCTCAGACTCTAATGTTCAGGATTGTCCAATCTCTACTCATAGCTAACTTCCTTCAAACCAAGCAACATCCGGGTAAACCATTTCTGTACCGTCGCCAAAGCCTCCACATCTTTCTGGTAGTGTAGTGACCAGAACTGTATGCAATATTCCAAATGTGGCCAAACTAAAGTTCTATACAGCCGCAACATGACTTGCAGCACCTTCTTTTTAGGGATGGTCACTACATTCACCTCTGTCCCCTGACTATCTTGAAGTTCTGGTGTGCTACTGATGTCTTCCATTGTGAGGATTGATTCAAAGTACCTATTCAGTTCCCCTGTGACGTCTTTGTTCTCCATAAATAATTCTCCAGCCTCATTTTCCAACAGTTCAATGTCCACTCTTCTAAAGACTTTTGCCATATTCTCATATTACAAGTTAGCCTACCCTCATATTTCATCTTTTCTCCCCCTTTATTTCTCTTTTAGTTGTGCCTTGCTGTTTTTAAGGCTTCCCAATGCTCTGACTTCCCACTGACCTTCATCATTCTGTATACGATTTCCTTTGCTTTTATGATATTTCTGACTTCCCTTATCAGCCATGATTATTTCACCCTCACCTTAGCAGGTTTCTTATGAGTTTCTGCTATACCTCCTGTGAAATTCCTGCCATTGCTGTTCTACTGTCTTCCCTGCTAGGCTCCCCTTCCAATTAACTCTGGCCTGCTCCTCCCTCGTGCCTTTGTAGTTACCTTTAGTCAATTGTAATACCATTACATCTGATTCCAGCTTCTCCCTCTCAATCTACAGGGCAAATTCTGTCATATTATGGTCAATGCTCCCAAGGGTTTTTTTCACCTTATACTCCCTAATCTAGTATGCCTCATTACACGTCACCAAATCCAGAGTTGTCTGTTCCTGGAGAGCTCTACAACAAGATGCTCTAAAAAAAAGATCCATCATCAATTATAAACCTGAGGCCTTCTCCAAATTTATTGTCCATATCTTATCTCACAGCAATGAAGCAATGTATCCCTCATGGCAAGCAAGGTGATGGGAAGGACAAATAACTGGGTGAGTTGGTACGAGAGGGACCATGGCTGAGAGGGTCCATTTTCAGATAAGAATGGTGGTGCCCAAGGGCAACATTCCTGCATGATTCCTTTCCTGCTGCTTTTGACCTTTCAATTTCCTTAAAACCTTTGATCAAACCTTGGCTTGGTGTCAAATGTCTTTTGGTAGTGCTCTTAAGTAGTAGCAGGACATATTTGATGACAATCATAACACCGTAAATGTACAACTTATTGGTGTTGACAGCAGCAATGGAAGAGCTTGCAACGCCTAGTTACCCTGCAATGGCAATTATTTGTGTATACAATAATGTGAAATACAACACTAACGTACAGTGATGGGCTTCATGCAATTGTCCTTTCTTGAAGGGGCAAGGCACTTCACAAACACATTCAAATCACGAGTTCCCATGATGTAATTCCAAGCCCAACTTAAAATTCTCTTTTGCTACATGAATTTCTCAGGACTCAGAAAACACGTGATAAAAAGGAGGTCTGAGTTGCCAGCTACACAAGTACAGTGTCTTTTACAGCAGGAGAAAGTGCGGACTGTAGATACTGGAGATCACAGAGTCAAAATGGTGCTGGAAAAGTATAACCAATCAGGCAGCACCCGAGGAGCAGGAGAGTCGACGCTTGACTGCACCAGGAGTGCTTTTAAAACACTTATTGAGGGCCAAGAATACTGGGAGTGCTCATGCCCAGTCATTCAAGAAAACCATTAGACTGTCCTGTCAATTTCGATTGCTGCTGCTATTATCAGTGTCCTCTCCCCAGGCCTGCGAGACCCAATATTCAGTCTTCCCACCTTCCCAGTGCTGGGCAATGTCCCCACAGGGTTCTTTTTACAACCCCTATGCAGGAGCAGGTCAGGTTGTCAATGTACCTAGCTGCCAGATGGAAAACAGAGGTAAACAAACGATCACAAAATCCTGCCATTAAATTTGGTATGACCTCAACAGCTCAGTCTTATCAGCGCTTTAGTTTCCTTTTGGACCTGCCAAGAAAAATCAAGGTCTGAGAGGAGGATATTGTTTTCCCTTTGAGTTTCTGAAACCAGCATTGGGTTCAACTGGAGATCAGAGTTCTGCATTCTGTATCAGTTACCACCTGACATTCTCCAGATGGGCTAGTTAATGGTTAATGGCTCACCATCCATTCATGTCAGAACAGGATCTCAAAGTCTTAAGGGCAATCAGAGGCCCTCCAGTTTGAGAGCAGCATCAGTATCAGCAGTAGATAAGTAAAGGTGCCACAAAACAGGACAATCTAATCTGTTAAATCCACGAGATTTGGAAAAGTTTTGAAGTATGTCTGGAGCGTTACATCTCAGGTCAGCTACCAGAAGATTGCATCTAGGCTGCTAAATATCTCCCATTGTGAGGTCTAGTTAGCAGCATTATTTTGAATGCCCTCAACTCCTTACTCAGACAAGGTCTTAAAAACGTCCCACAAAATGTCTGGACTCTCCAGTCTACATTGTGGTTAGGAGCCAATTTTTAATAAACGTACAGACTTAATGAGCTTTCTGCACAGTGTACAAATGTGCAACAGATAAATTACTTCTTCATGCATTTCATGGATGGCTGATAATAGAGAACAAAACGCTTGGCCCAACTCGAGGATCGACAAAATTTCAAACAGTGAACATCGCTATAACAAATCCTCTGAGTTCATACACAGGAAGACAAAATCTGCTAATTAATTTCATTTTACAAAATGATGCTCTATCAGAAAATGTACACAAAAATGCATAAGTGTATGTTAAACAATGGGTAAATAAATATTCTGAAATTAAAGGCACAAAGTATCTGGCAGTTCAGCTACCGTGCTCAGCATCAAACACTGTTTCCTTCACACTAGTAAACAGAAGCAGAATGGTAAATGCCTCTGACACAATAATGTTTTGTAGTTACCTTTGTGGCCGCACTGACATTGGCATTTTTATCCATCAAGCGTGAAACCATTTCTACATGTCCCTCCTGTGATGCCAGGTGGAGGGGTGTCACTCCCTGCTTTGTTAGTGCATTAGTCTGAGCTCCATATTCCAATAAGGTGGTGGCAATTTCCATTTGGTTCTTTTTGGCAGCAATGTGCAGAGGCGTATAGCCATTCTGGAAAAGCACAAATTTTAGACCACAGGCAGTTAGCCTTTGCCATGTTCTGATCAATGCTATCATACTATTGGCTTAATTGGTTGATTAACATGTAACTCTTAATTTATTTGGTTCCTAGTTTCAGTATCACTGATCCAAATATATCTATAATGTTTTAACCAGATTTTCTAAAGTTAAATATCTTGACCACTTCCATTCACACATACTTTTCCAAGTATTCATGCGAAAAACCAAACAGTGTTAGACATTTAGTTACATTACTAAAGTATGAATGTTTGATGTGGCACCTCCCATTCCACTAGCGTAACCTATCGTCATAGACAATTATGTAACCATTTAAGCATTGCAATTTTAGATCCTTTGAAAAATCTTCTCAGCTATCCATCGTCATTGAATTTGTTCTACCATTTAGTTTTATACTTCAGTTGAAAAAAAAAGTTCTCATTCTCGAAAGCCAAGGTAACATTCTTGGCAATTACAGGAAAGCTTCAAAAATGTGGCTTCAGGTTAAGGTCATAACAAAAATAATTCTGCATAAATGGTAATTTCTTGTTAATTTCAGAGTATGAAGAGAAAAAAAGGTTTGATGAAATTAAGGCTGAATAAAGATTAGTACATAAGAACATTAGAAATAGGAGCAAAAAAATAGAACAGAAAGTACCTTTAAACCTTGTCTGACATTCTAAATGCTCTCCTGCCTCAATTCTGTTTCCCTGCCCACTCACCATTTCGATTGAAGCCCTGAAATACCATAGGCTCAATTTTCCCATCCCAACATGGTAAGGGTTTTGAAATGTGAAGTCTGTCAAGCAATCTTTAGAAAATGGCTTATGGGAATGAAATTCAGCTTTCCCAACGTGCCATTCCCATGACCAGCATTGGTTCTGCAATGAGAGGTGACAGGTAGGCTGTGAGCCCATAACATACTGATACTGCCACCACCATTGCTAAGTGGGAATTTCAGACAGTTCACTTCTCCAGGAACAAGGATAGCTTTGAAAGGTGAGATATTTCACCCCAACACAGAAATGTTGTGAACAATGGGGGAGTCATCATTTGGATTCAGGAACCATACAAAACACAGGCGGAAGGAGTGCTGCTGGCTTCAAATTTAATAAAGAAGTTTGCTTCAGAAAGCGTACATGTTTTAGGGACTAACAGTAAGGTCTTGATGTCAGCAAGAAAGTGACCATTAAACAATAAGTTCGTCTGGTTGACACCTCAGACATCCAGAAAGCTATGAAGGCAATGTGCAGTATAGCAAAGTGAAAGCAAAATGTTTTCAGGTTAATTTGAGTACACCATCTACTGCATAACATTTTATTCTGTACTGTATAATAGTAAATTCTAGAAATGATAGTATTAAATAGGTCTAGAGCTTTGATTATTTTCTCTGTGATGTTCAAGAGGATATCTGTTTGGTTGAGACAAAACCTTTGACAAAGATTCAACTTTTGGCTGGATTTATATCAGTCTTCAAAAGCTTTAAAGTATTAAGCTTGAGAGGATTAGTTGACACAGTTGTTCAATGGAATCTCATAATAAATGCATGCCTGAATACCAAACTCAACAGTGTATTCTGCTTCGCTTGTTTATCGATACTAATGTCATGGTTGGTTGGAATTTGATTATTTTGGCATAATTGTGAGCTGTTAGGAGAATTATAGCTTTTTTTGAAGTGGATATTAAAGTATGCTTAAGAGCATTACATGGCTGGTGAGTTCTGTTTAAGGTGGGTAATGGGTGAGTGCATTGGTGGTGGTTTAAGCAGGACTAAGAAAGCGTAGGCGGATGAAGTTTACAGGGCCTCAAACCTACCTCCAAAACTGGACTGGTGTCTCTACAAACTGTGGCAGACTTCTTAATTTGACTGTTTTGGCATTGGTCTGCTTCTTGATTGATGTACTGCCAGAGTTGGCAGGCCTCACTCCAGCCCATTCTTACCTCCCAGCCATGAAAATACAATCAGCTAGCAGATGGGACTGTGACTTCAGAAAATCTCCCAATCCCTGGAATTCTACCCTCAAGATGAAAATCAAATCTCAACCACTGGGTTATCTCAGCCATAAATATAAGCAATGAATTATCATCCACAGATCTCCTGGATAGAGGATTCCAAAGATTCTTAATCATCTGAACAAAGAAAATTTTTGTCATTGCAGTCCAAAATTATTGGCATTTTGTCTTGAGATTGAGCTCCTGTGCTTTAATTTCCAAGCAGTGAAGTAACCTTTAAGTATCAACCCCAATAAAGTCCTTCATAATCTCATATGTTAGAATGAGATTACCGCTCACTCAATATAGCTCAACATAGTCATAGAGTCATAGAGATGTACTGAATGGAAACAGACCCTTCGGTCCAACCTGTTCACGCTGACCAGATATCCCAACCCAATCTAGTCCCACCTGCCAGCACCCAGCCCATATCCCTCCAAACTCTTCCTATTCACATACCCATCCAAACGCCTCCTAAACATTGAAATTGTAACACAACATCTCACCATAAGACAACAAACACCCTCCTGCCACGTACTGAGGTAGTGAAGCTTCACTGAATTCATTCGAATATAGGTACATCCTTGCTTCAACATAGAGACCAAAGCTGCACACACTACTCTTGGTGTGATCTTACCATCCCCTTCACGGAATCACGGAACCATAGGACCCTACTGTGCAGAAGCAGGCCATTCGGTCCATCAAGTCTGCACCTACACTTCAAAGACCGCCCCACCCAGACCCAGGTCCCTTCCGTATACCTGTAACCCTACTTTTATCCAACTAATCCACCTCTGCTACATATCTCTGAACACCACGGACAATTTTAGCATGGTCAACACACTTATTCTGTACACCTTTAGACTTATACTCCATATTTTTGTACTTCAATCCTCTTGTAGTCAAGGCTAACATTTGCCTTCATAACTGCTTGCTGTGCCTGCATGCTAAGTTTCCATGTTCTTGGCACACAGTTAGCTAAATCTCCAGAATATCAACATTTAGAAGTTGTAAGAACTAATGGTTCTGAATGGGTTAATTTTGGGACACTGCAGTAAATTCCACCAATTGAGATGATGCAAACTGTCTCAAGTGGAGAAATTGATCTTGAAGGCAACAGAATATATATATTGATACAATACATCTAGATATAGGTCTATATGCATATCCCAAGACTCTTAGTAACCATGTCTAACTAACTAATCTAACTTTTACCTAAACTAAACAGCATAAGCTGCAAGGGACACACAGAGCAAAGCGATCCCACAACCAACAAATCAGATCTAAGTTCAGCAGTCCTTCCATGTCCAGTCATGAATGGTGGTGCACAATTAAACAACTCACTGGGGGAGAAGCTGCACAAATATCCTCATCTTCAATGATGGAACAGCTCAACACGCAAGTAGAAAAAAATCAGGCTGAAGCATTCACAACAACCTTCACCCAGAGATGGATGAATCATTGCTGCCTCAAGTGGTCGCCAGCAGTATAGATACCAGTCTTCAGCCAATTCAATCCACTCCACGAGATATCAAGAATGGTTGAAAGCACTGAATACTACAAAGGCTTTGGGCCCTGACAATATTCTGTTAATAGCGCTGAAAACGAGAGCTTCAGAATTTACTACTTCCCTAGCCACAGTGTTCCGGTACAATTATAATACTGCATCAATCCGACAATGCGGAAAATTGTCCCGGTATGGTCTGTAAACAAAAAGCAGGACAAATCCAACCAAGCCAATTACCATCCCATTAACTCTCTGTCATCAGCAAAGTGATGGAAAGTATCGTCAACAGTGCTATCAAGAAATACAAGAGTTTTTACAAATACATTAAGGACAAAAGGGTAACTAGGGAGAGAATCGGGCCCCTCAAAGACCAGAAAGGCGGCCTTTATGTGGAGCCGCAGGAGATGAGGCAGATACTGAATGAGTATTTTGCGTCAGTATTTATTGTGGAAACAGACCTAGAAGATATAGAATGTAGGGAAATAGATGGTGACATCTTGAAAACTGTCCATATTACAGAGGAGGCAGTGCTGGATGTCTTGAAATGCGTAAAAGTAGACAAATCCCCAGGATCGGATCAGGTGCACCCTCAAACTCTGTGGGAAGCTAGGGAAGTGATTGCTGGGCCTCTTACTAAGATATTTGGATCATCGATAATCACAGGTGAGGTGCCAGAAGACTGGAGGTTGGCTGATGCGGTGCCACTGTTTAAGAAAGACGGTGATGGGCAAGTTGTTAGAGGGAATCCTGAGGGACAGGATGTACGTGTATTTGGAAAGGCAAGGACTGGTGAGGGATAGTCAACATGGCTTTGTGTATGGGAAATCAGGTCACACAAACTTGATCGAGTTTTTTGAAGTAACAAAGAGCATTGAAGAGGGCAGAGTGGTAGATGTGACCTATATGGACTTCAGAAAGGCGTTCGACAAGGTTCCCCATGGGAGACTGGTTAACAAGGGTAGATCTCATGGAATACAGGGAGAACTAGTCACTTAATACAGAACTGGCTCAAAGGTAGAAGACAGAGGGTGGTGGTGGAGGGTTGTTTTTTAGACTGGAGGCCTGTGACCATTGCAGTGCCACAAAGATCGGTGCTCGGTCCAATACTTTTCACCATTTATATAAATAATTTGGATGTGAGCATAAGACCTACAGTTAGTAAGTTTACTGATGACACCAAAATTGGAGGTACAGTGGACAGCGAAGAGTGTTACCTCAGATGACAATGGGACCTTGATCAGATGGGTCAATGGGCTGAGAAGTGGCAGATGGAGTTTAATTTAGATAAATGTGAGGTGTTGCATTTTGGGAAAGCAAATCTTAGCAGGATTTATACACTTAATGGTAAGGTCCTAGAGAGTGTTGCTGAACAAAGAGACCTTGGAATGCAGGTTCGTAGCTCCTTGAAAGTGAGTTGCAGATAGATAGGATAGTATATAGGAAAGGTATGCTTTCCTTCATTGGCCAGAGTATTGAGTACAGGAGTTGGGAGGTCATATTGCAGCTGTACAGGACATTGGTTAGGTCACATTTGGAATTTTGTGCCAATTCTGGTCTCCTTCCTATTGGAAAGATGTTGTGAAACTTGAAAGAGTTCAGAAAAGATTTACAAGGATGTTGCCAGGGTTAGAGGTTTTGAGCTATAGGGAGAGGCTGAACAGGCTGGGGCTGGTATCCCTGGAGCGTCAGCAACTGAGGGGTAACCTTATAGAGGTTTATAAAATCATGAGGGGCACAGATAGGATAAATAGACAAGATCTTTTCCCTGGGCTCGGGGAGTCCAGAACTATAGGGTATAGGTTTAGGGTGAGAGGGGAAAGATATAAAAGAGACCTAAGAGGCAACGTTTTCACACAGAAAATGGTATGTGTATGGAATGAGCTGCCAGAGGAAGTGGTGAAGGCTAGTACAACTGCAAAGACATCTGGATGGGTATATGAATAGGAAGGGTTTGGAGTGATATGTGCCGGTGCTGGTGGGTGGGACTAGATTGGGTTGGGATATCTGGTCGGTATTGACAGGTTGAACCGAATAATCTGTTTCCATGCTGTACATCTCTATGACAATGACCTATTCAGCAATGACCTTCTCAATGATGCCTAGTTTGAGTTTCGCCAGGGCCACTTAGATCCTGACCTCATTACAGTTTTGGCTCCAACATGGACAATAGTGCTGAATTCCAGGTGAGGTGAGAGTGATAACTCTTGATATCGCAGTGAGTCAGTTAGTTCAACTGGCTGAATGGATGGTTTGAGATGCAGAATGACACTGAGAGCATATGTTCAATTCCTGTATTAGTTGAGGTCATTGGGAAGATTCCACCTTCTCAACCTCACCCCTCAATGGAGGCATGGTGACCCTCAGGGTAAACTCACTACAGGCATTCCTCTATAATGAGAGGGTCGTCCTCTGAGGCAATAGTGACTATGTCAGTAAGGTAAATGGGTACAGAAAAATACATTGAACTGAATGGTGTATCTTGTCAAGAGGCTCATGGCCATCTGGTGCTCCTACTGGGAAGGCAATAGCTGAACAATATAATCCAGAGACCCAGATAATGTTCAAATCCCGCTATGACAGACTGTGGAATGTGAATTCAATAATAATAATCAAGAGTCTAATGAGGATGTGATCGATCCTATCTGGTGCACTAATGCCCTTTAGACAAAAAGATCTGTTGTCCTTACCTGGTCTGGCCTACATGTAATTCCAGGCCGACTGCAATGTAATTGACTTTAACTGTCGTCTAGGAAATTAGGGATGGATAAAAATGCTGGCCTAGCCAGTGATATCCACACGCATGAATGAATAAAGAAATAACAATTTCTGTTTATCAAGTAACGAAATCTGTTGCATTGATAGGAATGCTGCTCTGGCTTCTGTCATATAACTTGACAGTACAGAAACACGGTTTAATCGCAGGATGACCAGGGCATATGGTTTTAGAGGTTAAGTAGGGAGTTAAATAGGGGTTAGAAATTTCCATCTTGCCTCTTCAGTTTTCATGGACTTTTTCATATGTTATGTACTAGGCTACACACCCCCAAAATATTTTTAAGCAGGTAGCCTAGACTGTAACTTTGCTATTTGGTTTAGCTTCGTATATAGTGGATATTTCTGCAGTAAATTAGCTGGTTCGACTGCCAAGTTTCAAACAAAAGAATTTATTTACAAAATGATGGAATAAAACACAAAGACCAGAAAATAGAACACCAACTAACTTATCCTGTCTAAACCTGACTTCATGATGCTGCTCCGAAAATCCTTGCAACAATCCCGATACACATATCCCTTAGCACAAAGAGCAAAAATGACACAAACAGCCTAAAGTTTGCAAAGTCAGAAGGGCAGAAGGAGAGAGAGAAGACCCTGCAGCGTTTCCCACACACAGCTGCCACTGAACTCATTAAAAGTTCTGAACAATAAAAAGAACTCTAATCTAAACGAAGGCTAGCTATACACACTGCTCTTTGATTATTCCAGTTTTTTGTTACGTGAAAGTCTTGGGCTGGAGGCATTATCTGTTATGAGTAAACAAAGGGCCCCAATAAATCTGTCAAACTTCAGACATAATGGAACCTTCGGTCGTTAGATCTTCTCTGGAAAAACTCAAGAGTATAGTAACCTTGTA
This sequence comes from Hemiscyllium ocellatum, assembly GCF_020745735.1. NCBI lineage: Eukaryota > Metazoa > Chordata > Chondrichthyes > Orectolobiformes > Hemiscylliidae > Hemiscyllium > Hemiscyllium ocellatum. The sequence goes on from NC_083401.1 coordinate 142,318,232, forward strand.
AAAAGGACCAGTGTTAAGACACATAAAGGCATTAATGTGTGCGAAAGGTTAAACTTGAATGTGTTAAAATGGGCTCTGCATAATATAATTGCCAGTTACATTACTGTTAAACAGAGAAAAAAAATCAAATCATCTACAACATTTTGTTTTCAGAATATTGACAGAATTATTAACTGGTAACAATTAATACCTTGGCAGTGGCATGGGGAGAGGCACTTTTCTCCAGCAACAGCAGCGCCACCTTCTGGTTGTCATAGTGAGCAGCAACATGGAGTGGGGTTAGGCCATTCTGTAAGAAGTTGACTTTGTTAGTAAGTGCTAGTGCTGTTCATAAAGGAAGATTTGTTAGCAAACCACAAATAGCTTCTGTAAACAGTTTCTTATCTGCACAAATACATCAATCGAAAGATGGAAATAAGGAAGGAGTTAATGCAGATCCTGCAGCATTGACTTACTATCTAAAATAGATGGTTTCTATATACAATGACAAACCGCAGAGCTTCCGTTGCATTCCATCAGTCAGCAGAATGTCACAACGTGAATTATAATTCAGTAAATTCTAAAGGTATTCTTCATAATTGGAATGAACAAAGATCAAAATCTTACCACTGCATGAATTTTTGCAAAAACAACAGTCAAAGCAATTTTGCTCCGTTTTACAACAAAAAGACACAATCTGAATACTTTTGGGGTTCTAATACGAAGGTAGAATGACTACACACAGCATCAAGTGTCCATTTCCTAGACAAAAAAAAAATCACAAGAGGCATTGCTGCTGTTCAGGTCCAATCATCCTCCTTTCAAGTCAGGGTCAGCACAAAAGATATTGTTGCAAGCACTTCTCTTCTAAGGAATGTTCTTCTCACACTCCGAATAAGTCATTTGTGTGACAATCTCTCGAAGGAGGGGATGTTATTGAAGGGGTAGGGTGGGGTGGGGAGCCCTGCACAGTCTGTGCTGTGTGGAAATAATAATTAACGGAAATGCAAAGATTTAGCCTTTTAAATATTCTATTGCTAAACATTGTCCATTCTGGCTGTTAACTGATAACTCTTCAACAGATGTTTGGAAGAAAATAACTTATAACAGGAGTCTCTATCTTCACCCTGAAAGTCCAAAGTAAATTTACTTTGCATTCCTCCCATAAATGCAAACAGATGATAGGTCAATAACTGTTATGTATTTGAGATATGATCATTTCATCTGCTACCCTGAAAACACACAGCCAAGTGTTTCAGGTCTGCAGAGGAGACAGGAGGACAAATGTTAATTTGTTTTTTATTCCTACCATGAAACAATCTCTCACTTGATGGCAGGAATAAGAAAACCTCATCTCATCAGAGCAGAAGCAGAAGGCTTTTTGAGATATAAAAGCCTTCTGTGAAACAGCTCCTCAAAATTGGAAAAAGCTGTTGTTTTTGAACAATTGGAAATAGACAGAAGCAGACAGAATATTAGAGGAGCACACTGGCAAAAAAGTAACATGAATCAGACCCATTTCTGTTCATGCAGCAATCCAATATGGTTTAGGTTCAGGACAGAAGTGCTTTAGGTTTAGAAAGGATCATCTTCAGAGTGAGCATGGGTGAGGAAAAGGATTATGCAGGTAATATTTTAACATGCAAAACAGACAATTAGGTCAAGCTACTGGAAAATTCGCTTCAATTGAAATGACTTTTTTCAGCATTTTATCAAATTAAATGTCAATTTTTCCTTCAGTGGCCTAAAAGACCAGATTTTGTCATAAATTTTTGAATCCATGAGTAATGTTTTATGCATAGACCAATGTAATTATGAATTCTCTAATTAGAAACTGCAAATTTATTTTCAAAGTTCAAAATTTTAGACGGCCAGAATTGCGTTAGTTTCATCTTCCCATTGTAGACAAAACTAAAATCATATGTGTATTTCCAGCCTGAACTTTTAGAAGTTCATGAGTAACTTGCCTTGCCAGCAGAGTCTGGAGAAGCAGAGCGTTGCAGAAGGAGCTTTGCCACATCTAGGCTCCCGTACTTAGCTGCGACATGTAGTGGGGTAAATCCCTTCTGCATTAGGGGACAGAGGAAACAACTGCTACTTAGTTAACAGGCATGCTTAGAATACAGCATAAATGAGGAACAGGGAAACAATAATACTGTTTTATAGCAGTGAAAAACATAGTCACATGTACACAATGATAAGATATTGTTAGTTTTACGATACATGATGACTTTTCTTTGTGAAATTTAGGAACAACGAATCTTGCAAAATCTTAGTAATAGAACATTTTTTTGGAGTGAAGATGGCTTGCAACTGTAATTATGTGAAATAAAGAGGAGACAATGGATGCAGTTTCTATATAACTATGTATCCTGGCAACTAGGTAGTTTCTTTTTCCTCCACTCCATTCACATTTGTTTGCCTTTAAGAAATATGTATTCATTTTAACATTGAATGTTTTATTTATGTGGCAGAAATGGAAAATGTCACAGCCAGTGTCTAGACTTGATAAATATTACCACTTAACAGGCTGGCCATAACTCATTCATGATTTTATCCCTTTGCACTAGATGGTCAGTGTCAGTTCTAGAGAAATTTATCATCTTGCATCATTTCTCTATCACAAAAACTATTCTTCTAAAATCAATGCATTGAAAGTCTGCCAGGTGGCTATGGACATACACTGAATGCTGTAATATCTTTCCAAAGATTCAATATAGCTCAAGTGAGAGGTTTGTCGGTCTTTCTGCCCCTGATGTCAGGCAATGTCACTTATCAACGAAGAACTGAACTAAAGCTCATCATTCTGAATTATTTAGTGAGAAGTGCAGGAATTCAAGTTGAAATGAGATAATTTTTGAAAAATCTAGGACTTACAAGGACATGCTTTGGAGAATAAATTGAAGAGGAGCAGGTTAATCGCAAGTGACTGTGAAAGTAAATGGTTTAACAATTTGTCTGAATCAATTGCTTTGCTTTTATTACACAAATGACCAATCGTTTTCAATATTGTGCTTATGACATATCTGCCCATATAAAGCAGAGATGAATACACCCACATATTCTTCAAGTTTTTTTCTCTTTCATTTTCTATTCTTGTTTTCATTCCCTTCTTTTTCTCAGGAAATAATTTGTGAAGCTCGACTCCTGACGTGGAGCCTTGATAGGACAGAACACTGTTCAGAGGTAGGATCGGGATGATAATGAAACTTCCTCTCTAGTAATGCTCAACACTAGGAACAGTAGCTTGCTATGTTAGCCATACTGCTTTCTCAATTGGCCATGCGTGTTTTTATCATGTGTGTGGTTTATTTTGTGCAGAAATTGATGTAGTATGATCTTACAGCTGGCCATGATGTACATTTGCCTACTAAGAAAAAAAATACAAGTTTCATAGATTGATTTGTTACAAGATATCTCCTATCCTTGTTCCATATACATCATTTGTGTTTGGCTTATCAGTTCCAGCATTTGTATGCAACCTTTACACATTTGAGAAGACCAGTTTTGGTCAGAAAAGCCTGTAGAGATTAGTACATACTTTCAACACCAAATCTATCCTCACTTAGTACAAAACATGAAGTTCACAATTAAATTATGGGTAAACCAATTTTTCAAAATAACAACAGAGCTAATAATATTCACCATTATTTGTGGATAACTGGTAAAGCAACTTCAGAGGAGCAGCAAATGCACAGTTGAATCTAAATATGAAAAATGTGATGACTGAAGTATGCCACTCTGCAATTAGCTTTGCAAGCATCTTTGTTATAGAATCTCCTTTATTAGGAGCATACTATGTTTGCCCATTAATTGCCTATTAAATTTGCCACAGCAAATTCTGAACCATTATGTTGTTTGCTAATTGATGCTATTTTAAAAGCAATTCTCTCTGATTTGAACACAGGTTTATAGTCAGGTGTTTCAGAAGTAAGAATCTAAAACAGGTAATCACAGCAATCACATATTATTCTTTCTCCATGCTGTATATGTTACATTGGTAATGGGGCTGCATCCATTCTACAAAGGACACACATCAAGTACTCTTCTGTGTTGAAATGGATCAATACAGTTATTCCAATTTTTATGCATCCTGACCTTCAGAGAAAACAGTATTAATTCCATTTTTTTTTGTTTGGTCAGCCAAAGATTTAGTATTAATATTGTGTTAGCATTGTTGCCAGCTTCATCCTCTGAAAATTCACTGAACCAAGACAGAGTAAAGAAAGCCATTTTTTTCCCTCAGTGTTGGAAATGCATACACAATGCTTTTGGCACTCAGTACAACTGGAGACAGGCCAGTTTCAGAAAGCTAGCTTGAAATTGGCAACATGTTTAGATACTCAGCATGGAGGTAGGAAAAGTCACACTGGGCTGCAGGTGTTCTTTTGAGACTGAGGGAAGTGTTGGATTTTTCTTATTTTAGAATATCCAAATTAACTTTCAACTTAACTCATCTTGGAGATTAAATTGAAAGACATTTCTTTGAGATACAGTGTTGGTTTGAAAGTTGGAAGGAACCAGCAAAATATCTCTGACAATTCAGGACAGCAGAGAGCAGTCACTTAGGAGCATTCTGGGAGAAGTCACCACGACTGAACAGCAGATCGTGGAAGAACCTGGTGTCAAGCAATGGTATGCCCCAAACTAACCACTTAGTGGAAGCAACCAATTCATAGAAGAAGCAATTAGGAATCATGGATGGAGAGGTAAACAGACTACTACTACATAAAAATCTGTGAGTTTTCTTTGTTTTCTAGCAATATCTGGCAAATTAATGAGGAAGATTTCCCAATTTTTTTGAGGACATAAATTATGATAGGATTGGGAGACATTACTCAGAGAAAGATTTGACAACACGCAAAGTGGAAACATGATCAATTCCTTGGCAGTAAAACACAAATAATGTTATCCAGAAAATATACTAAGAGAATTACTGCTTACCTCAAATTGGTCAAGTCAGGACAATTGTCCAATAAAGAAATTCAAAGCTGGAAATAGGACTTAACATATAGGGGTTTGAGCATGTAACCAAACAGCCATTAAAGAACTGATTTCTCTCTCTGTTAAACAGCTGCTTGTTTGAATTATGTCACAATTCAAAATTTGTTCAGTATTCCCCCCATACCATCGAACATATTAATCCTTACCTTTGTAGCTAATGAATGTGTAGCACCTGCCTCAAGCAAAATGGAAGCCACATCTTCCTGCCCCTCCCTGGCAGAAATGTGTAGTGGAGTGTAACCATTTGTGGTGCAGGCATCTGGAAAAGCCATATGCTGCAACAGCAGTTGCACAATCTCAGTTTTACCCAACCTTGAGGCAATGTGTAAAGGCGTCTGATCCTCCTTGGAGAAAAAAATGGAACAAATACAAAACATCCCTTATTCATTACAGTTCTGCCTGCAGGATTCGTAGCAGAATTGTCTAAAAATGAAAAACAATTTAACAAAATAAAATCATTTTTGTGATTGAATAGAAATAGTATTTTCAACAAGCTGGACTTATTTTAACTAGATATATCAGAACTGTGATTACATTTGTTACTTATAGACAACGATTCTGAATGAGCTCAGCCTGTGGTCTGTATTGTTGAGTTACAAACGAGTATTTGCAACAGAAGATATATATATATATATATATATATATACACACACACACACACACACACACAAAATACATATGCATGCGCACACACACACATTTAGATTTAATTCTTAAACCCAACTTCCACTCAATTCAGTGGAATCATCAATTAGTCACACTCCAAAAATATATTTGCAGCCCAATTTGCACATTAAAGTGGAAGCCCATCAATTTCAAATAGGTGTCCTGTCATAAGCTCAAAACATGCCTGACTCTGGAAATGAACCAGGAAACTGCAAGGATGCCTTACAGCAACTACTTTTATCTATTCCCCTATCTTGATTTCTGTTAGGTTCACAAAGTTCAAATCTGATGTTCAGTCATCACTGCTCTATGCAGAAGAATCTTGTCAGATCTTGGGCTCATTTCTTTGAGAGAACTTAAGTGTCTTTTACTGATTCACTTTGATCAACAATGACTAGCTACAGACACACTCCAGACACTGTACAAAGGGTGACAGGTCATGGTAAAGGAAAGAAAGTCAATATGGAAAGTCAACTGAAAGAAATATAAATTTCAGAAGATAGTTCATATTGACAATTGCCCCCCTTCTCTGTAAGATAACTTCAAATTAATCCATAAAATAATATGTTTGGAGCCAAATGTGGATAATTAACTCATTTTCAAGTAATTGCCAGATATAACCAATACCCTTTTGTTCAAAAGATGTCTTCTTCATGTTAACTGTTGATTATTCAGTGTGCTTTTTTAAAGCCAATTTCATATTGAGCTGTCTACTGAAATTGAACTTGCTTTGGATTTGTTACTTTAGCCTTGACATTCACTCAACAATCTTTAGCCACAGTTTAGCAGCATATTGATTAGTGAGCAATTTAGTGTGTAAGATTGAACTCCTGCCTGTACTCAATACCATTCACGGAAATTACAAAGAAATTCTAATCAATAACAAAAGTGCAACAATTTGGGGGGAGTTTGTTTTTCCTTCACCTAAATCCCTTACTTTGGTTGTGAAATCTGTCCCAAAGAATTATTTCAACAACTTTACGTTTTACAATGCTAATTCACCTTTATTAATGACTGAAAAAAATATACACAAAATATATGCTTTATGCATAACTAACTTATGTTGCAATGTATTAGAGTAAATTTGTTGATGGTATCAAAAATGTGGTTTAAAGAAAAATCTGGTATTGCTCCTTCATTAATTGTATTCTTTACTGATAAGTTCTTCTTGTTGTTGTTTCTTGATGCCATGGCTCCTAAAATAAAATTTTGTCAATGAACATCAATGCTACTGTTAGGGACTTAAGGGTATAGAAGGAAGATCAGGTTTGGTGGTTTATCGTCTTCTCTAATTGACTGCAATGTCATATTTCAGCTTTTCCAATAAAGATTGAAAGGACTTAGAACTTGTAATCTCTACATTACAAATACAGATACCTAAACTGAGAGGAAATTGCTTTGTTGTGGAACAAACAAAGGTTAGTTTATCGGATTGCACAACCCTAAATACGTGAAAGTATGCACTGGTGGACATTTTTGTACAATTTGTTTAGTTTCAAAAAAAACTTTGGTCAGTATCAACATCTGAAGTGGCAACAATAATAAATACGATCTTACAGTGTCTTTTTATGACACCTACTCTAGCTTTGGCATCCACGAGGGCCCCATTGCGCAGTAGGCAGCGCACGACTTCCACCTGTCCAGCTCTTGCAGCCATGTGCAATGCAGTTTCTCCTCGCTGAAGGAAGAAAAATAGTTAATAAACAAGCTGGAGAGAATCATTACCATTGTAGACGCAACAGAGAGGTCCATCTCCATTGTATTCAAGACTAAACCATCAAAGGCAGAAAAATACAGTAGCTGATTTGTTTGTAAAATCACTTCTAATAGTGTTTGCATTTTCCAGATTCTATCCCAAAAAATAAGGTTGAGAATAACATTTTATGGGAATCCAAGTGGACAAACTGAGATGTCTCTGAAATCTAAAGGTATTCAATTCAAATAGTTTGTGTCTTTTAACTTTGTGTGCATAAATCGAGGAGACTAAACATTGGATAACAGTATTAGCCAATGCCCATTGACTGCAATCAAGGCATCCCTATGTCTTCACTCTTTCTGCTCATTTATATAGTAACACAAGAATTAGAGGTGAGAGTAGACAATTCAAACCCACCCTATCATTTAACATCAGCATGGCTGATCTTACCCTGGTCTCAACTCTACGTTCCCGCCTGCTCCCAATAGCCCTTTATCTTGCTTTTCATTAGAAACATACCGATTTCTTCTTTGAATCTGTTGATTGATTTTGCCTTCACTGCACTCTGGGGCAACCAGTTCCACAGATTCACAACCCTCAGAGAAGTAGTTTCTCCTCGTATCAGTTTTGAATCTACCTCCTCCCACTCAATATCTATGACCTCTTATTCGACATTATCCCACAAGGGAGAACATCTGTTCAACAGCCACCTTTTCAATCCTCTTTAGTATTAAGCGCAATCAGATCCTCTCTTATTCTTCTGAACTCCAGCAAGTACAAGCCCAAGCTATTCAACCGCTCCTTGTACTACAGCCATTTCATTCCTGGAATCAGCTTGGTGAACCTCCTCTGAACTGCCTCCAGTTCCATTACATCCTTCCTGAAGTAAGATGACAAAAACTGTACATAATACACCAGGTGTGGTCTCACCAATGCCTTATATAACTGTAACAACACTTCTTTACTCTTACAATCCATTTAGGTGACACCCACATCCTACTATTGGCTAACTCCACTACTGATCAATAGGTGAAATAGGAATAATAGCTGCAACTATCTAAAGCTAACACACATGCTTTAAAGCCGATCTATGTCTCTTAAAAGAGAGCTCATTGGGATTGAAATAGATTAAATTAGATTGGATTAGATTAGATTACTTACAGTGTGGAAACAGGCCCTTCGGCCCAACAAGTCCACACCGACCTGCCGAAGCGCAACCCACCCATACCCCTACATTTACCCCTTACCTAACACTACGGGCAATTTAGCATGGCCAGTTCACCTGACCCACACATCTTTGGACTGTGGGAGGAAACCGGAGCACCCGGAGGAAACCCACGCAGACACGGGGAGAACGTGCAAACTCCACACAGTCTGTCGCCTGAGTCGGGAATTGAACCCGGGTCTCAGGCGCTGTGAGGCAGCAGTGCTAACCACTGTGCCACCGTGCCACCCAAATAGGTTGTGGGAGTTGTGGTTGAAAACAAATTCAATCTGAAAAAGAGCAAAGAATGTTACAACTGGGAAAACAGTGGACAGCAGAATTTATGGGCACTGCAAGTCCAACTGAGAGAAGTTTAAAGGAGAAGAGATGCCCTACATCTACAGGAATTGGGGCAGAGGCCTTCAAGTGAAACAGAAAAAGGCAGTGGGAGAAATGGTCATATAAAGGTAGATGCTCCAAGGATCAAGAAGCAAAAACTTCAATGATCTCATAAGAATGGTTGAGTTCAGTGAAAGTTTCCCACCAGCACCAGGCTTTATCCAATGATCAGATTTTACATACCACTCAGCTACTTAGCCATGTCAGCTATACCAGCCAAACAGATTTCACCAGAGTCACTGTCCTGCAAGTCAAAAATGTAAATCAAAGTGGTCTACAACCAGATATACAGAACCTAACCAAAGGAAACAGACATTCTTACCCATGGAGGAGACAGTGCTGGCCAATAAATAGACATCATTAATGAGACGGTGATCAGTATTAGGGTAAAATAAACATTAAAAATCATGGTATCCTTATGCCTAGCCTTGCTTCCCATATCCCACTACATCTTCATTCCACTATCCCATACAATCTGCAAATGGTGGAAGAGCTTTTGTGGTGTAATGGCAATGTGCCTATCTTTAGCCCAGAAGAGCCTGAGCTCCACCTGTTCCAAAGGTAATGTCATAACATCCCTGAATAGATTGATTAAAAAGTACCTTGAGTACCAATTTAAAAATATGCATACCACTTACTTTCTCCTCCCCATTTCACAATTTTATCCATTTACCTTCTCCCTTTCAGATAGAAAAGGAGTACACTGTGTCCAAGAAGTGGAAGAACAGTACAAGAGAAAGTTAATGAAGATGTATCATCACTCACTCTCAAGACATTCGGCTATCAGCTCAGATAGTGATGCTGCAGAAATGTACAAAGCTACGTTGGAGAAGTTGTGTGTGCCTGTTGAAACAATGTACACGGGGAAGCTTCAGCTAGGATAGAGTACAAGAACGATAGGAACCAGGTCACTTAAGGTGACATTGTACACGAGGATTCAAATACAAACTTTGCTGATACAGTTCCAGGAGAAAGCTGATGGGAATGCAAAGCAGAAGACTTGGTACATGATGAGATTTCCAGAAAACTTACAGCCACTGTCAAGAAACATAAGGGAGTCCAACACTAACTTGGCACAAGGGTTTGCAGACAGCTTCCACTAGTGCGGGTCAATGATTCCACTTGTGGACCTAACCACAACACAATATTTAATAGCTGATGTTATCATTTCCATTGCTGAAGATACAGCAACTACCCAGCATCTGAGCACCACACTGATAGGTTAAGCTGCTGTCATAAAATAACAAAATGGCACATTATAAGATCAGATTGCTGCCATCATGTCTGTCGATTACAATATGTAAAGGGATATACATGGTGTCACAGCAATCTGTCCACCAACAGATTACTAGGTTACCGATATGGCTATACCCCTCCCTTTTCCCACTCCCAAATAATACTCTATGTCTTTCAACATGCTAAGACACCGTATTGTTTTTGATCTCCTGCTCTGCTCTTTGTGATACTGAAGTATTGCCTGAGGAGCTTCTGTAAGGTTTCTCTTTTAGTCAAGTTTGGTATGATAACTCTACAGCCATACATCAGTAAACCTTCCACTGTTGTCAAGTGTTGCCTTTACTCTCGATTACTCTTTGACACTTGGTCAATTGGATTACATTTTTTGAGCCTTGCAGACAGTTATCTCATCTATGTGAGCTCCTGACTAGATTTTTAAGATGCATGAATTTATCAAAGTGTGCCTCCAGCCACGAGGAATACATTGACTGTTGCTATAGAATAAGACTCTACTTGTTCCACAGACATAAAATCTTCATATATTTGGTTTTAGGTGCTCTTGAAAGGGGATGCACTGTTATTAGTATCTTGTCTGGAACACTGACCATTCCATATTTATATTTCATTAATGTAAGCCTGAAGTACTGCATGCGTGAAGTATGAGTTTTTTTTTAATCACAGTAACATTTCCAAAGCTTCTGGTCCATCTCAATGGAATTTCAGACCCAGGATATTGCGTGTGAATCTTCAACTTTCCCATCCAAATGCTCATGATTTTATTCTCTGATTATATACCTCAGTTCAACCATCATAGCTCTAAATCTAAAATTGAGCAGTTTTTGTATCAATCTCTCAATTTTCACTTGAAGAAGGATTGTTCCAAGTACAATGGTCAAGAAAGTTGTGGCTACAATAGTGAATAAGTTTGGATTGTATGCAATATGCTGACAATATCAGTCAGGTTTTCACGAAGATCTGTTGCTCAAGTTGTGAATGGGATAGGTAGTTAGCTAGCCAAGCTGTTGGGTTTGTCACAAAGCTGGTCCTTTTTTTTTCTATAAGCTGTTCCCTTTCTTAAGGATACTGTGTCATTGAGTTTTTCAGAGGAGTCATAAAACGACTGGGTTTGATACAGATATAAAAGGGTATTGGAGGCCTTTTTGTTTATATGTAAACAGATGAAACTTTAGGCCACAGATTTTATGTTTTTAGAAGTGACCTGATAAGTCATGGTGGTGTGGCCAACTTTCTAACTGAGCAGGTCAGTTCAGAACTTGGTTAGGACTTCACCTGTGGAGCTGTGTGGAAACAGGCTGCGAGATTCTCTCTCCTTCTGCCCTTCTAACTTCGACCTATAAGCCTTTGATTCATTTTTATTGTGTTTAAGAGGATTGCTTATTGGGACTGTTGTGCATATTTGGAACAGTATAATTGAGCCTAGATAGACCTAGTTCAGTAGATGTTCTTTATTTGGTTCTTTGATCTCCTGCTCTGCTCTTTGTGATCCTCAAGTATTGCCTGTAATCTTGTGAATAGATTTTTGTTGTTTTAAAACCTGGTAATAAACTTAGCTAACTTACTCTGGGCAATTTTCACTGTACATTTACCAAAATAAATTGCAAAGTTATGGTCTGGGCTACCTGCTTAAGAATGTAGTCTAGCCTAGTCCATAACAGGTTATCGTGTAGCTGTTTTGTTACCATGCTGGGTACCATCATCAGAGCGACTTCCGTTAAGTACTCTTGTTCCATATCCCTGGGTTTTTATGTGGCACAGTCTGATGAGGCGAGTATCACTTCCGCTAATTCTCTGTAGCGGTTTGTACACTGAGTCTATGTGCTTGCTAATGGCCTTTTTGGTTGAAAACCAGGTTTCCGAGAACTTTCTTGCATGTCTTTGATTGGCCTGTCCTAGCATAATAACTTTGTCATCAGTAGAATTGATTGCCCTGTAGGTCTCTGTATATGGATCATGTTGTTTAGTAGCCAGTTGGGTTCATGATGTTGGATGGCGAGTTTCCTACCTGTTTGTCAGGAAACCTGCAACGGATTTTATAGATCACACTGGTCCTGCATGTTGTGGGCATTTTGACATCAGTCAAAAGCAGCTTCTCTTAATCTTTGTAAAAGCTTAAGTCTGACAACAATACCTTTTTACAAAAGCTCTCTTATGGGTTCAGTAAGACCAACTGTGTTGGGAATTAGCTTTCTCATGTGATATTATAAACTTCAGAATTTTAATAGCTACTCAGAATGAATGAATCAACAAAAGACAAACGGTTACATACAGAAGGAGGCATCAATAACTGTGTATGGAATCAGCTAATAAAGACAAGGAAAAACTTATACAGGAATTGAAAGGCATTTGTCATGCCTGTGTGTTGATGTTACATAAAGAAAACTGCTTTGACACTTGCTTTGATGCTTTTTTTGCCACGAAGGACAAGGATGGCTCTGCAGAAAAATTGTAAAAAGTTAATCATAGGAAAGCTGTGTCTTCGAAGAAACAGTCAAGACCAAATGTAAGAAGGCACAAAAAAGTTACTTCTGATAAGGAAGCAAGCTATGGTCTCAAGGACTCCAGGAAAATAATCAATATTTTGGAAGAAAGAACTTTAAAAAAATCAATAATGTAGTATCCTCGATCTGAAGGACAAAGATCTGTATAAGAACTGAACACCAGAACTTCCCCTTTAGCAGAACTTAAAAGAACAACACTGCACAAGATTGAACCATGGACACCTCTAGAGACAAACACTGTTGGTGGAATCTTGGCCAAGTTGCTTACTTGAGGGATCTCATTTGGTTGTTACATGCTGTAAAGTTTAAATCATTGTTTCAATGCTTGCTTTTCTGTGAGATTTCTTTCTAAGTAGAAGAAATAAAGGTAACTTGTGTGATTTACCCACTACACCCACTTCATTCATTATGGTTAACTAGTGCTGTACACCATCTACAGTGCTGAAAATTCACTGATGGCTCATGTTACCAGGATCCACTGTGATGCCTTCCCCTTGGATAATGTGCCATATAAACATGAGTTTCGTTCCAGAGAATTGACATTTCTCATTTATTTGCAGTACTGCAATTTTCTGTGCTTCTTACATGTCCATGATCTTCACATCATATCCTTTTCATTTTATCACATAATGTTGTATCATTTGGTTCCCTGTTTTCATTCCAGGATTCTAGACATGCATTTTGGAAAATCTCTGATGCACAAGACATCTCAATGGTAGACTGTTGAAGCAATAGTGTTGAAATGACATAATAAATGTAGTCAGAAATCTTGACTCTTGATGGAAGGAAATCTGCCAGAGCCCACTCACTGCATAGAGGTTTGTGAAGAATTGTGGAGATCTCCATTTGTATTGGGAACAGTTACTAACCCTAACCATTCCTGTGTTTATATTGTCACTGATGATTTTGACTCCATTCTCAATCAAGATTTCTCCATCAAAGGATGACAAATGTTCCAGGAAGTGGATAAGCAGACAGGGTTGGTATCTTCTTGGAGAGTAATGTGATGTAATTTGTCCAAACCTTCAACAATTCTTACTGAACTTTTCAGTTATTTTTATTCTAAAGTAATCTATCCACTTTAAGAGACCTGGATAAAATGCATTTATACCCAACAATGAGGCATATTTAACTAGTCCAGATATTCTGGTGACCAAATAGATGTTATAGTAGCATGGAATTTGAAATTAGTAATTCTTTTGGAAAAAAAAGCCTCTCAAAGTCAAAGAATTCGGAAGGTTCTGATTAATCAAGCTCAATTGTTATCCAGAAAAAGTTAGAAGATTAAAAGCCTGTTCTAACTCATGGATAACCATTAAACTGAACTTTGAAAGAATGGCTCTGCATTTACCGACCCAACACACCCTTCCACATTTCCTCACTGCCCCCACCACCCCACAAAAATTTCCTAAATTTCTGTCTTGGATTCAACAGCACCCAACCTGACCTGGCACCCACTCTATGCCAGTCTGGACATAGCAATATGAAAGCTACTCCTCTACCTCTAATCCCTGACTGGACATGACATCTCACCCACCAACCAAACAATCTTCCATCCTTCTGGCCCTGACAGCACCTGCATGACCTGGCATCTTCCATGACGACTCCATTCAATCTTGCTGGACCCAACATTCTACCACAATCCAATCTGACAAACTTTCCCAAATCCAACAAACTTCACCAACCTGATACAATACATTGTCCAACCTGACATCTTGCTTATGGTTAAAGCAAGTGGCTTGGTGTGACTTAACATCTTTCATTTTCGATACTTACTACAAATGGTGAGATTTCTTTTTAACCAAGTATTTGATTTTGTAAAGACAAAAGGTGGGTGGCACAGTGACTAGCACTGCTGCCTCAAAGCGCCAGAGACCCAGGTTCAATTCCCACCTCAGGCGACTCTGTGTGGAGTTGGCACATTCTCCCTGTGTCTGCGTGGGTTTCCTCCGGGTGCTCCGGTTTCTTCCCATAATCCAAAAATGTGCAGGTTAGGTGAATTGGCCATGCTAAATTCCCCGTAGTGTTAGGCGAAGGGGCAAATGTAGGAGAATGGGTCTGGGTGGGTTATGCTTCGGCGGGTCGGTGTGGACTGGCCTGTTTCCACACTGGAAATAATCTAATCTAATCTAATCTTAGAAATAAGGAAATTACCACATTCTGTGGGATTCACGTGACTCGATAACCATAGTAAGAATGGAGTCGTGCATGTTAGTACTGCACTCTCCTCCCCAAATTTGTTGAAATGCTCAGTTCTTTAGTCATGATGTGCAGGTGCAGGTGTTGGATTGGGGTGAACAAAGTCAGAAGTCACACAACATCAGATTATAGTTCAACAGGTTAAGTTGAAATCACATGCTTTCTGAGCACTGCTCCTGTGTCAGATGAAGAATTTATTTGGTGAAGGGGCAGCACTCCAAAGACTTGTGATTTTAAATAAACCTGTTGACTAAAACCTGGTATTGTGTGACTTCTGACAGTTCTTCAGTAATAAAGAAGTCATTCATATTTCAGGATGATGTCATTCATTTGCAGGAGCTTCATATGACAACAAAATACTGGCCCAGTGGTCCTGCTCTTCTGTAATAAACCTTTTTTTCATATAATTATTGAGCTTTTTCTTCTCCATGTATGCATTTTCAATAGAAACAGAATACGCAAACCAGTATAGAAGCAAGTAAACTATAGTCATTATTTTTTCCAGTGAGTCTTGTTCTGGGCCAAATTTTTAACCTTCACAGAAACGTGTTATTTTAAGTTCCTTTTCCTGTTTCAATATTTTAAAATATGTATTCAGAGCCAATTGTGTGTTTCTCATTTGTAGCTTTCATTAAATGAAACAAGAAACTCTTTGTTGCTGGATCGTTATTTGTTAAAATACTCTAGTAAGTTAGCTCTGGTTAGTTTGAGCACACGTCAATTACATTGGCTTTTCAAGATTTACAGACTCACCACATTCAATGTGGACAAAGAATAAAATACAGCCTGTAAAGTATTTCTAACACAGTCATTTTTCTTCATCTATCTTTAACAACCATATTGTGGACCTGCTGAGAAAGGATAGTCTGGTGTTTCTGAGTGTAAAACCAGATTAATGCAGTGAAGTCTGTTCATAATATCTGCACAGCTCGAAATGGTGATATTTGTAAGCAATATCCTGTTGCGTATGAATAAGCAAAACTAATTTATCTGGAAGCCAAATCATTGATGATTGGATTTTTGAGTGAATTTGATCCATATGGAAATTGTGAAAGTCATCCTCTAAGGTGTGAAGATAAACCTTTGCTACTCCTTTAACACTAATTATTTATCAATGAGCGCACACAAAGGAATGCATTTCACCCTATTTATCAGATGGTGTACACAAGCTCTCATTGTTTCCAATGGAGAATAAAATAATAGACTCCTAAGTGATGCAATATGAAGGAATTTAAACAAACCCGGATCTTTCATAACATACTTTCTTTTGATGAAGGCTTGCCATACTCACAATGTTAGAAACATCTGGAGACGCTCCATTCTGCAGCAAAAGGAGTACTATATTCAAGTGGCCCATGAAGGCAGCCACATGTATAGGTGTAAGGCCAGACTGTGAAACAAAGCAATTACATTTTACTCCTCTGCAGGGGCTGCAAATTATTTTAAACTGATGCAAGAGAGGCTGTGAATAGGTATTAAAATTTCCTTTTACCTCTGTTATGGCTTGTATTGACGCCCCGTATTTCACAAGAAGTTCCATCACTTTAACACGGTTTTTCTTACATGCAATATGCAGTGGAGTAAAGCCATTCTGTATAAAAAAAACACAACCAGATTAGCATTCACATCAAGCATGCACACAAAATGATCAATCCAAGATCATGCATGCAATGCTCATGTTAATTCAGTCAGGTTCCCATATCTAGGTTTGTGTTTAAACTAAACCTATTGGCCAGAGATTTTGTAGGTTTAGAATTAGTTCCAGTCAGACATGGGACCAGACAGCATGGACAATTAGAGCCAGGGGAAAGATCTGCACACATCTGCTTCTCCACATTCAGTCACCTCCAATGCAAGCCAAATGTCAAATGTATCAATGGTATAGACAGGAACAATTCTTGAAATATGTCAACCCTCTCGTCTCACCATTTTTTACAGTCAGGGTTAACACTGCAATGAAGTCATCCACCATGTGGTATCCAGCACAAATAGAGTAAGGTTGTCTTCAAGGGCATCTAAAATTGCTTGCCTTTGGAATAGTCTGGAACCTGCCACTATAATAACTTAATCACCTTGGTAAGGAGGAACCTGCCACTAGTTTTATTAATCCTTTTGCCAGTTAAGGTCAAGATAGGAATGATTTTTCCTCCCAAAGCATGTTTGACTTCTAATAAAGTCTCCCTATGTAACCCTCCACAATTGCATTCCCCCACTAACTGCAGTGCATGCTGTTTCTTCATAATCACTCTCTATCATAACTGACAGTTGGAGCCTGACCATATTGATTAGAAATGACATTCCCACAATTCAGTAGCTCTCTGTTCAGGAACACAATGCACAGAGTAGAAGCAAATTGAATATGACAAATGGGAAAACTTAAATGCAGCAGAATGCATGTAAATATAAAAACAATTTATCATTTTGACTTTGTTAAATCGTAGGGGGAATCGTAATAAAAATATTCATACACATGCAGAATACTCATGTGCAGAATTCTTTACTACATTCTTTATTTCTTAAATCAGTTACTCCCTGAAGAAATATACAATCTGGTAAATAAGTATTATACTAATGTTTTGAATGAATCATCAGAGCAGTTGTCACAAGTTACCCAGTGCAGAGAGATTGACTGGGAATGGTTACAATAATCTCTTCGATTATCTTAGATCAGGGAAGAATTTTCCAAAGTTGTCACTAAATTGAATTCAGGTACTTTTTCCCCTTGGGTTTGTGTGTTAAGAAGGAACAGCTGATGTTCATTTGGTTTCATCATGTCTGAATGCAATGTAGTTAATGAATCAGATAATCTGTTTCCTTCTTTTATTTAATAGGTTTGTAATATTGAGTTATAAAAATTCCGTAAATCTAAACTCTAACAGATTGACAGTAGGAATAAAAACAATATGTGCTGTAAATATTCAACAGGTTTGGGAGCATCTATGGAAAGAGAAATAGAGTTGACATTTTGCATCAACGATCTCTCATCAAAAGTGTTCTGATGTTAGGGTTAACTCTTCTTCTCTCTCCATGGAGCTGCCTGAGTGCTGAGTATTTCTGATTTCCAACATTTGCAATATTTTGCTTTTTATAGAGGCCATATGTTGATGATCACCAACATACCATTATGCAATTTCTGAAAAATAACATTATTGCCAGATATAAATGTAATAATTTTAGCTTAAGAAAAGTTATCAGTTACTATTTTACATGGGATTACCAGCCTGCAAAGAGCTCGTTTGATTTTTCTGTAGCATTGATTTGCAACGGTTGTGTATTAAGGAAGGGTCATGTAACTCAGAAATGCACACGATCGATAAACACTTCTCACTGAACATACTTCGTGATTTTCAGTCAGATGTTATTGCAGGGCCAATTAAATTATTCACATTAATTGACTATCTGAATAGCCTTGCTGAATAGTCCAAATTAAAAATACGTCTGTTTCATGGAATTCTTTCATTTCTCAATTTTACCAGTCGCTCAATTGCAATCTTTATACTAGGAAGCTTTTCTTTCACGTTTACTTTTTACTATATAATCCACCATACACAACACTTCACAACCAGTTTTGACATGCAGTCACTGCTGCATGCAAGAAACTATGTAATCTGTGAAAATAGCACTGTAGTGGCAGATTCAATTCCAAACACTCACAAGGTCTGCTTATGGATGTAGGAAAAGTCGATACTTAATTTTAAATTGCATTTGTTCTCAGTTGCAATATACAGTCTGACATTCAGATATAGCTGGCTCAGTAGTCAGTATACATAAAACAGATAAGAAATGAATCGTATAGTAACTTACATATCCCTAGGAGGTTGGTACTAATAAGAGGCATTACTTTTAACTTTGCAGCCATAGTGATATTTATATCTGTTGGATAATTATGTTTATATTGATTTGGATGTATGAATTTTCAAAGGAGATGGAATTTCTCGCATGGTGTCTGAGTTACTGAATGGTCATATTATCATTGGCAGGATACCATACATAACTGGAGTGTTTTGGAGAATTTTCCTGGTTCAGACTCAATATCTTTTTGGAACGGTCTCTTTTTGAAACATATGCCACACATTATTCATACTTTCACAGCCTTAATTATTTCTGGTGAACAATATAGCAGCTAACTTGCACACAGGGAAGTCCCACAAGTATCAACTATATGAATGATCAGTTACATTGTGATGATCTCATTTGAGGTTGGATTTTGGCTAGTACACTGGGATAACTTTAGCTGAGAAAAAGTGCCATTGGATCTTCAACATTCACTTGAACAGGAACCTGACCTAAGCATATGAGCAATTAACAATTATGCTTTGCCAACACAGTTGCTCAATAATACAACTGCTTATTCGTGAAAATGGATAACTGCAAAAAGAATGAATTCAGATTTAAGAGACATGTGTAACTTAATAGACTTCAGAAAATATGAATCTTAATGCTAACTTCACACACAATATACTTGATGTATGTAATATTTAACATACAATTTGATTCCTTTAATCCCACTTGTTATTGTGTTAATTTTACCAGAATATTGCCTGTAAATATCTGCTTTGCATTTGCACTGACCAACTCCGTGAAAATCAAAATAAACCACAATTTTAGCTGCAACTGAAGAGATGGGGAAAATTGTTAACATCAAAAAGAAGAAAAACCAAAGCTAAAATTCCATGCTTGACAAATTTATATAATTATGTGATATGTTAGTGTTTTGATGGGCTGCACCGCAAGATGAATTTTGTGTATGCGAATTCAGTTTGACATGTGCAGTCTAATAGAGGGACCATTTAGCAGCTTTGTACTTCCTTTAGAATGAAAGGAAAGTCGGGCAAAACTAGCCCTGGTAATTTTTTCTAGTGGCCATTTATAAATTAGCATTAACTAAGCCTTTAAAACAGATAGCAGAGTGTTCTTGGTTAAACTAAAAGAAGGCAAGGGGAGATCAAGAGAAAACTCAGTAAGATAAGCACATCTTTTGGTGTAACAGTTTTCAGTTACGTTGTGCAATTTTTAAGTTAACATGAAATAAGTAATAACTTTTGATCATTACTGTATAAATAGCACAAATAACAACAATGGTGCAACTCTGTAGTCACCTTCCAACCTTTTGATGACATCTCATGAATAGTTCAATACTATAATCCATTTATCTTATGCTAGATTTGCACTCACCAGTGCCCGAGCATTAGGATTGGCTCTCTTATCGAGTAGTAGTTTGGTAGCCCTGTAGTGCCCACAATGAGCAGCAACATGCAAAGCAGTGAGATAATCGAGAGTTACATCATCAACAGGTGCCTTATGCTGCAGTAGATGCTTGACACATTCCACATGATCTCCCTGTGCAGCCATGTGGAGAGGGGACAAACCATTCTGTTTGAACAAGGAAGAAAGAAGACATTAGAAAAGATTATTATTTATCAATCTCTCACTCAAATTTGGGATAGATTTTGTTTGGGGTGGAAGTATTGAAGGATCCTAATCATGCACCCTAACTTTGAGGGAAGGTTTTCTTTGGCACAAGTAGCAGCTCCAAAAATCAAAAGCCATAGTTTCTCCAGGGTTTCTGCTCATTGTCTGTTTAAGTGATAGAGATAGATCAGCACAATTTATGCAATGGTTCTAATCATCCATAAGAACTATGGCTGGAGAATATCTAGAGAAATGACAAAGCAAACTGTTTCTTTTATAGGAGTTGGGAGTTCATGTTGTGGCTGTACAGGACGCTGGTTAGGCCACTTTTGGAATGCTGCATTCAATTCTGGTTTCCCTGTTATAGGAAAGATGTTGTGAAATCTTGAAAGGGTTCAGAAAAGATTTACAAGATGTTGCCAGAGTTGGGATGGTTTGAGCTAAAGGGAGAGCCTGAATAGGCTGAGTCTGTTTTCCCTGGAGCATCAGAGGCTGAGGGGTGATCATATAGAGGTTTATAAAATCATGAGGGGCATGAATAAGATAAACAGACAAAGTCTTTTCGCTAGGGTGGGGTGAGTCTAAAACTAGAGGGCAGAGGTTTAAGGTGAAAGGGGAAAAATATAAACAGGACAAAAGGGCAACTTTTTTCCCCACAGTGGTGCAAGCATGGAATGAGCTGCCAGAGGAAGGGGTGGAGGCTGGTACAATTACAATGTTTAAAAGGCATCTGGATTGGTATATGAAGAAGAAGGGTTTAGAGAGATATTGGCCAAATGCTAGCAAATGGAACTAGATTAAGTTAGGATACCTGGTCGGCATGAACGCGTTGAACCGAAAGGTCTATTTCTGTGCTGTACGGTTCGATGACCCTTTGATAAGTGAAAGTTGCAGTGGCAGATTAGAAGAATCCCACAGATCTCACCGGTGCTCATCCAAAAGAGTGCAATGTTAAATTTTGGAACAAAGTGACTGAATATATTGGTAGAAATTATATTTTGATTTAAAATAAAATTTGGTTGTAGATTCACATTGAGAAGCAGCTGTGTTGGAGTTAGACCAGTAAGAAGTCACATGTGACTATTTACAAAGTGACCTCTCTTCTTTTATGAATTCAATTATTAAACAGTGTCAGGCTATACAATCAATGGTAAAATCATTCAATTTGTTAATTAGTAAAGATCAGAAAAGTGTTGCAAGAATTTCGTTGGACATTGCTCAATTAATTATTTACTCTGTCTACCGAAGTGATACGTTGCTTTTTAAAAGGAACAGAATTACTCCCTTCAAAGGGTATATTACCATGTCATGTGACATCTATAACTGACAGCAAGGGTCAATCAAGAGCAAAAGACTTATTTGATTTTATTCGCTGCTCTGTTCCTGAGATGCAGAAGCAAACTACTCTACTGAATCCTTAAAATCAAATAATTCACATTAGATTAGAGATTGAATCATGGACATTTTAAGTCGTTACTTTTTTAGTTCCAACTCACATGACGGTCTCACTAAGAACCCTAGCTTATAATTTTTAAACACCAAATTGAAGTGAGCCCTGGAAGTTGGATATTACAACACCATAATTCTTCCTTCGGTAGCTCAGGAAATTTGGCATGTCCATAAGGAGTGAAAAAAATGTGGCACAGCAGGTCTGGCAGCATCAGAGGAGCAGAAGAATCAACGTAAGCCCTTCATCAAACATGTGGGGGTTTGGAAAGGGGGCTGAGAGATAAATAGGAGGGGGTTTGGTGCAGGTAGCAAGGTAGTTTGGAAGGCGATAGGTAAATGCAGGTGGGAGGGTGATGATGATAGCTCAGAGCAGAGGGTGGAACAGATAGGTGGCAAAGATGATGGACAGGTAGAACAGTTCAAGAGGGCAGTGCTGTGCTTTTCCAGTGCCAAGCGTTTCAACTCTGATCTCCAACATCTGTCATCCACACTTTCTCTGTGTCCACTGGGGTCTTCACCAACTTTTATAGATGAATAATTGAAAGCAATCTGTCTGGTGCATAATGGCCTGATATGGCAACTGCTCTGCTCAGGATTGTAGGAAATTACAGAGGGTGGTGTGCACAACCCAGGCCATCATGGGAGTCAACCTTCCATCCATGGACTCCATTTACATGGCTCACTGCAGCAGTAAGGCTGCCAACATCATCAAAGACCCTTCACACCCAAGTAATGTTCTCCTACAACCTCTTTTATCAGGCACAAGATACAGAAGCCTAAGCACATGCACCAATAGGTTCTGGGACAGCTTCTTCCCAGCCGTCATTAAACTATTGAGTAGACCCTCTAGTCTCAAATAACGCTGGTCTTGCTACCATTGATCGCTCTTGTATGTCCTGCGCAATATTACCTGTATGCCTCTGTCTAAATCTTTTGATCTGCACATCCTTGCTAAGGGTAATTTTCTCTGTAATTCGATATATGTGACAATAAATAAATTAAACAGTTTTTGTAGCATGAACTTTTTTTGCTGCAAAAGGACATCAAAATAGCACTTCTCCTTTAAAAGTCACTTTGATGACCACCACAGCATGGAATACATTTTTTCCTAGACTTTAAGGCTAGTCACATGAACTACAATGCTACGCTTCTCCACATTATTAAATTCATATGATATGCAGAGTATTTTTTTTTAAATGAGAGATATTTATAATTATGCTCTACCTTTCCCAAGTTGTTTTTGAGTGGGAGAAGAGTTCAGGGGATTGTGGTGGATTAACAATATGCTGAGAGCATCCAATGCACTTAACATTAACATCAAGCATTCCTAGTTCAAACACATCATCCAGACTTCACTAAATAATTAATTCAGTAGGGATGATTCTGAAATACATATAATTAAATTGCACACTATGCAATATTGAAATATTGACCACTCATCTACCTTTGTCCTGGCGAGCATTGGTGCTCCCCTTTCAAGCAGAATTTCTACAGCTCCATCATGTCCACTCCTTGCTGCACAGTGAAGTGGAGTCAATCCATCCTGATGTAAAAGATCAGCACAGTTAAAACACAGACCACAAGGTAACGAGCTCAAATTCTACTTCTTTCTAAGGAATTTACAACCCAGAAAAAAATATTGAGAAGATTAAATTGCTAATATTTGTTAATTTAAAAATGAAATCCCACTTAGGTTTTATATCTTGAGGCAAATAAAAATTTACTTCCAAAAATTTTGAATAAGCACCTTTCAGTTGGTTGCCAATTTTACGCTGCTTCCTATGCCTATAAATAATCAGCAGCTCTGTTAAGGTTCAACTCATGACATTGATCAGAACAGTTCAAAGAACATAAGATTTAGAAAATGGAGAAGACCATATTATAATTGAGCCTGCTCTGATATCAATACAAGGAAGGACAGCTTGAAGATATTGGCAATCAAAATATAAGGAGAAGATTTAAAATAAATCCATCAGGTTAGCATGAAACCATCGGGCGATAATGAAGTTTAGGTCTTTTTTTTTAAAAAGCTTTGAACTCTATTGCATTACAGCTTTATGTTATATTTCACCTAATGTACACATCAAACAAATGAATTTAGTTCCTCTGAAAGTAAACAGCAACAATCCAGTTGAGTCGGAAGAGACATGTCAAACTAAGAGTGCTATAGTAGAGAACCTATTGGAAACTAACTTGTTTCTTAAGTTCCGCTACTTGAAAAATGGCAACAATCATTCTCTTCCTCTTGGAGTGTTGGAACACAATACTCCAGCAGCATTGGCTGGAGTATGTTGAATGTTAACATTTAAAGAGGAAGATGTTAGACTGAACAACAATATTATTAGTGCTGGTTAAAAGCAATAATTTAGGATAGGATGAAACTTAAAACAATGAAGTTGATGATATGTTAGTTTTCAGTTAAAGAGAATTTACTGCTTATGTGTACTTTGATAATGAAAATAGTGGCACAACTGCTGTAGGATAAGGTGTTTAAGGTGAGCATTTTCTGGGTACAGGCATAACAATGAAAACAACAAATAATTGTGATATATAGCAAAGAATAAAACAAACATTCAGCTGAAGTAACACTGAAGAGTCTTGACTTGAAAGGGAACAAACTACCATTTTATCGGTTTTCAGTTCCTTACCATAGCTAGAATATACCCATTTCTGAATGAAAGTACCTGTAGTGTATAATAAATCAATATTGTACCAATCCTTGGATCAACAAATTGTTTAATTGCTGTTTAAATAATGTTACTATAAAATTGCCTCCAAACATTACCCAAAATCAGTCTAGTTTTCACTCAGTTGAATAGTAGAATGTAAGATAAGTTCCTAACAATAGAATCTTAAACACTGGCTGCATTACAGAAATAGTTAAATATGAAGTCATATGATATCAAGTTTTGAAACTGATGGAAAATTTGCCCATTTTATTACTACGAATATATTTTGAACATTCACATTTTTCCTACTACAGTTATAGAATGGAATAGTAGATCAGCTAGAGTGGAAAAAAGTCAGGATCTGTTTAGAATATCCCTCAAAATAACTTTACAAAGAAAGAGATATCTCACAGATACAAGAAGGAGCAATTTTAATCTAACCTATTCAAAAGAAACCTTATATGAATGATTGTTTTACATCCCATTTCAGTCAATTAACAGAATATTAGATGATCATAAAATCAGTATTGTAACTTAACTTGCAGATTTTTAATCAAGCAAAATAGATCAATTTACCCCCTTCTATATATATTCTAAAATTCTCAAGGACTAAATGGTTTTTACCATTTTAATTTCCTCTGAAGGACATGTCTGATATTTCCAATAAAATACATGTAGATTTATGGTACTGCCTGCCTGTTAGTTTTCTCAATTCTTCTCACTGTATGTCAAGACTCCAGCAGCAGTAATGGAAAGCAGACCCTATTAGTGTACTCCTGAGTACCTCAAGTTAGAGAACACCTTGTAAACAGTTAATAGCTCATGAAAGCAATGAGGCTAATGTCAAAATGGGTGCTGAATACAGTATGGGTATGAATTAAGTGACAGAGATAAACAGTGGATATTTTTCCCTCTGTTTCTATTGCAATTTTTCACTTTGAGATTTTACTTTCCATTGTTAGCCTGTCGCACAGGATAGCTGGCACCTCCAAAAGATGAGAAATGTATGAAATTTGAGGGGAGGAGGAAGCGCCAGTTGTCTTCCCCTTTAAATGCACAGCACTAGCATGCGACAGCAAACCTACCTCATTAATGCCCTACAAACCCATAGCCATAGCAAACACATGGAATGCAGATAAAGCAAGAAAAAGAGACACCAACAATATCAAACAAAATCACATAAGCAACATGTACACAAAGGATATGTAAACCACAAATCATGTTAAAATAGCCCTAATAGGAACGGTGAATAATGAAGACATATATTAAGTACAAATTCAAGGTGATAAAGTAAGGAAGTGCCTTCACATCACATGGTTGTTCACTTATTTTTGGATTCTGTTAAATGATTCATAAAAACCCAGTACATATGCACATTTTTAAACGAAAATTAAACAGCGAAATGCTGTGAGTCCCTGTCCTTTATTGTGCTGACATACCACAATGCAAGCCACTTCTGAGGTGAGTAATTTGCTTGCACTCAATGGAATATAAATCAGGGTGATCAACAAAAGATAATTTGATCAAACCTATTTGAATAAAATTAATTCTAAGGATGGCAATCATACATTCCCAATGCAGCTAGCCACATTGAAGGTCATCAATTTAGGTCAATTTCATTTCTGCTTTTCCTAGATTCACATACCAGAAAATAAAGAGGAGAAAAAAGATACCTCTCCTTCAATAACTTCCAGCAGACCCTTTAAGGACAGACTGCATAGATTGGGAAATCAATTCAGCTTCGATACAATTTAGTAGTGGTGTGCTGAAACAGGCATTAGGCCGTTGTTTAAAATCATTGAATATTTAATACCTATTTTAATTGGGCACAACAAGCAAGCAAACAGAAGTCACTGACAGCCAAATAGATAAACTTCCATCAGGGATTGGGAACTGAATGCACCTCCCACCTTTTACACCTAATAATTAAAGGGGATGCATAATAATTGCTAGTGACAAGTGTCTTCTAATCTCGCTGACAAACAGGAAGAAGAAAAAAAATCGTATATTAGAATTATTTACTTTCTAGCTTAATTTTCTATAAATTTTCTAATGTGATGGCTTTTTCAAATTGCATATTTTCTAATAGAATTACATGCAGTTCTAATCTGATTTTCATTATATCAGTGGATTTTTTTCCCCACAGTGCACAGCATATTGAACAGAACATTCATTTGGTCAATATAAAGATGCACTGACCTGTAGCTACATTTACTCTAATCTAGCTCCAGTGAATTTGTTCTTATGTTAAAAAGAAATAGCTGTTCCCAAACTCTCAATATGGACTATTCTGCAACATCGACATTACATAAACTGGAGAAGCATGACGTAATAAGGGGTTGCAAATCTGCAACAAGTAACAAAAACTCACCCGTGTCTTGGCATCTATCTGAGCGCCTCGGTCTAGAAGCAGTTTCACCATATTGGTATTTCCTCGTTTGGAAGCTACATGTAGTGGAGTGATTCCATTCTGGATTGGGAAATGTTGAAAGAATACACAGGTATACAGAGACAGAAATTAAAAAGTAAGCATTGTATTTAAATGCAATATGTTCCATTTCAATTGCATATAGGTTTTCTTTAAGTGAAAAATGATAATTTTTTTCCTTATTCCTAAAATTAAGTCCAACAAATAATTTTTGCTGAATGTTTTCAGCAATTATTGATACAAATGACAATTTAATTAATGCATGTAAACCTCATTAATTAAACCATTCATTTCCCAATGAATTATGTTGGGTTCTTTTTCAACCTTTATAATAATCTGATACTGAATGAGATTTATTGATGTAAAAATTTTTGGCACTTTACAATTTCCAACATACAAATTGTCAGATATGCTTCGTTTGCAATTAATTAATTGTACAGTTCGAACAATGGGATTTAGTTGTCTGAGGAGAAAGTCTCCAAACGTTTGCACTCAAATTACTATTACTGTTAACTTCTTTGGAAAGAATCTAAAATACCATTTTAAAACAAAATATTGTTCTTACTGTTCATTTTAATTCATGTTAGATATTTAATTCTACATATGTAATATTTAAAATATTTCTTCAAGCTGATAACAAAATACACATACAGGTATCTGCATTTCAAATCTTTAGACTTGCAATCAATAGTTATTCACAAGTCGTTCAGGATGTCTTATCCCAAAATTACTGCAGAGTCCTCCTTTGTATAGACCTGTTATTTCAATGTCAATGATCCAGCAAAAATGTAGATAATAAAAGTGACTCACTTTCATTAACTGTTATATTCTAAATTAGTCTTTTGAGCCTTAATTTCTCAAATACTTCTCTTGGCTAAAAGAGTGCTAAGTTATATTTTCATGTTTAAGCTTTGGATGCACTTAAGACTTGATGACATTTTATGTCCATGTTTTATCACCAGATTACAGTATTGGGGGGCAAGAAAAGAGCTACAGGTTATATTATCAAGTCATGTTTGTTCCTTTTTGTTCCTTAGGAAATCTTAATTATCAGCTTTGTCATGATTGGACTGGTTCTTAGCCTTGTTCCCACAGAGGATTTGAGCTGATGATACTTGATTGCTAATAGGTTAATAAATCAAATGTTAGAATTAAATTTATCATTCCTGCTGTTGTATAATTTCATGAGATCTTTCACTGTCAATTCAGATTGCCTAATGACTTCTATCAAATGTGCCTATTTAAAAACTGAAGTTGTGTTAATAGCATTGCATTCATTGGCAATGATTTGAACATGATGTTGTGGTTCTGTTCGCCGAGCTGGGAATTTGTGTTGCAGACGTTTTGTCCCCTGTCTAGGTGACATCTACAGTGCTTGGGAGCCTCCTGTGAAGCACTTCTGTGATGTTTCATCCAGCATTATAGTGGTTTGTCTCTGCCGCTTCCGGTTGTCAGTTCCAGCTATCCACTGCAGCGGACAGCTGGAACTGACAACCGAAAGCGACAGAGACAAACCACTACAAATGCCGGAGGAAACATCACAGAGGTGCTTCCAGGAGGCTCCCAAGCACTGAGGATGTCACCTAGACAGGGGACGAAACGTCTGCAACACAAATTCCCAGCTCGGCGAACAGAACCACAACAACAAGCATCCGAGCTACAAATCTTCTCACAAACTTTGAATTTGAATACGATCTATGACCCTTTCACACTAAAAATGTCATTATTTTACAAATGGAGAAGATTAGGTTAGTATGGAAACAGGCCCTTCATCCCAGCAAGTCCACATTGACCTTCCGAAGAGGAACCCATGCAGATCCATTCCCCTACCCTATATTTGCCCCTGACTAATGTACCTAACACTATGGGCAATTTAGCATGGCCAATTCACCTGACCTGCAATCTTTGGATTGTGGGAGAAACCCACGCAGACATGGGGAGAATGTGTAAACTCCACACAGGTTGTCGCCCAAAGTGGGAATCAAACCCAGGTCCCTGGCACCGTGAGGCAGCAGTGCTAACCACTGAGCCACCATGCCACCCTTAAGCTTTAATGTGACTTATCTTTTTTTTGGTCTGGGATGTTTTGCATTGTGCAGAATTTTGGGTAAATTACATGGTACTCACTATATGCACTCTTCTCTGTCACATCAAAAAATTAGTACCAACTATGTATTGTAGTTTTTTTTTTAAAAATAGAATCCCCACAGCAACCCCTCAAAGAACAGCCCAGCCCCCTACCCTATCCCCGTAAGCCTGCATTTCCTATGGCTAATCCATCTAGCCTGCATAATCCCTGGACACTGCAGGCAATTTAGTACGGCCAATCCATCTAACTTGCACATCTTCAGACTGTGGGAGGAAACTGATGCATCCAGAGGAAACCAGTACAGACATGGGGAGAACGTGCAAACTCCACATAGAGAGTCGCCCGAGGTGGCATCAAACCTGGGTCCCTGGCCCTACGAGGCAGCAATGCGAACCACTGAGCCACCTTACTGCCCAGCAACTGATTTGGTGAGGAATCAAAGATTCTATATTTGTATATTTTGTCAACATTTAAAGCAAGTTGGGCAAATTATTACTAATATCCTGAATTATTTTGAGAACAAATGTGACATTGCATGATCATTGTTCATATTTCTCTAGGAAATATGTCAGTCATGAATCTTTTGCAACCAATTTTATTGAAACGCTTTAATATTAATGTACAATCACAATTCCTTTGCATGCTATTGTTACTGTTGTTGTCAACTCCTGTCCAGGCCACTGGAGCTGCCGTGAGCAATATTGATTACTTGGGGCCATACCTCAATTAGTCCTTCTCTGAGGATTCCAGACTTCTCACTTTTTCTGACTGTTCACGTTTGTGTCATCTTCTGACCAAATATTGCCAGTAACATGTAAAATGAAGCTTGAACATTCTCAATTTGCATTTTGCCACAGTCGCTCAGTGCTTAGTACTGCAACCTCCCAGCACCAGGG
Source organism: Hemiscyllium ocellatum (assembly GCF_020745735.1). Classification (NCBI taxonomy): domain Eukaryota; kingdom Metazoa; phylum Chordata; class Chondrichthyes; order Orectolobiformes; family Hemiscylliidae; genus Hemiscyllium; species Hemiscyllium ocellatum. The sequence goes on from NC_083401.1 coordinate 142,348,077, forward strand.
ACCCAGCTTCAATTCTGACCTCAGGCTACTGTCTGTGGGGAGTTTGCACATTCATCTATGTCTGCGTGAGTTTCCTCCAGGTGCTCCGGTTTCCTCCCACAATCCAAAGATGTGCAGGTTAGATGAATTGGCCATGCTAAATTTCCCATAGTGTTCAGGGTTGTGTAAGTTAGGTGCATTAATAAGGGGCAAATATAGGATAATGGGTAGGAGAATGGGTCTGGGTGGGTTAGTCTTCAGAGGGTTCATGTGAACTTGTTGGGGTGAAGGGCCTGTTTCCACACTGTAGGGATTTCTAAGGATTCTATGGATATATATCAGGCGACTGACTGTGTGGAGTTTGCACGTTCTCCCCGTGTCTGCGTGGGTTTCCTCCGGGTGCTCCGGTTTCCTCCCACAGTCCAAAGATGTGCGGGTCAGGTGAATTGGCCATGCTAAATTGCCCGTAGTGTTAGGTAAGGGGTAAATGTAGGGGTATGGGTGGGTTGCGTTTCGGCGGGTCGGTGTGGACTTGTTGGGCCGAAGGGCCTATTTCCATACTGTAAGTAATCTAATCTAATCTAATATATGTGATGCCCACGAGTCATGATTTTACAATCTAACCATCTTTTTTGAACTCAAAGCACAACCTTTCAAAGATTTCTAAAGTAGTGGTTTGCCATATTTATCAAAGAAACTGTGATAAATGAATTATTTGAATCTTTCATAATCAAGCAATGTCAAATAGCTTTCCTAAGCTAGACGGACCGCATCTCTACATGAATCAGTGAACATGGCATGAGACACCATTGATCATCATAAATTCTGTACATTCCCTAATGTCCACGATGAATCTGCTGAAAAATTTAACGATCTTTCAAGCTTGCAAAAGTTCTGAGAGCTTTTTTGGCATGCTTCCCTTTCAGGTTTCATACAACTACTTGCGATCCTCTCTCTATTTAGGAGTTTTAACACTGATAAGTTTTCTAATATGAATTGATCCAGAATAATGACTATAGTAAGGAGTTGCTATCTTCCTTTCTTGTATGATAAATTTGACACAAGCCCAGCAGCTGTGTTTCCATTTTCAGTTTGAAATCCTCACAAAGGTCAAAAGCTGTCATCATTTCACTATCAGGTCAAATCATTCAGTGAGTTTCAAAGTTTGATGCTGCATTTCTCTTTGCCAATGCTCTTATCCTATACAATTAATGATATACTGCTGGAGCTGTAGTAGTAGCCAAGGGAAGCCATAACAATTTCTATCTCTAATAAGAAGTAATAAATGACTTGGATTTTGATTCATTCAGGATCAGTGATGAAACACTAGATTTGATAAACATTTTATTTTTGAAAAGTGCACTAATATTTTCTCATGCTCAATTTTTGAAATCTCATCATCTTTCAAAAACTTCCTTATGGTAATTGATTCCAAGCATATTTGTAGTTTGCCATTCCTTATGTCAATATTTCCCAGTGAAATCGCTCAAAGTGTTGGCTTATCCCAGTTGTTGCTATGCTATCAAATTTTGTTTTTCTCACAAGGCAAATAGTTTATTTCTAAATGGATTGACTGGGGAGGAGACTTGGTTATCATTTTAGCATTCCTCTGACAGCAACTCAACATTTTCAAATACATCCTTAGTCTTCCCGACTCAGGCGACTGACTGTGTGGAGTTTGCACATTCTCCCCGTGTCTGCGTGGGTTTCCTCCGGGTGCTCCGGTTTCCTCCCACAGTCACAAAGATGTGCAGGTCAGGTGAATTGGCCATGCTAAATTGCCCGTAGTGTTAGGTAGGGGTAAATGTAGGGGTATGGGTGGGTTGCGCTTCGGCAGGTCGGTGTGGACTGGTTGGGCCGAAGGGCCTTTTTCCACACTGTAAGTCTAATCTAATCTAAAAAATTTTATTGAATTGATTTTTTTTAGATCAGATCTAAAATTGGTTGGGTTGTTTCTTGCACTTATCTAGAAGGCAGCTTGTGCATGTGACATTTTCAGCAAATCTTTATCACTATATGTTTGCCATTTTTTTAATCCTTGATCTCCTTTAATTTAGATCTATGTTGTAGTATCTTTCAACCTCATTCAGATGAAACGGATATTTGTGCTCCTGCATCCATAGGAATTTGTATTACTAATTGGTCGCTAGTAATGGTGGAAGCCAATATCTATTATTAACTTGATTTGCAGATACAACATGCATGTAAAATATTTTTCTTCAGAAAAAAGTTGATTTTCTTCAGTTCTGTGATCTAAAAGTTTTTTACATAGTAGCTATTTTTGTCATAATTATGCAAATTTAGACAATGGCTGCACTATTTTTCCATGGGATTATGTTATGAACTGCTTCATCTAACGCTGAACGTTTTCTCTCTCTTCTAAATTTGACAGATCACATGTCAGATTTCTTATTTTAATATCTTTAATCGGTTACCTAAAAATTCTTTGTAATGGTGCAATTTACCTAAGGTAAAAGGTAAAGTCACCATAGCCCCACAAATAAGAGATAATTAGTGGTGAATTTTAACCTGAAAGTCACCATGCCTCAGGTGAGAGGTGAGGTTGGAAAGGAGGGATTTTCCTGGTGACTTTGTCCAGTGCAGGAATTGAATCCATGCTGTGGGCGTCATTCTGCTTTGCAAATGAATCATCCAATCACTGAGCTTACCAACTTCCACAATTTTTATTACTGCACAACTCTTTGGCATAATACTAATCAATAGCAACTACCATGTCTAGGAATGTGAAAGGAAGATATGTTTCTCATGTCACATCACATTTACTTTTGGGGTGGCACGGTGACTCAGAGGTTAGCACTGCTGCCTTCCAGCACCTGGGTCCCAGATTCAATTCCAGCCTCAGGCAATTGTGTGTGTGGAGTTTGCACATTCTCCCCGTGCCTGCGTGGGCTTCCTCCCGGTGCTCTGGTTTCCTCTCACAAAGATATGCAGGTCAGGTGAATTGGCCATTCTAAGTTAGCCATAATGTTAGGTGCATTAGTCAGAGGGGAATGGTTCTGGATGGGTCACTCTTTGGAAGGTCAATGTGGACTTATTGGGCCGAAGGGCCTGTTTCCACACTGTAGTGAATCTAACCAAACTACATTTTTTATTTGGTTAGAGCTCAACAAAAAAAAGTAATTTGGTTCAATTTGTTGACTTTTTTGCAATTTAAGTTCTGGAATGAAGGTCTCAACTGCCTATTGTCCACAGCAGATCATTATAATTGCAGAGGTCAAGTTTTGGATTGATTAAGTGATGTTGTGCAAAGGAGTTACATTAAAGATTATGTTACAATACACCATTCATAGACATGCAATTACCCACTCTGACAGTGAAGGTCCATTGACTTGTACCTGCTATTTTAGCATTCACTCAATAATTCAAATGGAAACAGTGGACTAAGGGCTAAAAGTTCATGCCAAATGTATTAGGATAATGTAATAAGAAATAATGCCGCATTACCACCGATGTACTGAATCAACATTTTTACCAAATATAATGAGGTGCAACACACCAAGTCATCAATGGCTTACGTAAAACATTTGTTTTAGTGACAGGCAGATTGGTGGGCTCTCATGCTGGGAAATGCACATGCTCAAGTCAAAATGAAAAGCCCTGCAGGTACCATTGGTCAATTAGAATAACAAGCCACAGATATCAGAAATTTCCTCTTCTGAAACATTGCTTTCAGAGGGGTAAAATTATCAAATAAAACTTAGCTCCTTTGATAGATGCAGTGCATGGAACCAATATGCATTCTATCATGCTTTCCCATCATAACTGTACAATAGTATAGAGACAGAAAACTGCACAGTTATAAGTAGCAAAAATAACTAAAATCAAAACCAAATTTTGAAAAAATATACTTACCCGTGCTGTGAAATCTACAGCAGCTCCTCGATTTAATAGCAAAGTGGCTACATTCACATTTCCATAGTGGGCAGCAATATGCAGAGGAGTGAAGCCACTCTGTGAATAGGAGGGAAACACATTGAAAATGCAAATCTGACAAATGTATGAAGCTTAACTGCTCAAGCTTCTGATACTCCCAACTCCACTAAGACCCTTGTTCACCCAAAAGATTAACCTTCCTGTGCAATTCCACATCAAAAAGCTAACTCAGAATTTACTGTTGGAATCAAAGCAACATCACGACTGGAAAGGATACTACCCTAACGTTTTTTTTCTTGCAGAATTATGTTTGGTCACTTCTCTTTGTTCGTTAGCTGCACCCTGTGGCTATATTTGAACTAGGTAACAAAGCCTGGCGAGTTGCAATATGGCAGTGGAGTGATTCCAGACCACACAAAAGTATACTTTGGCCAAGTGCCTCTAATCTGTGGAAGACACACTTCCACAGTCAGAACAAACTTTCCATAAGTTTGCCACTAGGCAAGTGAACAGAATAGCAAGATAGATTCATGTAGCAGGTGAGAGAGTTAATTTATCATTATTGTCAATATACTATTAAATGGATTTCTGATTAGAAAATTATTTAATGTTGACAACTTTATCTCTCATTTGATGTTTAACTGAATGGTGAGGCAGATTTTGTTAGATATTAGGGAATGGGAATCTGGTAAGCTCATGCCCGAGTCTGGTTGCCTACAGATGCAAGATCAAATTATTGACCATATTAACTTATTGCTCAATAATAATTCATGACCCACACGGAGTGCATTGAATTCATGGATATAATTTTGGAGAACAGCACGTAAGCAGCTACTGGCACACCCTTATTTAAACACATTTTTTTGGAGCATGAAAAGGAAGGAGGCTTGCGCCTGGCAAGGGCCAGTGATTGATATTGCAGAATTGTCCTGATGTGAAGTTAGGACACCCATTGTATCTGAGAAAGATTATTTCAGTCTTCACAGCAGTTCCATTGAGCAACTGCAGCATTGTCTAGAGTGGAGTCATTCAGATCAGCCTTAATTTGAGCCAATTATTTTGCCTGAAATGAAATTTTGCGTACATGCTCCCAAAGTCACTTTGGGTGACAAAGTGCATGGCAGGTCCCAGGCTTCAGTGCCCTGTAATAGCAAATAGACACAGATAATAGATATCAATGCTGTGAGATAATATCTGTGCTCTTGGGTGAACAATTGTGACATAAACAATAACAGCACGGTGGCACAGTGGTTAGCACTGCTGCCTCACAGCGCCAGGGACCTGGGTTCAATTCCCGCCTCAGGCGACTGACTGTGTGGAGTTTGCACATTCTCTCCGTGTCTGCGTGGGTTTCCTCCGGGTGCTCCGGTTTCCTCCCACAGTCACAAAGATGTGCGGGTCAGGTGAATTGGCCATGCTAAATTGCCCCTAGTGTTAGGTAAGGGGTATATGTAGGGGTATGGGTGGGTTGCGCTTCGGCGGGTCGGTGTGGACTTGTTGGGCCGAAGGGCCTGTTTCCACACTGTAAGTAATCTAAAAAAAAAGTATATTGACGGATAGTAAACACAGTGATTTACGAGAAAGTAATGCCGTTAATAACATTCAAAAAGGACCAACTGAAAGGGGCTGTTGGGGCACAGTTGTACTGTCTCTCATTCTCAACCAGGATACCTGGTTTCAAGTCCCACCTGCTCCACAGTTATGAAATAATACATTTGATTAGGTGTATTAGAAAATATGTAGAAAAAAATCACTAATCCTAAAAGCTGTAAATTCCAGAGTAACTTACTCTCATTAAAAATGTGGCAGTTCTGGGGTTTAAATCCAGGACATTAAATGTCCAATTTACTTTATGCAGACAAAAGGAGCACACCTGTTCTCTCCATACCATTTTGGGATTTTGTTTTTAAGCTATTATGCCTGCAAAACTGACTAAAGCAAATGGGGTACACTCTTTACCCACATAAGGTCACATTCAATATTCTCTGAAAGGTCCATGCATACCAATTGGCATGTGGATGTGTTGATTCCCAGATCCAGAGGTTTCTGTCATGCACAGACATCAGAGTTTGGCTTAGCAGCACAAACAATTGGAGCGTGCATTGGTCAAGTCATGCTATTCAAATATGTACATTGCTGAGTCACTTAAAGTAGTTGAACCATTAGCATTAAAGGGACAATAAATCTGCCAAACCATCTTCAGGTCATTAACATGTATTTAAATTGATCAGACTATTTATTGGAATGTAAACACACTTCTGAAGAAGTTGTGCAAGTGTCTTCCACAACATCAGGAGGAGGAATCAGTGGAACCTCTGAGGAAAGAATTCAAACAGTAAGAAGAAGAAATGGTTTCAACTCAAGAGTTTGCTTAGTTTTCATAATAAGTAAACATACTCAAAAAATTATAAAAGCATCAAAAGAAAATAATATAATTATCAGAAATTAACAACAGAAAATCCTTTCATTTGGAGGATTTGGAAATATAACATCAATGTTAAGGATAATCTCCAAAAAATAAACGTGAAAACAAGAACATCTTAATATATACCTCTGTAGTCCTATTCACCATCATCTGGGTCAGCATTAATAAGAAGCAGAGAAATAATTGTGAGGGGGAAGAAAAATTAAAAATTTAAGATGGAAAGATTGAAACAAAGAACTGTCTAAAATGACATTCAGGATTTTTTTGTCATGGAAAACTGCAAAGCTAACAATTTGGATTTACTTAGTACTTCTAACAAAGTAAGGTACAGTCCTCAACACCATTAGATTTATTTTCTCAAGCCATAGCGTATGTAAAATGCAGATCATCAGCAACATGCCGTAAGGACCCAATTCACTATATTGGCACAGTATTTTAAGAACACAAAACACATCATCTCCTCAAATGACCCTGTATACTATACATTTTTTGATTAATCTACCAAACCTCTAACTTCTTCTGAATCAGAGACTGGGCCATAGGTCAATTTCAAAATAATAAGTATTATCAATTATTTCACTGACATATGAAGATAGTTGCGCAAAATTCTAGGATTTTAGCTGAACTGTGCAAGCCACAATTGACCTTTGAGAGTTGCATGTCAAACCTAACATTCTCACAGCACCAAAAAGACAAACAATAATGTTTCAGAATATTTGATCATTTTTATCTGTACTTGCATCACTCTATCCTGTTCTTAATCATGTACATCTTTTGAGAAGAAGCAGAAGGATGCCATATGCCCTGACAAACAGGAAATAAACAGGAGGAATAAACAGGTCTGAGTGGCAGATAATGACTAATGGAGTATTGCAGGGATCAGTGCTTGGTCCCCAGCTATTCTGAATTCTAATAAATGAATTATTTAGATAAAGGAACTAAATGTCATTTCTCCAAGTCTGCAGATGACACAAAGGATGGGAGGGTGAGCTGTGAGGAGGATGCAAAGATGTGTCAGTGTAATTTTGATAGGCTGAGTGAGTGGGCAATGCACAGCACATGTAGGATAATGTGGATAAATGTGAAGCTATCCACTTTGGTGCCAGAAACAGATTATTATTTGAATGACAGTAGATTGGGAATATAGGAAGTGCAATGAGACCCCTGGGTGTCGCTACAAGTAAGCATAGAGGCACAGCAGATTGTGCAGGTGGCAAATGGTATACTGCCCTTTGCTGCGAGAGAATTGGGGAACAGAAGCAGGACTGTCTTGCTGAAATTGTACAGGATCTTGGCGAGACCACACCTGGCATATTGCATGCAGTTCTGGTGTCCTTATCTGAGAAAAGATGTTCTGGCTACAGAGGGAGTGTAAACGAAGACTTACCAAACTGGAATGGCAGGACTGATGTATAAAGAGAGATTGGATTGATTAAGACTGAAGCAGAGGGGCTATGGTCTAGAAACCTGTAGGATTCTAGAACCAGATTGGGAATATCCTTCCTGCATTTACCCTATGACCAGGGAGTTCAGAATCAAAGGATACATTAGGCTGTTTAAGATTGATTGGAGGAGAATTTTTTTCACTTTGGAGTGGTGATCCTGTGGACATTCTCTGTCATAGAAAATGGTTGAGCCAAAACATTGAATGTTTTAAAGAAAGAGTAGGACATTGTTCTTAATGCTAAAGGTATGAAAGAATATGGAGAAAAAGTGGAAACAGGAGTACGGAGTTGGGTGATCAACCATGATCATATTGAATTGCACAGCAGTCATGGAAGGGCCAAATGCCCTACTTCTGCTCATACTTTCTATGTCTCTAAGATAGGAGCTGCCGTGTCTAATTGCTAGTTTTACATGATTGTTAAATGAAGAAGAGTTAAGTGAGATGGAATAGAGGCTAGAATACAAGGATTCCATAAATTTATTTTAGTTCCAAGGGGTATTACAATTGTTTATCCAACACGAAAAAAGATGTTTCCAAAGTTAGAGTGTTCGGCAGTTAATATGCGTAGGACTGAATAATCAATTATTCAAGTATGTTCCACGATACAATTCTGTCATGGCCTATCTGCATCTTAACTTCATTCACTTGCTTTGACCAAATGCCTTCATACGCTTGGCTAGCAAAAAGCTATTTATGTCAGATTTAATATTATTGATGGATCTGGCATCTCTGTAATTTACACCAAAAATACACACTAAAGAGGAATTCTTATAATTTATCACGAGAATTGTCAAATTCTGAATTTAAGGTTGTCTCTTTTTGTTATTCCTGATGAAGGGCTTATGCCCGAAACGTCGAATTTCCTGTTCCTTGGATGCTGCCTAACCTGCTGTGCTTTAACCAGCAACACATTTTCAGCTCTTTTTGTTGTTGGCTTGTGCATTAGTCAGAAAATGTGTCTTCGGTTTTCCCTACCAAGTCCTGAAACCTTGCAACAAATCATCCCTTAACCTTGTTCCAGGGAATTGTAGAAGACTCATTTATCTTTCTTTTAAATTCAGTCATGGAATGTAATAACTCTGGCTGGGCCAGCACTTATTGCCCATTTGTAGTTGCCATTGGGAAGGTGGTGGTGAGCCTCCTTCAACTACTCAATGCTAGTTGGGAGGGAGCCCCAGGATTTTGATCCAGCAACACTAAAGGAACAATGAAATATTTCAGAGTCAGGACAATGAGTTGATTGTAGAGGAACTAGCAGATAATGTGTTCCCATGTATCTGCTGCTCTTATCCTTCTAGATGGTAGTGGCTGTGGATTTGCAAGATGCAGTCTAAGAAGACTTAGTGATTTTTTTTTCCATAATTTAAGGCATGTAGTCATTGTAATGGGCTTCACTCTGAGGGAAACACAACAGTATTAACATCCATGAGTGAATTCCTTGTCTCATGCTGTAACTGGATGGGGGAATTGGAAAACCAGCAGAAAATCAATGCTTCGAGCTTTGAAATGCTACCTCTAGAGGGCGTTTTCTAACTCTCAGCAGGTGACTGAGAAAACCTGTGCAGAGCTTTCAGACCAAAGTCAGGATGCTGGGTACCGAGTTCTAAACACCAAAAGCAAGTAAACTTCCTACCAGTGTCTTTCAATCTTTTACCTAGCCACCAGGTAGACCATTTATCTGTAAGTTATTAAAAAAATCAGGAAAGTTCACTGGACCTGTACATTACCCCATTAGACTACAGCAAAATTAGACAGGAATTTTTTGTTAGAAAGCTATTGGCATGGTTCACATGGAAATCTGCTCCACCACTGGTGGATTGCACACACACTTGCTGCTAAGACCATTGGGCAGATGCATCCTGGCAAAGTGCACTTATGAACCTACAAGAAAGGATAGAATTGTGTGGAGTGCCACATATCCTCACATTCAACCCTGATTAAAAAGATCACTGGGGTGGGGGAGGTTGATGGCTGGCGAAGTGAAAATTAATGGGCTGGCAGTGGGATTTTTGCACCTTAGCGACAGGATACCCTGGCTCGGGGAGTTGCCAGCCAATTGACTGCCAGTTGCTCTTGCTGTACTAGTAGAGTCAATGGGAATGATGGTCATGGCTGGTACTTCAGTTAGGCGATGAGCTGTGGTAGATCAGAACTTCTCATGTGTTTGGAGACTGCAAAGGAAGCAGAGTTTGGTGTTTGAGAAGTCACGGGGGGAGAAAAGTTGTGTAGAATGCCCGGGGAGAGCTGAGAAAAAGGCCCTCCGATGGCCTAATGGGCCCATTTACAGAAGTACGCCTGTCCTGCCTTACCATCGGCCTGTGCAGGGACACCTGCCAGGCTGGCCACATAATCTCAACATACCTCACTGCATAAATGCCAACAGCATAAGGATGAGTCCCTTAATTTGGTCGATGAAAAAGATTCAATTATTCTTTTGGCAAGTGGGCCACACTACATCACCTCCATCACTGATGTGATTGTAGTGGGGCCATAGGAGGGTGGGTCTGCAGTGGGCAGGTCACATGCTAGAGTTATTGCGCTCATCACCTTCAAATGCACTGATGGGTAAGTGTTTAATTCAGACCAGATGTATACAATGAGAAAAAAATGCATAAAGTACACGTTATTCAGTGTTCATGCTATCACAGGAAACCCACACTACCAAAGGAAGAAGTAGAAACATCACCCACTTAGCTACATCATGTCACATATGGGCAAAGACGGAATAAATAAATTTCTGCCTGAATAAAAGAACGCAGTCCATCAAATCAAGACATGCATTGCAATAGAGCATGCAAACGTCAGTCTGGTCCAATCCAACTTAGTTTGACCAAGACAAACTTATTTGATTAACAGCTCATTTCTCTTGGTCCCTTCCTATGTATTTGGGCTTTTAACTGACTAACGTATTTTGTCACTTGGTGGACAATGTCATGCAGTGAGCACACATGACTTGTATGCAAAAAAAAGGAAAAATTGAAGGTAAAGAAGGTAAATCCAAACATTATAGATTCCATGTACATAGGTGTCTCGTCTGAAGACATCGAAGCCTTAATCACCCCACATAAACATAGCGAGTTACGTGAACAATGGAGAAAGCAGGATACATGCACTTAACAGTGTAGCAAAAATCTAAAAGTTACATCTATTAATGATCAGTATGTAAATGAATTACTGAAAGGTCAAATACAAAGAAAGCAAGTTTAGAGGCAGTTGAGTATTTATATTATTTGAAATTCGTTCAAACAAATGCAATCATTTCTTTAATATTTAATATTACAACTTTTATTCATTAACATGAATTATTTAAATACCCAGTAAAAAACAGAATAGGGAACTTATCTCACTGCATGGATGATCTTAGCAACGAACCATTTTTAATCCTTTCTTACATTGAATCATCTTTATTCTAATTCTTTATTAAATATTCTCCATTAACTTTAGCAGTGTATGAGGATGCAACATAGATAACCATGGGTAGCATGTTGTCAAGATGCCCCGATAAGAATACACTGCACAGCAGATGGCAGTAATGGCAAAAGCTATGACTAACATGCTGATTAATGATTAGTCACGGTACAAAAAGCTGCGAAGTTTCTTGGAGAAGCATTGTTAATTGAAAACAGTATTCTAAGTGATTACCCCATGGATATTCCATATGAAAAGGGCTTTACGATATTCTGATTTCCTTCAAATTTAGACATAATTAGTCTTCTTTCCAAACACCAATAAACAATTCACCAGCTATAAATAACCAGGTTGTTGTGACAGTAATTCCACTCTTCATAAATAAATTTTCAGTTTTTCTACACTTTTACAGGGAGAAAATTCTCTCCCTTTCTCATTGACTAAGTGTGATGTGACTCAGCGCAGAACATCCTCCACACTGCAGTGTTCCCAATTTCTGGTTGCACACTAGGGAATTGCTAAATTGGAGTGGATATTTTCCACATAAGAGGAAATTTGGCAGTGAGCTGTTTAATAGCCAATCCATTTAAAAGGCTATTGAAAATAATTGATGAAAACACAGGAACCGACCTTTTGTCCAATCTGAGCATGCAGGCAACATTGAGTACCAAACATATGGGATCATAAATAAAACAAAACAATTTGTTCTGCATCTTGCAAATTTTATGTCCAGGTACATCAGAGAACAAATACCAACATTTTGATAACGCAAAAGATCAGAATTAGTACACCAGTCTAAGGAAATTTCAAAAACACAATTTCACCGATATACCTGTGTAAATAATATTAGGAGATACAAATGCATCTTTTCCAGTTTTATAAACTGCCAAATACAATACACAAATTTCCTTACCTTGGACTGCACATCAGCATTGTGATCATTCTGGAGTAACAATGCCGCAGATTTGGTATCATCTTTCCTGGCAGCAATGTGCAGGGCTGGGAGCCGCACCTTCCCCTTGGTGTCATTCTCCAGTAAGATGGCAACAACTTGGTTGTGGCCCTGTTGCAATGCAACAGCAAGGGGGGTGAACCCATCCTGACAATGCAGAAAAGAGAACTTTACTTCAACAGAATATTGCTTGGATTTGTTACTTAAAAGTCAGATGAAATTTTTAAGTAGCCAGGACAGTAAGCCCAAATAACTGTCAATTATAGCAATTAGGGCATATTGACTGATTCATTGTCTGGGTCCATATAAATAGGGAACAGATGGGATTGGTGTTTGGAAGTAGATGCAAGACTGAGCCCTCTGGATATTAAGACTATTCTCAGGACTCAATAATAGAGTTTGTACCTGTGAGCCAGGAGATCCAGGTTCAGGTTTCTGCCCCAGAGGTATATAATCATATCTCTGATCAAGTTGATTAGGAAAACATCTATAAGGCTGAGTAGTTAATGAACTCTATCCAAAAAGGAAGGTGGCTTCAACCTTAGTTGACAATGACAACTTGCTCTTTGAAGCTCCATTAACTTAACAAATGTCCCAAAATGCTTCACCAGCAGAGAAACACTGAATATGAAGACAATTGATTTGTGTTTGGAGTAGATTTCTGCTAATTCTCTTAAGGCTTTCAAATTGAAGAGATTCCAAAGTAGTGTTAACTCTCCCATTGATGGAGTGGTGAAGGAAGGGAGAATGTCTGGGATGAATGGATCAGAAGACAGCCGGTTAGTAGGGCTGGGATATGCTTTTACAAAGGCTGGTAAGAGGATTTTGAAGTTAGTGTCATCCCAGAATAAGTTTAATAATTCACCCTCCACTGCTTTCTGGGGGTGGGGGTGGGGAATCTACAGATTAACAATCCTCAGAGAAAAAAATATTCATGTCCATCCTAGATGGGAGACTTCTATCTCTTACATCAAACCTGCTCTATAATAGAAAACATCTGCTGCATATCCAGCCTCAGAAGGCCCTTCAGGATGTTGTATATTTCAATAAGATCACCTCTCATGCTTAGAAGTTCCAGTGAGTCATGGGCCAACCTGATCAACCTTCCTTCATCAGGTAACCCCCTCATCTGAAGAATAAGTTGAGCTAGATCCCCTAGACTGCTGTTAATGCAAATTTTCAAAGAATATCAGAATTCGATGCATTACTGCAGGTGCAGTTTCATTACTCTGTACAGTTGCAGTTAAAATTTCACGATCTTTACTTTCCGTTCCCTTTCCAATTTTGTGTTAACCTTTACGTTGCACAGGATGTAGGCCAACAATTTCAGACAAGGATTTATGTGCAGTGGGAATTTTGGAGGCAAGAAAGGAAAGTATTTCAGAAGTAAAACCTGAAGCAACAAAGGCATAAATATTTCTGCAGCTCAACAGAGAGCAAAATCAAGCAAATCGATTCTGAAGAAGGGTCAATGGACCTGAAACGTTAACTCTGCTTTCTCTACACAGATGCTGCCAGACCTGCAGATTTTCTCCAGCAATTTATGTTTTTGTTTCTGGTTTCCAGCATCTACAGTTCTTTTGTTTTTTGAAGCAAAATCAAACAAGTTGTACGTCAGTTAGCTAGCCTGCTACCACTGCCAAAGTTGACTTTTACCCTTGTTTATTCTATTACCTGTAACAACTTAGATTTGCCCATTTGGAATATTCAGATTGGTGAGTTTAACAGGTCAATATGTAGATGGGTTTATTTGGTGGGTAATGCCAGGCGCACACACACAGGCTCACGGGGTGCATAGAAAACTGGAGCACTGGATCGATATGGCATGGGAGAAATAAAAGCAATGGGATAGCGATGGCAATGAGGGGATAGACATGGGGATGACACAAGGAGGAAGTGAGATGATGAAATTTGTTAAGTGTAGCAAAAGGTTAAAGAAAGTTATATGGTTCGATGTATTAATAGCAGTTAGCTCGGACACAATTTCAAAACTGTTGCAAAAAAAGACAAATTTTGTTGAAGGTATTTAAGCCTGTCACATGTAAACTTAACCAAAGTTGTCTTTTAACAGTCAATCAGAATTAATGGGTACATTCTCCATGACAACTTCATATCGGAGTCCACTTGCCAACCAATCAACACTCTCCTTGCATGCAGTATAATTGTTAGTTTGTCCTTGAAATTGGATTCTTGCAAACCACCCTGATGGGTGAAAGGTGAAAAGCTTCAAGAAAATATGACTTGCGTATGCAACAAGATAGTAGTTAGGAAGTTGTTTTCTTTGAAGACAGATGTTGGCATCATAAAACAGATTTCAAGGAAAATGTGTGTTCACTACTCAAATATTATTGAGCTTACCACACGTAAAACTGCTTTTTAAATTTCAGAGGAAATGGTTCCCAATTATTCCTCTATGTCCCACAGGAACACAAGGCAAAACACTTGACAAAATTTGTATTTATATTCCTTCTCCTTTTTTACCACATAGATATCATTACATGACTGCTTCCAAAGGAGAATGGTTTTATTTTATTAAAGTCTTAATTGCAATGGTGTTACTTTAATGAGCTGAAAATGTGTTGCTGGAAAAGCGCAGAAGGTCGGCAGCATCCAAGGAACAGGAAACTCGATGTTTCAGGCATAAGCCCTTCATCTTTCCTGTTCCTTGGATGCTGCCTGACCTGCTGCGCTTTTCCAGCAACACATTTTCAGCTCTGATCTCCAGAATCTGCAGACCTCACTTTCTCCTCGAAGATTTTAACCTACTGCAAATCCTCTTGCATGGATGCCTTCCTTGAAGAAGCTCTCTTCCTCCCTCTACATTTCCTGTTCCTTGGGTGCTGCCAGACCTGCTGCGCTTTTCCAGCAACACATTTTCAGCTCTGATCTCCAGCATCTGCAGACCTCACTTTCTCCTCATTACTTTAATGAGGGGTATATAGTTATCCCATAATTTGACCACACATGTTTGGCAGGTATGTGCTAGTGTTATGCTAAGATACTAATTACAGCTACTCCTTTCACCATGAAAATGTTTAACACATTTATTAAAGTGTGCCATCATCTCTGTTTCAAGTGAAATGTACACAATTTACCAATTACTTTTTCAGAATTGCTTTTTCTAATGTCAACATCTCATTAAATCTACTGTAATCAATTCATTGGCTCATTGTTTTAGTGGCAACCAAAACTGCATACAGCTCTCCATCTCTGGTCCAAACTGAGCTTTATACAGATATATTTAGCCATTACATCTCAGTGTTTATCCTCTTACATCATGTCATAAAACTCATGTATCAGTCTTCTTGGTCATTGCCATTTGAAATGCAACTTTTAACATCTTATGAGCCTGGCGTCCCTAAATTATTGATAAAGCAGATTTTATTTCTTGAATAATTGAGCTTGTCACATGTAAATCTTCCTTTCAATTCAGGAGAAAACATTTCCTAATTAGATTTTCATATCCCTAACTATAAGCAAGTCACAAAAATCAGTTTCTTGGACAAAAGCTTATATTTATGTTCCTAGACATCAATTGATTCATCAATATCTCACAGTCTTCCCCAAGGTTTGATTCCTTTTTTACCAAAATATATTATCCTACATTTACAAATATGGATTTTGGTTTGTCAGTTTTTTTTTGCTTATTTCACCACCTTCTCTCTTTTTTCAGTCTACCTTCAGAAGCTTTGCTTTCCTTATCCCTTTCCTAATTTCATAACTGCTTTTATTTTTTATCATTTTATTACAATTTTTGAACCTGCATGTCTTCATCTGCAACACTATTTTCAAGACCTAGAACAGAAACTCACCACTCAAAGTTGAAGCAAGGGATAGCTGCTGCCACCAATTACCTTGTTTCTAACCTCTTTATTTATTCATAGCATCATTAAAATTCAAGAAGCCACAGTTTAAAAAAATATTTTTAAAATGTACAAGTTCCTTTTTAAAGTTATTCTTTTGTACATCTATATATCAATTTCCTTTTTCATCTCATCATAGCTTATCCATATTCCATCTTTCTAAAATTGACCATTTTGAAATGTGTTGCATCTGTCCATTAGGCCCTTATGGAAATTACTCTCTAGACACTACACTGTAACATTTCATCTTCATGACACTCTGATGTGTAAATGCATTTAATATACAGCCAGGATTCCTGCTTCTAATTGCTATCCAGTGGCTGGGATAGAATGTGCTCATGTCAAAATTAGATGATGACAGTACTAAGTTAGGTTGCATTGAAGTCAGAACTAATGAAACACGTTGATTTACAGTTGAGGTTCAGATATGAAAAATAGCTATTTGGGTTAAATAGTAGCAGGCAGCCAATAATCACAAAACTGTTCCCAAGTGTGAACCAATAATCTCAGGAGACAAAACAATGGAGAAGAAAATAATTTAAGAATTCTTTCTGCCCGAGGCTCTTTAAGCTTTCATGGGCTGTTTGCAATGAATAATGATCAACTCAGCTGACCATTTCAAAAGAACATCTGAAGACAATTTCAGAACACAATGGATCAAGTGTCAGTTCTTTTGTTTTATGATATAGGTTACAGTTATAAAATGTGGTAGGTTTATGCTTCCACTTTTACAAGATAAAAAACTGTGTAAAGTAGTAAATTTATTATATTGCAGTAATTAAGTTATAAAGCCAGAGGGCTGCTCATTGTGGGGTCCCCCAAGTTGTCACTTTTAGAGTCTTTCAATTTTCGCTTGGAAATCAGTCTGCTGATAGGATCATTTGCTTTCCAGGGATTGCCTGAGCACTAATCGCAGCAGAATATAAACTCAGATTGATTATCATTCATTAGTTCACACACTAACTTGATCACTGTTGCCCAATATTATTCCACCACACCTCCACCATATGACAACAGCCCACAAATTGGTCAAAACCACTCTTGTTGAAACCTCACTCATCACTCCACGTTCATCTGTTCTACCCACCTACTGCTGCCTCCTCCCTCTGCTCCCCACTTGCTGCAACCATCCTGAGCAAGCTTCACCAGCAGACATCAAGGAGTGGAAAATTTGTGAAGTCACAAGTTTCTTTTGACAAACACTATCTGTTGAATGGTAGGCTTTGCCCTCCCATGGCAATACTGGTTGCAGGTAAACAGTTTCGGGGCTAGAGGACCCCTGATAACTAACCTTCATTGCTGAGATCTTGGTACAACCCCTTATGCACTTGTCGAGTCATAAGCAATGGTGCACATTCCTAAGTGTGATTCCTCTTCAATTTAAACAATGGACTAATCATTGTCAACTCACAAATGAGCAGACTATCGCTTTGCTTCAAGGATTTGCAGCCATTAAACATTAAATTAAAACACAGCCAAATATGCTGTTAAAGACGACTGTCACCTTGACAGAATCGTATAACCCTTACAGTGCAGAAGGAGGTCATTTGACCTATTGAGTCTACACTGACACTCTGAAGAAAGTCCACCCAGACCTACCCCCATAACCCCATATTTCCCATGGCTAACCCACTAGGAAAACCATGCAGACACAAGAAGAATGTGCACACTCCACACAGTCACCTGAGGCTGGAATCAAACCCTGGTGTCTGGCGCTGTGAGGCAGCAATACTAACCACTGAGCCATCATGCCACCCATCATCATGTAATATTTTAAAGGTATTGAAGCATCTGTATTTTCTAAACATGTTAAGGGTTCAAAAGTAAGCACTAAGTACCTTCTAAACCAATTTGATGCCTCATTAGACTTTGGCTCCATTTATCAAATCCAAGTGCTGAGGGATTGCCTCCTCGATGGGTCCCATCTGCAATAATTTTCTCTGGAGTTAGGACAAGCTCTGACTTTGTCTCTACAGTGAAATTTGAAGCTAACATGTTAGAGTGGTAATATGGGAGCTTACAATGCTTGGAATATTGATCCACCACACTATAGAGTCCTCATCATTGGCTAAATACTGTGGGGAATTATTGAAACCTTTCTGCCAAAGGAAAATTTGTACATTACCTATTGTGCAATTTCAGTGGCATAAATCATTGTAGACCTAATGTTCTCAGTTAAAATTCAAAATGTTTGAAATAATAAAAGAGGAAGAGGTGAAGAGACAAAGATTCCATTGGAAAATGTAATTGAAAAAATGTAATTTGAGAAAAATGTAACATTCCAGGATGCCTAACTACACACCTTCATCTAAATCACATTTTCATCAAAACAATTTTTTAACATGCAACTGAAAATATTTGAACAAAAGGTACATTGGATGCTTGTTCTGCATTGATTGAATACTGTATACATTCCTACATAAGCCTCAAAAATAAAGACCTGATTTACAGACCATGTTTCACAGCTACTTAACATCCTAAAGCTCTTTAGATTCAATGAACACAAGATGTTATCCTGACGTCCCATCAGCCCTTAAGTGGTTGTAAAAGATCCCATGGCAGTATGTTGAGGAAGGGTCACTGGACTCAAAAGGATAACTTTAATTTCTCTCCACAAATGCTGCCAAAACTGCTGAGTTTTTCCAGCAACTTCTGTTTTGTTTCTGATTTACAGCATCCACAGTTCTTTCGGTTTTTATTTAGAGCCAATGATGTTCTTTTGAAGTCCAATCATATTTAGAATGTAGAAAAATCAGCAGGCAATCTACATTTAGCAAACTCTCTCAAGGTGATGATGACGAGATAATCCGTCTCTGTGGTGTTGATGGAGGGATAAATATGGGGCAGGATGCCAAAGGTAACTCCTCAGCCCTTCTTCAAAATAGTGTCATGGGATCTTTTACAACCACTTAATGGCTGATGGGATGTCAGGTTAAGATCTTGTGTGAAAAACAGCATCTCCCATTACCATAGCATTTCTTCTGCACTGCACTGGAGAGTCGGTTTCATTTTTGCGCTCAGGTAGGACTTGAACCTGCAACCTATTACCTCACAGCAAAGCTGAACCTCGGTGAAAATAAAAGAGAACAGGGAAAATGCAGGGAAGCTGAATTAATTGGATTGCTTTTTCAGGACAAAATGGTAAAATGATTTTCCTCAGCAATGTAAAATGTATAATTCAATTGAAAGAATAATTGCAATGTCATTCTCAGTGTCTCTAGTTAGGAATCCCTTCTCCTCTGGTTAAAAGAAACAATTGGATGCCAAAATACTAAGAGGACTACCTCTGATAAAAAAGAAAAGCAAAGTTAATTCTCATTGGCAGTGTCTGTGCATCTTACCTTTGGGACTGCTACAACTTGGCTGAAGTGATGAGAGTTAATGAACATATGCCTCATGTAAGTGTGTCAAACTGAATTCTGCCCACTAATTGTGAACTCAGCTGGGTGAATGCTTCATTAATTTCTAGATCAGAACTTCAGCTCTTTGTAAATGCCCTTGAAGATTTCAAATGCAAATCAAGTGCACTACAGGAGAAACTGACTGCAGTGCCTTGAGACTTGAATGCAATTTTGTGGTTGTCTCAAACATCTCACACCTGCCATTTTATTAAAATTCACTGTGCCATGAACTTTCAGGTTTTATTTCTTGCATCGAGTCCCTGGCTGCAACCCACAAACTGTAAAAACAGCCTGAAAACAACAGTGAACGTGACAACACCAGATCAAATGACAGGAGAAGACAAAGGGGATGCAACGAGCTCATTGCAACCAATTTTCAAACAGTCTTGTGGTTCTGCAAGTGCATTTATGATTCCAAAACCGTCCATCAGTTGCTTTTGCAAAGAAATTTGGACTGTAACAGTGATAAATCTTGAATTTTTATGTATTTTCTACATCTCTGCAGGAAGGAGGAGGAAATGACAATGTTTTGAGAAAAGCTGGGAGGTTTCCCTTGAGTATAGAAGACTGAGCACTTACTAAAGTGTTTGCTCTGCTGAAAGAATTCTCATGATCTTAAAATATTGATGGGTAGCTACGGAGAAGCTAACCTTCTTGGAGGAATAAAAATGAGGGACATGGCCTTAAAATTACAGCTAGGCATTTAAAAATGGAACAATGCTTTCATACAAAGTGAAGTGCGTTCCCTTGTGGCCTGTGTTGTACACACTTTTAGCTGTACTAATGCTCCTACACCAGTGATTTTTCTGACTATGTTCCATTTTAATGCTTGGAAATTGCAGTGACTCAAGATTGGGGAGGTAGGGAGAGAGATGGAGAATTTTAGGAATATAGTAGGTGGTTGGAGTTGTGAGAGTGGGAATTGGAGAAAGAGAGCAGGGGGGCCAGTGGATTATTCACCCAATCATTTTACAGGCCTTGATGAAGTTTGAATTGGAGTTTCAGAGATCACTGTCCTTAGGACATGCCAACTGACATTTAGAAGCAAAAAATATTGTGCATACATACCTTAGGTCTGATCACAGAACTATCCCATTATGGTCTTCCCTCCACATTTAACAATATTGCCTCAGGGACCAAAGAAAAACCTCTCTCCATTGGAAATCAACTGGACTGGGACTAGGTTTTTTTTGTAAATATATTTATTAGCAATTTTTTTTAACTTTACAAACATATAAAATTATTGAAAAAAAATCAATAACAAATATCAGTATAATAAAAAGAAAAGAATGCAAATTACAAAACAACTGCTATCAACTAACTACTAGACTACCCTATAATACAAAGCAATACCTAACACTGTGCAAAGCAACACCAAAGAAAAGAAAGAAAAGCAAAATAAAAAAACAAAAAAAAACAGCTCTGCTTGGCGCAAAGCTCCCAAAGGAACGGGAGCATTGTGTATATACCCATATTAACTCGGGAGACCCCCTCCAGGGCCCGGGGCTTGACAAATCTAATCATCCTGGTTAAACAAATGCCCAAGTTAAGATAACTGACAAATCTATATCCAAATTACTCAAGTAGGGCTGCCATGTCTTATAAAAATTGTCTGTTGTGTGGTGCACCACGCCTGTAAAAAAGTCCAAGGCAATATGCTCCATAATTAATTTCTGCCATCCCAGCAAGCCTGGTGGGTTCTCAGACACCCAATTCATCAGAATATTCTTCCATGCACAGTACGCAAGAATATTTCATAGTTTCTTCCCATGCCCATCTAAAGACGGTAAATTTGGTAGACCTAAGAGGAGAGACATCGGGTCTACTTTAACTTCAGTCCTCAATACTCTCCCTGTCTCCCCCGCCACAGTGCTCCAGTAAATACAGAATCTGTGGCATGTCCAGAAGCAATGGGTAAGAGTACCTACACTTATTTTACATTTGGGGCACAATGAAGATGCCCCTATTTTAAACTTTGTCAGAAGATCTGGTGCCAGATGAGCCCTGTGCAGAACTTTTAACTATGTAGCGCATGTCCAATTACAGATTGAGATCCTTTGAGTATTCTCCCATACATTCTCCCATGTTTCAGAAGAGATCTCCACCCCCAGCTCTTGCTCCCAGACCTCACATAATCGGTTAATATCCTGCCACCCAGCAGGCGATAGAGGGCACTAATCAAAAGGGTGCTTGTGGACCGTAGCAACAACCTCTTTGCATCGGGCTTAGTGAGAAACATAGTCTTCTTCTGGATGAAATCCCTAACCTGAAAAAAACGGAAAAGATCTCTGCTGGGCAACCCGTACTTGCGGCTCAGTTGCTCAAAAGACATCATAACCTCCCCCTCAAATAAGTCTCCCAAACTAGAAACTCTTCTTGATGGCCATAGTTTGAACCTTTAGTCCATCATCCCTGGTCAGAACCCTGGCATGTCAACTATAGGCGTAAGTGGCAAAGTCTTGGATATGCAACCCTCACTCTGATGCAGGCGCTCCATGCCTTGACTGTACTAACGACAATGGGTTTCCGGCAATGGCCCATAACTGTCCTCATCTTATCCATGAACAGCAGGTTAATAAGAGGGCACTTTGCCTGGGAGGCCTCGATATCCAGCCATATTGAGTTTGGATTGTTACCTACCCAATCGCAGACAAAGGACAGCAAGGAACTCAATTGATATCTCCTGATGCCTGGGAAATCAACGCCTCTCCCTCCTTGAGGCAACTGTAATTTAGTGAGGGGCCGCCCACAATGTCAGAAAAAGGAACCAAACCACCCCATAACCTTCCACAGCTTTGACCTGGGAAACATTATAAGGAGCATACGCATGGGATAAAGCAAATGAGGAAGAACATTCATCTTAATGAGAAATATTCGGCCCAGCCATGAAATTGTGAGAGCCTCCCATCTCTGGAGATCTCACCTAATGTTGTGGTTCTGTTCACCGAGCTCGGAATTTGTGTTGCAGACGTTTGGTCCCCTGTCTAGGTGACATCCTCAGTGCTTGAGAACCTCCTGTGAAGCGCTTCTGTGATCACAGAAGCGCTTCACAGGAGGCTCCCAAACACTGAGGATGTCACCAAGACAGGGGACGAAACGTCTGCAACACAAATTCCCAGCTTGGCAAACAGAACCACAACAACGAGCACCCAAGCTACAAATTTTTGCACAAACTTTGAATCTCACCAATCCTAAAATTCCCAGACTTCACCCCGTTGGTGATGACCGCAGCCAGAGGGTGGCAATATAAAACCTCCACCCACCTAACAAAGACCCCACCCAACCCAAACTGTTCTAAGATATAAAAAAGCTATGGCCATTCCACCCGGTCAAATGCTCTCTCTGCATCTAAGGAAATCACCAACCCCTGAAGCGATCGTTGCTGAAAAGCTTGGACCATATTCAGCAACCGTCTAATATTATTAGAGGACCTATGGCCCCTTATAAAGCCTGTCTGGTCCGCTTTAATAATATGGGGCAACACCCTTTCCAATCTCAGCACCAAGATATTTGTCAGAATCTTGAAGTCTGAATTTAATAGAGAGATGGGCCTGCATGAGGGACAATCCTCAGGAACCTTCCCCTTCTTAAGAATTAGGGAGATGTTAGCTTCTCTCAAAGATGGTGGTAGGCATTCATGCATCTCAGCGATAGGGCTGATGTTGGAGTTGCACAATCAGTATATCCCTATAAACTCCTTATAAAACTCACCCGGGAGACCATCAGGGCCAGGAGCTTTCCCACTCTGAAGTTGCCTAGCTGCCTCCTGTATTTCCTGAACTCTCAAGGGGGCAAGTAAGGAGAGAGGCCTGTTCCAAGTTTACCTGGGAGGTCCAGGTTCTTAAAAAAGTCTCCATTTTAGCCCTCCTGTCCTCGCAAACTGCAGACCGATACAATTCAGAGTAAAAGCTCTGAAAAGCCTCATTAATCTTTTTAGCATCGTATATAAAGACCCCAGCGCTGTATGTGATTGCAGTAGTGGATTGGGGAGTACGCTTCTTCCGAGTCAGGTACACTAAATTCTTCCCTGGCCTATCCCCATATTCAAACAGCCTTTGTCTAGCAAAAGCAAGTTCTTTCTTCGCGTTTTGTGTCAGTATTGAATTCAAGGCAGCCCAGAGGGCCGTGATCCGCTGTAGCTTAGTCACCAAAGGCCGCGCAAAATGTGCTGCCTCCAAGGCTTTCAACCATGTCTCAAGTAGATGCTGCTGTTCCTCCGTCTGTCATTTCCTGCTAGCCGAATAGGAAATAGGTAATCCCCTAGCAAAGGCCTTTGCAGTCTCCCATAGCATAGATGGACTACCAGCCGTGCCTGAGTTGATAGTCAAGAATTCCTGAAACTCCTTCAAAAAGTATTCCACAAATTTGGAATCCTTAAGGAGAAAAGGGTCCAAACGCCAGTGCCGCAAACCTAGCCTCTCACTCTTGGCCTTAACCTCCAAATACACTGCTACATGTTCAGAGATAGCTGTATTCCCAATTTTACAACCCATAATCAAATCCAGAAGGGCCGAGGGAGCCCAGAAGAGGCCAATCCTCATGTGACATTTATGTGGGTTTGGAAAAAAAAGGTGAAGCCCCTGCCAGTAGGGTGAAGACATCTCCAAATATCCACCAGCCCCAACTCCTCGCATAAGTCAATTACCTACTTGGTCGTGAAGAAATAGTTGGGGGCCCACAAGGCAACCTGTCCACTGTCGGATCCAAAATTCAATTAAAATCCCCCCCCTATAATAATGTGCTGTGTTTCAAAAGCACTTAACTTAGAGAAATTTGAGGGGATGTGCTGGAGGACAGTAGACATTTAAAATGCCATATTCCTCCCTATGTATCAGGGCTTTAAATATCACAAACCGTCCCTGGTCATCTTTCACCTGCTCTAATAATGTGAATGGAAGATTTTTCTGGATATGTACCGCCACTCCCCTACTTTTAATAGTAAAGGCTGAAAAGAATACCCGGTCATAACCCACTGTTGTAATTTCAGGTGTTCCCCATCATCAAGATGGGTTTCTTGCAACAAACGATATCAACCCTTTCCCTCTTAAGGCTAGAAAGCACTTTTTTTTTTACCTTTTAACAGGCGAATGACTTCCCTTAATGTTCCAGGTGCACCATTTAATAAGACACTTAGCCATATCCCCTTTCAAATACCCTTGAACACCTGGGAAAGAGAACCCTGCTTACAAAGCACTGAGCATAAGTAAATAAAGACTCAGAGTCGGAGAACTATATATACAAAAACTACTCTATCATAACTATAAACAACTATTACTACCAAAAAACTACAAAAAAAAACTATAAAACCTTGAATGGAAGACTCTTCCCCCTGCCCATAGGGGCACTCACCCTACCCATCCCCTCCTTCACAGCTCCTTCAAACCCGGACTGTGCCCCAGCCTTAGGCCAGAAAAAACATAAGGAGATGATCCTTAAATCAACAGAAAAAAGACCCAAGTCAGGATGAGCACACCACCCATCCCTGCCTTCATGTCACCCTTACTTATGACTAAAAGAGAAACAGAAGAAACAAAAAAAAGGGGAGAGACAACAAAGAACATCCACAAAATTTCCCATCAGAAAATCCAGTTATTAAAAAAAAGGAACAACTTATTCCAAGGTCTTTTCCCCACTCTCCAAAAAGGAAATTATTAGGGAGAAAGAAAGGAAATTTTAAAAAAGGAAGGGAAAACATGGAGAAAGATAGAAAAGAGAACAAACATTAACCATATTCTTCAGGCCAATCCATCTATTTTAAAGTGTCTACAAAGGTTTTAACTTTATCCACTGAGTCAAATTTATAAACTGAGTCCTTGTGGCTGAAATGGAGCACTGTGGGTTATCTCATGGAGTACTGGATGCCCAGGTTCCTCAGCCTCTTTTTAGCTTCATCGAAGGACTTCCTCTTTCGAATTACAGCTTCAGAGAAACCCTGGAAAAACATGATTTTTGACCCCTTGTACAGCAGTGCCTGTGGATCTTTTCCCAGGGTTCTGGAAAATTCTATGACGTTTTGCTTGTCCTTATATGAATGGAAGTGCACTAGGACTGAGCGGGGGCGCTGCACCAGCCCTGACTTGTGCACTGTCATCCGATAAGCCCTTTCAATCTGTAGTCTCGATTTGAAGGCCCAAAAACTTCGGCAGCCAGTTTTCAAAGAAGCTGACTGGCTGCTCACCTTCCTCACCTTCAGGGAGCCCGACAATTCGGAGATTTATCCTCCGACCTCGATTTTCGAGGTCGTCAATATGGTCTCGCAAGGCCCGCAACTCTCGTTCCAGCACCTAGATTCAACTTGATGAGGACTCCATTGCAGCTTCCGAGGCCTTAGTTTGACCCTCCACCTCCTCCACTCTCTCTCCCTGAGACCCTGGATCTCCTGCTCATGCTTCTGCAGCATGGATGCGATAAGTTGGACCTGGGCACGAATCTCCCCACAGATCTCCTCAATCGCAGCCACAATTTTCAAGGTAAGTCTCTCCATGGCTGCAGTCAATTCCTGAGAGTCTGTCAGGTCCCCCAGGGGGTTCAGGAGAGGCTGCTTTTGCTGCAGTCTCTGGTATGCCTGGTGCTGCAGGGGAGTGTCCTCCCTGCTGCTGTTTGCTTGTTCCTTTTCCCTTTGGCATCCTTCCTACTCCCAAATATTAATAAATATGTGTTCTGTAAGGTTTTAAACTACTAATTCAACCACATAAGTTGGCCAGGGATGACAAAAAACACCAGTATGCCTTGGCTGTTAGGCAGAGCTGTCCACAGCAGTTCTACAGCACCGCCATCATCTTGCTGAGTCCTGGGACTAGTTTTAGACACACCATCAAATGTTTTTAGAACATAATATTTGTAAGGTGTATCAAGGTGAATTGATTCCAATCAGAAAAAGGTGTACAAATTTCCTCCAACTAATGTTGGAAAGAATAGTCATTCGGCTCAAATTTTCCCCATCCCAGTATCAGGAATGACGGTTGGGTGGTGAGTGAAATGATGGGGAGCCATGTGAGGATGCTTCCCAGCAGTGGGCTAGGAGATAAATCAACTTCCTGCTCCATGGGGCACTTTACACAGCTACTGGCATTTCACTAATGGTCATAAACATTACCACTTATACTTGCCAGCAGCTCATGGACCAACAGAGCTAGAGACACACTGTTTGGGTTGGCAGCATTGAAAGCTCAACTGCCATCCTTATATCAATGATCAATTGACCCACAGCTGGCCAACTAGGTGACCACATGGTCTAAAATTGTGGAGTTAGTCCTGCTGCCTAAAAGCATGTTCCACAATGCATTTTTGAGTTCCCAAACCTGCAGTAAATTTCACTCCAAGGGTTTTTACAAATTCTATTCCCTAGCTACTGACCCCAGTCCTCCCTGAAGACTGATGCTGAACTGAATTATTCACAACTTTATCAGGATCTGTGGAGTTTAATGTTGATTGCCTGAGGGAAGGGATTACAATTACAGATTTAAAGGTCATGGAGACAGTACCTGAAGAGGGAGAAGTCTTAACATTACCACCCAACATGGGACTAGGAAACTTGTATTTTTTTCAAACTTGTGATAAATGCAGATATTTCAGTATCTAACTCTTGAATTCAGCTTTAATCCCATTCAAAAGGAAGTCTTCATCACTTACAGATTTCAGTATGTCATGAAGTAAATTAGCATCTGCAGTTACCCACTGATAACCCTATTTATAGACTGATAAATCATTGCATAGAATGAAAAGCCAATGGGGATTTTCCCAATAAATATGTATATGTTTTCCATTACTATCAATAAGTGAATATTTAATCTGTTAAAATTTTAAGCACTATATGTAGACGACTTTTCTCAGATAGAGAAAAATATATTTGATCAATAAATAAGACGCACTGCACATTGTTGTCCTTTGTAGAAAACCATTTTCCAGTTTGGTAGATAGAATGTACAGATGAAATAGGTATTGTTTTCTTAGAATAGTGTAATAGAAAATTATATGATAATGTGCCTCAATGGAATTTATTTTATTTCATTATCTGTTGAAAACGATAAAGGGGCTTGTTAGACAAATTAACAGTGCCACCTTATCACCATGACAAAGATTTGAATACAAGGTCTCACAATTTTCCAACTGAAGAGCAAGAATTAAATAACATCTGAAAGATCCATGAACACAGCCTTTGGTGCCCTGCAAAGCCAGAGGTTCATCTCCTTGTATCCCCACAACACAGTTCGAGACCTTGATGTTGAGAATTTTTCAGTCATGTCAAGTCAGCTCTTTAACTAAGTAGTCCTTTTCTCTCATTACCAGAATTATATTCCACCTTCAATTTCATCTCTTATCTGCTCGCCATCCATTTGCTGGCAAGTACCATCATGACATCTGTAACATTAATTCTTCTATTCGGCTTAAACCTTCCTCAACTTGCAGCACTCTGTTCTTTCAGACCTAACTCTCATATTATCAATAAATATGCGGACAAAGGTACTACTGTTCTTGTTTGGCATACAGACTTTTGAAGTTTGAACATTAACTGTCCAACACCTCCAGCTACCTCCTTGAATCTTGGTGCAAAAAATGAATAATAAGCCATCACATTTCAGATTCTTAGTGACCTTATTTCCTCCAGATAGCCTCTATCTGTAGCCACTCATCTCAGCACCTGAACACCTCAGCCTGCATACGCTTCCTTCCTGAGACCCACAAAGAGTTGTGTCCTGAAAGGCTCTTTATTTCACTCTATTCTCACCCCAAGGAACTTACTTCTCCCTATCTCAACGTTGTCTCTTATCTTCAATTTCCTCACATTTCCAGTCACCAAATTTATGACGCTTTCTACCATTTGAACAACTGACAATTTCCCAACTGAGCCGTAGCTATTTCTACGAGGGGCCAAATGGCCTCCTTCAACTCATGATTTGTATGTTCATGAGTGTACTGGTCCACATTCACAACTACCCTCTCCTGCCTGACTAAACCTTCTTCTCTCATTGAGCAATTACTCATGTGGCTTTATTCATTTTGTTTTTATATTTCAAGGGATAACTGAAAAATATCTTGCTTCCAATCTTTGCCCTCACCCATTTTTCAGAATTTATTTTACAATCTCTAACCTTCTCCACATGTCAATCTTGATGGTACTAGGCAAGAACTTTCAAAAGCTGACTGGGAGCAGATGTTCACAGGTAAAAGGACGGCTGGAAAATGGGAAGCCTTCAGAAATTAGATAATGAGAATCCAGAGAAAGTATATTCCTGTTAGGGTGAAAGGAAAGGCTGGTAGGTATAGAGAATGCTGGGTGACTAAAGAAAATGAGGGTTTGGTTAAGAAAAAGAAGGAAGCATATGTAAGGTATAGACAGGATAGATCGAGTGAATCCTAAGAAGAGTATAAAGAAATTAGGAGTATACTTAAGAGTGAAATCAGGAGGGCAAAAGGAGGACATGAGATAGCTTTGGCAAACAGAATTAAGAAGAATCCAAAGAGCTTTTACAAACATATTATGGACACAAGGTAACGAGGGAGAGAATAGGGCCCCTCAAAGATCAGCAAGGCGGCCTTTGTGTGGAGCCGCAGAAAATGGGGCAGATACTAAATGAGTATTTTGCATCAATATTTACTATGTAAAAAGATATGGAAGATATAGGCTGTAGGGAAACAGATGGTGACATCTTGTAAAATGTCCATATTACAGAGGAGGAAGTGCTGGATAAAGGTGGATAAATCCCCAGGACCCGAACTGTACACTAGAACTCTGTTGGAAGCTAGAGAAGTGATTGCTGGGCCTCTTGCTGAGATAGTTGTATCATCGATAGTCACAGGTGAGGTGCCAGAAGACTGGAGGTTGGCTAACATGGTGCCACTGTTTAAGAAGGGTAGTAAGGACAAGCCAGGGAACTACAGACCAGTGAGACTGACGTAGGTGGTGGGCAAGTTTAGATTACTTACAGTGTGGAAACAGGCCCTTCGGCCCAACAAGTCCACACCGACCCACCGAAGCGCAACTCACCCATACCCCTACATTTACCCCCTACCTAACACTACGGACAATTTAGCATGGCCAATTCACCTGACCCCGCACATCTTTTGGACTGTGGGAGGAAACCGGAGCACCCGGAGGAAACCCACGCAGACACGGGAAGAACGTGCAAACTCCACACAGTTACGTGAGGCGGGAATTGAACCCGGGTCTCTGGTGCTGTGAGGCAGCAGTGCTAACCACTGTGCCACCGTGCCGCCCTAACCACTGTGCCACCGTGCCGCCCTGTTGTTGTTGGAGGGAATCCTGAGGGACGGGATGTACATGTATTTGGAAAGACAAGGACTGATTAGGGATAGTCAACATGGCTTTGTGCGTTGGAAATCATGTCTCACAAACTTGATTGAGATTTTGAGGAAGTAGCAAAGAGGATTGATTATGGCAGAGCAGTAGAGGTTCCCCAGGGGAGACTGATGAGCAAGGTTAGATCTCATGGAATACAGGGAAAACTAGCCATTTGGATACAGAACTGGCTCAAAGGTAGAAGACAGAGGGTGGTGGTGGAGGGTTGTTTTTCAGACTGGAGGCCTGTGACCAGTGGGGTGCCACAAGGATCGGTGTTGGGTCCACTTCTTTTCGTCATTTACATGATTGTATGCGAGTATAAGAGGTACAGTTAGTAAGATGACACCAAAATTGGAGGTGTAGTGGACAGCGAAGAGGGTTACCTCAGATTACAACAGGATCTGGACCAGATGGGCCAATATGTGGCATATGGAGTTTAATTCAGATAAATGTGAGGTACTGCATTTTGAGAAAGCAAATCTTAGCAGGACTTATACTTCCCCGGTCCCCAAAGCCTTATCTTCACAATGGACATCCAGTCCCTGTACACCTCCATCCCCCATCACGAAGGACTCAAAGCCCTCCGCTTCTTCCTTTCCCGCCGTACCAACCAGTACCCTTCCACCGACACCCACCTTCGACTGACTGAACTGGTCCTCACCCTGAACAACT
This sequence comes from Hemiscyllium ocellatum, assembly GCF_020745735.1. NCBI lineage: Eukaryota > Metazoa > Chordata > Chondrichthyes > Orectolobiformes > Hemiscylliidae > Hemiscyllium > Hemiscyllium ocellatum. Next base: position 142,378,421 of record NC_083401.1, read on the forward strand.
TCTCTTTCCAATCCTCCCACTTCCTCCAAACTAAAGGAGTTGCCATGGGCACCCGCATGGGCTCCAGCTATGCCTGTCTCTTCGTAGCTTATGCGGAACGGTCCATCTTCCGCAACTACACTGGCGCCACCCCCCACCTTTTCCTCCGCTACATCGATGACTGTATCGGCTCTGCCTCGTGCTCCCACGAGGAGGTTGAACAGTTCATCAACTTTACCAACACCTTCCATCCCGACCTCAAATTCACCTGGACTGTCTCAGACTCCTCCCTCCCCTTCCTAGACCTTTCCATTTCTATCTCAGGTGACCGAATCAACACAGACATCTACTATAAACCGACTGACTCCCACAGCTACCTGGACTACACCTCCTCCCACCCTGCCCCCTGTAAAAACTCCATCCCATATTCCCAATTCCTTCGTCTCCGCCGCATCTGCTCCCAGGAGGACCAGTTCCAATACCGTACAGCCCAGATGGCCTCCTTCTTCAAAGACCACAGATTCCCCCCAGACGTGATCGACGATGCCCTCCACCGCATCTCCTCCACTTCCCACTCCTCCGCCCTTGAGCCCTGCCCCTCCAACCGCCACCAGGACAGAACCCCACTGGTCCTCACCTACCATCCCACCAACCTCCGTATACAGCGTATCATCCGCCATCATTTCTGTCACCTCCAAACGGACCCCACCACCAGGGATATATTTCCCTCCCCTCCCCTATCAGCGTTCCGCAAAGACCACTCCCTCCGTGACTCCCTTGTCAGGTCCACACCCCCCACCAACCCAACCTCCACTCCTGGCACCTTCACCTGCAACCGCAGGAAATGCAAAATTTGCGCCCACACCTCCTCCCTTACGTCTCTCCAAGGCCCCAAGGGATCCTTCCATATCCGCCACAAATTCACCTGCACCTCCTCACACATCATCTATTGCATCCGCTGCACCAGATGTGGCCTCCTCTATATTGGGGAGACGGGCCGCCTACTTGCAGAACGCTTCAGGGAACACCTCTGGGACGCCCGGACCAACCAACCCAACCACCCCGTGGCTCAACACTTTAACTCTCCCTCCCACTCCACCAAGGACATGCAGGTCCTTGGATTCCTCCATCGCCAGAACATAACAACACGACGGTTGGAGGAGGAGCGCCTCATCTTCCGCCTGGGGACCCTCCAACCACAAGGGATGAACTCAGATTTCTCCAGTTTCCTCATTTCCCCTCCCCCCACCTCGTCTCAGTCGATTCCCTCGAACTCAGCACCGCCCTCCTAACCTGCAATCTTCTTCCTGACCTCTCCACCCCCACCCCACTCCGGCCTATCATCCTCCCCTTGACCTCCTTCCACCTATCACATCTCCATCGCCCCTCCCCCCTACCTTTTATCTTAGCCTGCTGGACACACTTTCCTCATTCTTGATGAAGGGCTTGTGCCCGAAACGTCGAATTTCCTGTTCCTTGGATGCTGCCTGACCTGCTGCACTTTAACCAGCAACACATTTTCAGCTCTGATCTCCAGCATCTGCAGACCTCACTTTTTACTCGAGGACTTATACACTGAATGGTAAGGTCCTAGGGAGTGTTGCTGAACAATGAGACCTTGGAGTGCAGGTTCATAGCTCCTTGAAAGTGGAGTCACAGGTAGATAGGATAGTGAAAGTGGTGTTTGGTATGCTTTCCTTTAATGGTCAGAGTATTGAGTACAGGAGTTGGGAGGTCATGTTGCGGCTGTACAGGACATTGGTTAGGCCATTGTTGGAATATTGCGTGCAATTCTGGTCTCCTTCCTATCGGAAAAATGTTGTGAAACTTGAAAGGGTTGAGGAAAGATTCACAAGGACGTTGCCAGGGTTGGAGGATTTGAGCTACAGGGAGAGGCTGAACAGGCTGGGGCTGTTTTCCCTGGAGCGTCGGAGGCTGAGGGGTGACCTTATAGAGGTTTACAAAATTATGAGGGGCATGGATAGAGTAAATAGGCAAAGTCTTTTCCCTGGGGTCAGGGAGTCGAGAACTAGAGGGCATAGGTTTAGTGTGAGAGGGGAAAGATATAAAAGAGACCTAAGGGGCAACTTTTTCACACAGAGGGCAGTATGGCATGAGCTGCTGGAGGAAGTGGTGGAGGCTGGTACAATTGCAACATTTAAGAGGCATCTGGATGGGTATGTGAATAGGACATAGAAAAATACAGCGCAGTACAGGCCCTTCGGCCCTCGATGTTGCGCTGATCCAAGCCCACCTAACCTACACTAGCCCACTTTCCTCCATATGCCTATCCAATGCCCGTTTAAATGCCCATAAAGAGGGAGAGTCCACCACTGCTACTGGCAGGGCATTCCATGAACTCACGACTCGCTGAGTAAAGAATCTACCCCTAACATCAGTCCTATACCTACCACCCCTTAATTTAAAGCTATGCCCCCTCATAATATCTGACTCCGTCCATGGAAAAAGGTTCTCATGGTCAACCCTATCTAAACCCCTAATCATCTTGTACACCTCCATCAAGTCACCCCTAAACCTTCTTTTCTCCAATGAAAACAGCCCCAAGTGCCTCAGCCTTTCTTCATACGATCTTCCTAGCATACCAGGCAACATCCTGGTAAACCTCCTTTGCACCCGTTCCAGTGCCTCCACATCCTTCCTATAGTATGGCGACCAAAACTGCACACAATACTCCAGATGAGACCGCACCAGAGTCTTATACAACTGCAACATGACCTCAGGATTTCGGAACTCAATTCCTCTACCAATAAAAGCCAGTACGCCATATGCCTTATTCACAGCACTATTTACCTGGGTGACAACTTTCAGAGATCTGTGTACACGGACACCAAGATCCCTCTGATCATCCACATTTCCAAATATCTGACCATTAGCCCAGTACTCTTGTTACTCTTACCAAAGTGAATCACTTCACACTTACCTACATTGAACTCCATTTGCCACCTTTCTGTCCAGCTCTGCAGCTTATCTACATCCTGCTGTAACCTGTTACATTCTTCCTCACTGTCAACAACTCCACCAACTTTGATATCATCCGCAAACTTGCTCACCCAACCTTCTAGCCCCTCCTCCAGGTCATTTATAAAAAGGAATAGGAAGGGTTTGGAAGGATATGGGCCGGGTGCTGGCAGGTGGGACTAGATTGGGTTGGGATATCTGGTCAGCATGGACGGGTTGGACCGAAGGGTCGGTTTCCGAGCTGTACATCTCTATGACTCTGTGAATCCATGTGCAGTATTCAGTGACTAATTGTTGGGTGTTTGAGTCTGTGTGTCCGTTGACTGTTTTCTCTGTGCTGTTAGTCAAGTCTGCGTGAAGTGACTGAGAAAGAGAAATGGAACTGAAATGTAGAGTCTGTGACCAGATAGATACTTCAGAAGCACTGTAAATAAAACACCTGCACTCAAAGAAAGTGATGTTTAGATTAGACTTACAGTGTGGAAACAGGCCCTTCGGCCCAACAAGTCCACACCGACCCACCAAAGCGCAACCCACCCAGACCCCTACATTTACCCCTTACCTAACACAACGGGCAATTTAGCATGGCCAATTCACCTGACCTGCACATCTTTGGACTGTGGGAGGAAACCAGAGCACCCGGAGGAAACCCACGCAGACACGGGGAGAACGTGCAAACTCCACACAGTCAGTCGCCTGAGTCAGGAATTGAACCCGGGTCTCAGGCGCTGTGAGGCAGCAGTGCTAACCACTGCGCCACCATGCCGCCCACTACCACCATGCCACCCACCAATGTGTGTGATCACTATTGTTTTCCAATACATAAAACAACATGGACTATCTTTAAATCTTCCCTTCCTTTGTTTGACTTCTCCAGCTGTATTTCTGAGGTGGGATGTCAACTGACATTGATTATCAATCCAGTGACTCACACAACTTTGACTTTCCTCTCATCGTATTTCCTAATTCCATTTCCTAAACTTCTACATGGCAATCAGCTTGATGTCTGTTGCTATGAAGGTGGTAGAATTGATCATTAAAAAGGTTATAGCTGAGCATGTTAACAACTCCAAGAAACTTGGAAGAGTCAGCCTGGTTTCACGAAAGGGAAAGGGGAAAATTGTTGCTGTTATTTCAAGAAGTGATATATTTTGTGGATAACAGTGTGTTTGTAAGCATAATGTACTTAGATTTCCAAAAGACCATGATCCCTCTATTTTGATTCCAGCTGATGGTAATGCAATTTCCATCCTAGAGTGAGACCTGACTTAATAGAGCATGTGTTTCACTATTTGTTTACAGTCATGAACATAAAAGGATATTGTGCATTTTTAACAGAAAGAGCATAAAAGATTATTAAATAAAAAACAAAGGATGTCACACCATATAAAAATTATTTGAAGCAATATTATAAAAAAAAGAAATAAATATACATATGAACATACAAATTAGGAAAAGGAAAAGGAAATAGCCATTTGGCAAAACAACAATTTCAATATATTAATTAAATAATATTCAATAACATACTGGCTGATCTTTGTGTTTCAATTTCCACATTCTCATCCTCTGCAATAATCTTTGATATCCTTGTCTAACAAGGATCTCTTTACCTTATCCTATTAGAAAAATATTGTGAAACTTGAAATGGTTCAGAAAAGATTTACAAGGATGTTGACAGCGTTGGAGAGTTTGAGCTTATATGGAGAAGTTGAATAGGCTGGGGCCATTTTCTCTGGAGCATCGGAAGCTGAGGAGTGACCTTACAGACATTTATAATATCATGAGGGGCATAGAAAGGGTAAATAAACAAGGTTTTTTTCCCTGCAGTGGAGGAGTCCAGAACTAGAAAGCATAGATTTAGGGTGAGAGGGGAAAGATTTAAAAGGCACCTAAGGAGCAATTTTTTCATGCAGAGGATGGTGCAAGTAAAGAATGAGTTGCCAGAGGAAGTTGTGGATGCTGGTACAATTACCACATTTAAAAGTCACTTGGATGGGTATGTGAACAGGCAGGGTTTACAGGGATATGGGTCAAATGCTGGAAAACAGGCCTAGATTAATTTAGGATATCCAGTCGGCGTGGACAAGTTGGACTCGAGTCTGTTTCTGTGTTGTACATCTTTATGACTCTGAAGTATTCAATGATCCACCTCCACAATCTTCTGAGGCAGGAAGTTTCAAGGTCACACAATTTTCTTTAAGAAAAATAGTGCTTATATATCTAGACTTGCCCACAAGAGGAAACATCATTTCCATTTGTACCTTGTCAAGACCATAAAGGACCATTTATATATTTCAGTCAAGTCACTTCTCATTCCTTTCAATACCAGTGAGAACAGACCAATTTGCAAAACTTTCATACTCTCATACAAGAGCACACTCATCCCAGGTATCAATTTAGAAACCTCTACTGCTTCAATGCATTGATATCCTTCCTTAAATAAAAAAATCTAAACAACACTCAGTAATTGAGCTGTGGTCTTGCTAATGCCCTGTATAACTGAAGCTTAATATCCTTACTTTTACATTAAATTTCTGTCCTAAGAAAGGGCAGTATTCCTGACCCTACTTAATTAATTGCTTTACTGGTATATCAACCTTTAGTGATTCATATGATAGGTCCCTCTGTGAGACAGAATTCAGCAATTGTTCTCTATAGAAGTAGCAATTTGTTTTTTATTGTTTCTGCCAAAGTGAAGACTTTCACACTCTCCCTCATTGTACTCTGTCTGCAAGTTTTACCTTTTCACTCAACCTGTCCACATAGTCCTTCAACCTCATTGTGTGCTCTTCACAACTCAACTTATCTATCTTTGTGTCACCTGAAAAATTAGCTACCAAGCCTTTGCTCCCCTCATTGAAGTCATTGATACAAATTGTGAAAAGTTGTGGCCTCAGTACAGATCCTGTAGGTCAGATCGTGCCAATTTGAAAAAGATCCATTTACATGTGGTCTCTATTTTACTTCAGTCAGTCAATCTTCTACAACGCTAGTACATCACCACGCATACCATGTGTATCTGCCTTACTACATTTGATGTGGCACCTTGTCAAATGCCTTTTGGAAATCTAAGTTGGTTGTGAATGCACTCCCTCTTATCTATAGTACATTGCACTCCCTCAAGAGAACTCCAATACATTAGTTAAACACAATCCTCCCCTACAAAACTGACTTCATATGCTTGCTCTTCCAGATTACCTTGACAATTTTAAAACACCCAGCTCTAAAATCCTTACTGGTAATGTCTAAACACCTCTGCCAAGAAAATACCAAGCTAATAAGCCTATTGTATCTGGTTTTCTGCCTTCCCCCTACCTCTTCAAATAGAGAAGTTATACCTCCTATTTTCCAAGTTGATTGAATCTTTCCAGAGTCTAGCAAATTTTCAACATTTAACAATACATCTACTACCTCATTAGCAACCACATGTGAGACCCAAGGATGAAATCAATGAGGACGTGGGGATTTGTTAGCCAGCAGCTCCAACAGTTTGCTCAGCACCACTTCCTAATGATTACAATTTCATTAGGTTCTTATCCTCTTCCCTTCTCCTGATTTTTGACTATTACTGGGAATGGTTCACATTTCCTATGTAGTGAAGAGAGAGCATTTTGTTCACTTCATCTGTCACGTTCTTATTATCTACCATTAAATCCCTATTCTCACTGCCTCGACAACCAACTCTCTCTTTAATTACTTTTTTAAAAGCCTCTAAAAATCATTGCTAGCGAATTTTCTCTCAAGTTTAGTCCTAGGATCTCAATTATTTACTCTCTATATTAATGACTTGGAGGAACAGAGAGAGTATAATGTCTCCACATTTGCTCATGATACAAAAATAGGTAAGAGGGTATGTTCTAATGAGGATATTAACAATCTGAATGGAGACTATTTAGTACGTGGTTGAGTAATGGGGGAAAAAACTGGCTGACAGAGTTGAATACAACAAAGTGAGAGCTCATGTACTTTGGTAGGACGAATCAAAAAGCAGACTACTAATTAAATGATTGAAGACTTCAGAAAGATGTGTGTGTGTCATTGTGAAAGAAAAACAAACAAGTTAACATGCAAGTGGTACAAGCAATTTAAGGCAGCAAATTGAATTTTGGGCATTCATTGCTTGGGAGTTGGAGTTATAAAACAGGGAAATCATCTTTCAACAGTGTAATGTGTTGGTGAGGCTGCATCGAGTGAATGTGTAAGTTTGGTCTCTGCATTTAAGGAAGGATACAATGGCATTAGAGGTAATTCAACAGAAATTCACTAGGTTGATTCCTAACACCAACATCTCCCAGAATACATCCAGACAGAATCAACCTCTGGGTGTCAGCTCCCGTTCCTGCCATGGAATTCCCCATATCTACCTGATCCTGAACTCCAGGTTTTAGATTTGAGGTATTGTTTGTAGTGCCAGCAATGCCTACAGGTCCAAGTGGTACTACTGGGACTATAGAAAAAGCCAGCAGCTCTCCAAGGTGGGATTTCGATTCAAGTGAAGAACAGATATTTTGCATGCAATTAACCTTCCCCTTTAGACTCTTTGGGTGGTCAGGTGGGAAACTCCTCCAGTTGTTAAATTTGCACCTTATGTACTTTCAAATGTTCACAATCTTGTACATTCTGATCTTCCTAATAAAACAGCACCCCCTGAAATTCTACGCAGCTGACACCTTTCCCCATTGAATCTGCAAGTGGCCTCCAAAACCATGCAGCAGTTCAAATCTTTATGTGTAAAGTAAGATCTAAATATTTAACTTGTAATTATTGACATTTTTCTAATGTGCGAATGTTCAAAAGCAAACATCACTTGCTCACTAATTAGCAAACTAAATAAAGAGAAAGAGAAGGCCTCTTTTATACAAACAATGTCCCATTTAACATTTACCAAAAGTGCACATCATGACTAAATGTTCTAATATTGAGGTTATTTACCATTTATCCAACTGATTGATAGGAAGCCTAGAGCATTTTTGTCTACCTTTGTATCTTATTAAAATTCTAACCCACATTAGTTCACTATACCCTAAGGGCAAGTACAGATGGTGCCTGCAGGTTCCAGTCTCGAGGGTATCTGTAACAGAATCAGGATTTTACAGAACAGAAGGAAGCAAATTAGCCAATTTCACCAGCAGTATCTCTTTGAAGCATCAACTCACAAAGTCCCATTTCCCTGCACTTTTTCCATACCCTTTTGAACATCCTTTTTTCTCTTAAAATATAATTGATTTGAGAGAATTGTGAATTCACATCCAAAACAGTTCCAAGCAATACTTTCCATGTCTTAGGAACCTTTGTGCAAAATATTCTGAATCTCAGCTTTCATTGTGATGAGGATGTGCTAAATTTATGCCATATAATGAACAATTTGTTGGGTTTGTTTTGTCAAAGTTTTCTGTACTGTTTTCCTTTGCATCAGGTCTAATTTTAAGCTTCTGTGATCTAGTGAAATGGGCTCCACTTTCTCACAGCTCATTTAAGGTAGTAAACCTCCTTCCTACCTTCCCCGGTTCCAAGCTCCGCCCGTACCTTTGACAGGGAAAATTAGAACATCCATCCTTAAATGCACCAAATTACCTGGATATCCTTTGTTTTTGAGCATGCGCAAATTAGAAAAATACAAGTTAAATATTTAGATCTTACGTTACATATAAAGTTTTGAATTGCTGCACTGTTTCAGAGGCCACTCGCAAATTCATTGGAGAAAGACCTCAGCTGCTCAGAATTTTAGATGTGCTGTTTCATTAGGAAAAGAAGGGGATTGACGGTAAAATTAAAACATTCCATTTCTTTTCATTTATGAAGTCGGATCAAAATCCCTGCCCTTCTCCCATTAAATTTAAATATTATACAATAACTTGTTAGCCACAGTTTCTGGTTTTTGTGCCTTGAGGGAATCTACAGCTTGTGTAAATTATGTCAAATTTCTTTAAAGATTATCTGTTGCTTATATACTTCATGCTGGATTCAGTTAAGTTATGCATTTTGGTTAATGCAGTATGTGAATTTTTTAAGCAAAATTGAGGCCTTCTCTTTTTCCTATTTTTACTTTGTTGATGCATGATTATGACTTTCTAATATTTAAGCATTACAGCAATTGCAATACCTTAAAGACTTAGACATTAGTCCACAGCAAACATTAACCTGTCTATCTTGCTACATGAAAATGAGATTAAATAACTAATAGGTTCAGTGGTCCAAGAGGACTGACCACAAGTCACATTTGGGAAAACACTGTCAATTTTTCATATGAATGACTGGTACTCTCAACTGAAATTTACATGAAATGATTTATTTCATTGAACAAAACTCATTGAATTTCATACCCTGAAGGGTTTTAGGGGCTGCTTTATGTGAGATAATTGAACTCTTGCCTTCATAAATTAAATTTCTCTTTTTACAAAACACGAGGAAATGAATGACAAGAAAAACAGTTTATTTTTTGATTTCATTTTTTCTCTTCTGCTCTTAGTCATCTTTCCTATTAAAAAGAGATAAAATGTTTAACATGTGTCTAAGAAACAGCTCAAAGCTATTCACCAGAACCACCAATTACTAGAGCAATAACTATTGTCAGCAATGTTCATTTATAATATACTTGTAATACAGAAAGGGTGCGGAAAATATGGGAATGATTACAGGAAGGAGGGGATTAAATTTCATTGACAAAAACATTGCAGATGCCGGAAAGCAGGTCAAAAACAGAAATAGCTGGATAAGCTTATCATGTCTGGCAGCATCTGTAGGGAAACACCAGAGTTAACATTTCATGCCCAGTGACGCTTTTCAGAATGGATGGTAGCTCGGAAAAGGCTTGTATTTATGCAGAAATTACATGAATATATTGACAATGCTGAGACTTTTCTCCTTGGAGAAGAAATGTTTTGACATTCATTTAAAATCGTGAGGATTTCAACAGAATAAAGAGAAATTGTTCTCACTGGCAAACAGATAAACAACCAGTGGATGAAGAATTAAAAAGTGTTTAGTAAACTAGCTGAAACTGACGAGGGGGGAAAAAAAACTTTGTGTCACGCATCAATTCATCAAAATCTGGATAGTACTATCTGAAAGGTTGGTGCTAATAGATTCAGTTTTGGCTTTTAAAGGTGAGTTGGAAAGACACCAGAAGGGAAATTTTCAAAGGGCTATACAGAAAGGGCATCAATAAATCAAGGAACATCATTAATGTCATTATTATTTTGACAGAAAATTCTATACACATTGAAGTTAACATTTTTGTGAACCATTACTAATAAAAGCCATCAATGACTAGGAGGGAATGCTTCCAACATTTTAATGTTCATATTGGTAACAGTCTAATGGTCATTTCTTATTCTGCCATTAATCGTCAGTGCAGAGTACTGTACCTCAGTGGCTGTGCTCTGGTTAGCTCCAATCTCCAGAAGGAATCTCACAACTTCAATATGATTTTCCTGCGCAGCCATATAGAGTGGAGTGAATCCATTCTGAAAAATAAATTGAAATTATTAAAGCATTTAGAATTAAATACCAGTCAACAAGAAATATATGCCTGAATACGTCAGCATTATCACTGAATGATGCAAACCATGACAGAAAAGGTTTAAAAGTGTATCTACTTAAAAAGCATGGACAGTTCACAGAAATTTTTTTTTTGGAGTATTTATCTCATCTCCTTACCTTTGACTTTTTTTTAAAACACACTAGCTTAGATGTTTCAATTTGTTTGTAATACAGGTGTTATTTTAAAAAGTTGACCTCAACATGAGCTGAAAATTCTGGCTCAATGGTCTGGAAGAGCTGCCTAATCTGTTACCAATTATCTGGGAAAATGTGGCTACAGTCGAATATAATTTATCTGATCTTTGCTCCTCGGTAACAAAGTGCAGAAGATTAATTGGATGTAACACAAAGAAATGTGGGCAGGGAGAAATGCATATTCCAGGTAGAGGGACAGAAATGACATCCTCACTTGGAAGTAATAAAAAAAACTTGAAAGCTGATAATATACGAGAACACAATATTAGTACTTCAAACCCCTGCAATTTTTTTTTCTAAAATCAACTGTAGTTAGCTAATTCTGCAATTGGTTAGATGGTTTTCCCTCCTGGAAATCAGACAATCGAGAGTTATATTACTTAAAGAAAATGAGAAGTTGCATTAAATTAAAATGGTGTTTCTCACAGCATAACCTTTCCCCTTGCGAAACCATCACATTCTAATCTAAGGAACTGATCTCTAAGTTGTAATCAACCTGAAGCAGGATATGAAAATGCATTTCCAATTAGCAATTAGTTACTGGAGTGAATTACTGTTATCTAACAAGACTTCATCATATCTGTGATTATTCAAAATGTAATAACCAAATTCTCAAGTCTCTTTAGCTGGGTTAGTTAACTGGGCTGTTTAAAATGGTCACAATGCTGGAAGGATACATTATAAATTTAATATGTGACATATTTTGTCAAAGCTATGCAACAAAGACATTTGAGAAAAGAAAACCAGGAATCAAAGAAAATTTATTTGCTTTTTCTTAAAAACAGAGTAGAAGTTTCATTCAGTATTTAACAAAAACCATAACTATTATAACAATGATCAAATGTGGTAAAAACTCTCATCGTCAAGGTGAGATGAGTCATTAGATCCAGTGTTAGACGAGCTAGGCTGTCTTTGGGTACCTTTCTTCCTAATGTGTTTATTGAAGGGCAAAATTTGGAGATTTTATTGTCTATTTAGATTGAGAAGCAGAATCTCAAGAGGAGTTCTGCACTATTTGGCATAATTAAATTATACACTAATTTTATGGTTAGTATTACAATAATGTTAAAATTAATAGCATATTAAAATTAGCAATAATATTACATTATCCCACCAGTATGTAGTAATAACCAATAGGACATTGTGTGCATTCAATCGACCTGTAACATTAAGGCTGTAAGCAGGACTTCCCCTCAGCATCAGGCTCCTCCAGGAAGTAGAAACCCATACCATGTGGGGAACAATCATTCTCATGTGCGTTTCTCCTGAACTTAGTCAACTAGTATCCAGAGGGAGATTTACCAGCCAGTTAAGGATAATGGAGGTGAACCTGGAGAACCCAAAACAAGGAAGTAGAAGCAAGATCCCAAGACAAGTAAGATATGACAATGGTTTTGAAACCTAAAAAAACTTTTGAAAAAGCCTTTTGCAACAGGGTCACCACTACTCCTCCACAAGTGATCTGCAGCTACAGCTGAATCCAGGTAGACAGTCAGGGAACATCTCTAAACCTGGCTGGAATAAGAGGTCTTGGTCTGCTCTCATACTGCCACCTCCAGGTAGCTTTCCTATACCACACTGCCTGCAGGCACATGAAGGGCTGCAGGAAAAGATCTTCAAGGGCTTCACCTGGCAACCCTCCTCTTATAGATTGAAAGTTCTGCCATTTCTGCCATCCTGCTTCTGGGAAAATTGTCCAGGAATGGAATGGAGCCAGGAAACTGGCTCACGAACCGGTAGCATGAATTTCTGCTTCCAAACAAATCCTTGTCCATCCCATCAGGAGCCTACATCCTCTGTTTTGCTTTACACAGATACTATTATCTGAACACTGCCTCTAGTAGTTGGAGCATTTTATTTTTCACCTCACAATATAGTGAAATAGCACTGATTCAGTCTGAGGTTGGGAGAATCTTCTCAGAGTCAGTTGCCTAAAGATGTAAGTGCCAATATTTATTAAACAGTGTGGAGGAGATACATACACTGTCCACTGAAGAACAATATATTATGCTCTGACTGGGGGATTATTCATAAGTTTTTGAGTTCTGATTTGCTGATAAACAACTTTACGTATTTCCAAATCTCAAACTAACAGCATTGCACCTCTCCCACTCCCACTCACAAAGCACCAATTTCCATTCTTGTACTTGTGCTTGTATTTACCTCAGTATGCTTAAAGGGAGTACAATTATGAATCAGAAACATTTTCATCCACAATTGGAGTACAATCTATACTGCAATATTAGAGAAGTACAGCAGATAACCGAAAACTAAAAACAAACCTCACCATGACTGGGTCATCCTTGGACACAGAGATTCCTGGCTATATTCTCAATAGACATTTAGATTTGGTCAGATGCCTCTACATATATAGTGCAAAGAGGAAATACAATGGGCGAGAAGAATAAGGAGAAAGGTAGGAGTGAATCATCAGAATTTTTTTTACCTGTTTCACTCTTCATAGAATCCCTACAGTGTACATCAGGTCCACACCGACCCTCTGAAGAGCATCCCACCCAGACCCACCACATGCCCTATCTCTGTAAACTTTCATTTCCCATGGGAATCCATGTAACCTGCATACCCCTGAACACTTTGGGCAATTTAGCATGGCCAATCCATTCAACCGGCATATCTTTGGACTGTGGGAGGAAACCGGAGCACCCAGAGGAAACCCATGCAGGCACGAAGAGGATGTATAAACTCCACACACACAGTTGCCTGAGGCTGAAATTGAACCTGGGTCCCTGGTGCTGTAAGGCAGCAGCGTTAACCACTGAGCCACCATGCCATCCTAATTAATTGCCTTGAACGCTATTTAATAATATTTATGTCTTGTTCCACAACAGGAGAGTTGTCGCCACATCACGTGGTCACCATATAATAAGAATTAGATTAGATTAGATTTCCTACAGTGTGGAAACAGGCCCTTTGGCCCAACAAGTCTACACTGACCCTCCGAACAGTAACCCACCCAGACCCATTCCCCTACCCTATATTTACCCATGACTCATCCACCTAACATTATGGGCAATTTAACATGGCCAATTCACCTGACCTGCACATCTTTGGACCGTGGGAGGAAACCGGAGCACCCAGAGGTAACCCACGCAGACACGGGGAGAATGTGCAAACTCCACACAGTCGCCCAAGGCTAGAATCGAACCTGGGACCCTGGCGCTGTGAGGCAGCAGTGCTAACCACTGAGGCACCGTGCCACACAACAGAAACAAAAAACATCATGGGGGTGGGGGAAGTGTCGAGAGATGTTGTGGACTATGCTGGATAATGACAGATCCATGACATCCTGTTTCTAAGAGGTGCAAGGAGTCAAAATCAAGCCAGAATGAAAGTAAGGTTTGTGCTTTAATACCTGAACACAAAGGAGAAGGTTATTTTCACACTCTCTAAGGCTGACAGACCAAAGACAGGTGCCGCTACGCCAAGCCGAGGGAAAAAATGTTTTTGGGTTAATCAACAAATGGAATGCTGGTGAGGATGGAACTCCTGTTCCTCGCAACAAAGCTTGCATTGGAAAATTGAAGACCAAGGGTACCCAGTGTGTGCCTTGCTTATGCAAATCCATATAAATATATTCAGAAGTTTGAGTGAAGGAAACTGTTTCAAAAGGCACTGGAAGCTTCAACTTGGTGAAACAGAGAGAAGAGAGCTCACTGAATTAGCAGGTGCTTGGGGCATTAGATAGAAGGCTAGACATCTGCTGACAATGTACCATAACTATACAATGTAGCGTGAGCCTTTTGAATTTGTTTATAAGTCACTGGGGATAGCTTTGCTGTAGTGCGTTGCTGACTGAGTAGTTTTATTTGATATTGTCATGCCTTTATTACAGTAAAAATTCTTAAAACTGGTTTGTTTGGTCTAATAACGTTAGTCATAAAATATATGGCAGAATCTTATAGGAACCTGAAAGATGTGGGATGTGGTGAAATTTGTAGCAGAATCATGAGATGTCTGGTGAGGTCTCTCCCAACACTGGGAACAGTTCTTCACATGTGCAGTCAAGTGCTTGTCTGCATGTGATGTTTCTCTATGAGACAAATACAAGCAACCAGTCTCCAGTGCCCATTGGGGACAGTGTAGTTGCAGCTTGGAGAGGGTATTAGAAAGAATGAAGCCAAGGAGACATTAACGTGTGGTTTGGTTGTTCAACTAAGGTGAGACAATCATGTTGTATGTGTGAGGGATCAGCAGTAGTGCCAGGTATGTACTGTGAGCAGCAAGGGTTAGTGCCTGCTGTGCCTCGAAGCTGCTGGTGAGGGGTAATACCAATGCTTGACTAGGTACATGGTAGTCTTTTATAGTTGTTGTGGATGCAAGGTCTTTGGGTGGATATCTGCTAGGCACAGAGTTGTCCTGAGAAAGGAGCTTGGCAAAATGGGGATCAAAGGAGATGAAAGGGGTGTCTAGGGTAGTGCAGATAGTAAAATAAGGAGAGTTTGATAAGATGCAACAAGGCATCTTTCTGGGTTCACTGCAAAAAAACCTCCAAAAGTCTCAACTCAATTAGCACTTAAAAAAATACAAGGTTCAGCCAATGTGTCTACTTTCATTGTACCTATAATGAAGGAAACACAGCAAATCCCCGCTAGTCAACAACAAATGCATTTGCTATATCAATTGGTCCAACTTAACAAAAAAAATTATAAAATTTCTTCTTAAAAAAGTATCTTAATTATCAAATTGTTAATTGGATAAAACAGACATTAAAGTAGGATGTTATTAATATGAAATTCATACATACAAAACGCAATGGCAACCCTACTACATTCACTAGGTCAGAGGCTGATCTCTTTATTAACATGGCAGAGGCTAACACCTATATCAGTAGCGTACATTACAGAAGCCTATTTTTCATCACAGATTTTGTCTGTGGTTCAGCTTACTCCTCCAAACGTGGACCCTAAAAGGGTGCCTCCAAACCATTCCAGCAAGCCACCATGGTCCACCTGCCAACTGACAGACAAGTGCACAGTGGCCCCCAGCCCTGGGAAACCCATGCTTAGCCCTGTCTTTGGTAGGAATAGCACATGCTCCATTGTGAGGCCTTTCAGGTATATTCCTCCAGATTTAGAGTGGGTACTGACTGAAAGCGTTGTTGATTTTTGCCCCCACTTTGTAAAATATGGACTAACAGATTTTATTCTCTCTGATTTATAAGGTTGCCATGATAATATCTTTAAGAAATTCTTTAAAATGTGCTTACTTTCTTTTCATATTACATTCATAATTTGTTCTGTAATTGGCGAGTACATTGCCGTTATAACTGCAGGTGGTGTGCTAAACATCAAACCGCACCTTTCCCAAGTCGTCACAAATGTCAAAATGTGATGAAACCACTGAAGGGCTGAACCTAATTTACCTGTCTAATTTAGGTTAAAAGAATATTCACAACCATTTTTTAATCATTTGACAAGAAAATAACTATTTATTGTAACCAAACAGTTTTTATCTAATAGCAAAAAAGTACACCAGATGAATTGTTAATCTACAACGGTACAACTTAAACAAGAACAGTTAAAGGACAGGACTTCTAACTTATGTGACCTGAACTTTACCCCTTTTAAAAAAAACTTACACATGTACAAAGGAAAATACAAACAACAAATAGTTGTTAGAGGAGAAAGAGGAACACAGTCCTTTATTAGCAATCTATAATCACAAATTAGATGGACTGGTTCCACAGTCCTTTTCCTTTCTTCACTTTAGTTCACTGATTGCTTGGTTGGACCAAGGGGCTTTAGTATATTTTTTTTCTCTCTGCAACTCTTTTGACAGAGAGGGCAATTTATCAAAGCAAAGAAAAAGAGAGAGAGATGCTGCGCTTCTACCTTTTTCTGTTATTATGCTCTATCTCCACCCAAATGGGTCAGTGTTAAACTATAGTTGGCCACCAGTCAGAAGTTGATACTTTGGTAAGCTTTCCTGAACCCATCACTGGTGCCATTTGAAAAACCATTCAAATGACTGTTTGGGCAGAATTACTCTGAACAGGGGCTATCAATTTGTCTGGATCTCTCCCCTCTGCTGTGATATCCATTGTGTATGCAACTTACAGTGTGCTCCACCAAATTGTTTTTAAAACTGGAAACACATTCTTACACGATTTCCTTGGTTTAAAGCAGTATCTTTTCCCCCACTGTCCAAAAAAGTAAAAGTAGTCATTGCATTTTGATAAAAATGCATAATGAAACTTAGAAATAATACTTTCTAAGTCATATAACGGCAGCGTTTAACAAAAATAAAATTCATTTTGAAATAAAAGCCTGTTAGTTACAAGCTGGTACATTTTATTAAAAAGAGGAATAGCGTCTCCAGCATTGAGGACAAATTATACAGCGATGATGGAGTTATTGATTAATCATTGAGATAAATTTTTACCAACACTCTGTAACAAGACTAAAGTAACAGCAACTGCCCACAAAATTATAGAATCTCTTCAGTTCAGAAGCAGGCTATTGGATCCACATTGACCCTCCAAAGAGCATTCCAACCTGACCCATCCCTCCTAACCTCTCTGTCTCAATGTCAACAAAACTGATCATTTACTTCAAAAAGAAAGGAGGAGAACATACCCCCATCTACATCCACAAAAGTGAGATTGGTGGGATAGAGAGCATCAGGTTCTTCTGAGTGACGATAACCAAAAACCTGTCCTGGATTTCCCACATAGACGCAACGGTCAAGGAGGCACAACAAATCCCTTTCTTTCTCAAGTGGTTCAGGAGATTTGGCATGTACATTAGGACCCTCACCTACTTCTGCAGGTGCACCATTGAAAGGATACTGTCCGGATGCATAATGGCTTGATGTGGCAACTGTTCTGCCCAGAACTGTAAGAAACTACAGAAGGTTATGTGCAGAGCCCAGACCATCATAGAAGCCAATCTTCCATCCATGGACTCCATTTACACAACTCACTGCCAACATCAAAGACCAAACCCACCCCAGTAATGATCTCTGACAACCTCTTTTGTCTTGGATGTAGGTTTGCTCACTGAGCTGAAAGGTTCATTTCCAGACATTTTGTTACCTTACTAGGTAACATCTTCAGTGGGCCTCATGCAAAGCAATGCTGAAAATTCCTGCTTTCTATTTATATGTTTGGGTTTCTTTGGGTTGGTGATGTCATTTCTGGTGGTGAAGTTATTTCTTGTGAAGTCACTTTCTGTTCCTTTTCTCAGGGGGTGGTAAGTGGGGTCTAACTCGATGTGTTTGTTGATAGAGTTCCAGTTGGAATGCCATGCTTCTAGGAATTGTCGTGCTTGACTTGGTTTGCCTTGTCCTAGGATGGATGTGTTGTCCCAGCTGAAGTGGTATCCTTCCTCATCCATATGTGAGGATACTAGTGAGAGAGGGTCATGTCTTTTCATGGCTAGTTGGTTCGTGTTAGCGTCATGGTAGCCCACAAATTCACCAATACACTAAAACAGCAGCTCATGAACTTGAGAGACCCAATACAGACAATGAACAAAACTAATGTCATTACAAAAAAACCACGCAAGGACTGTAACAAACACTACATTGGACAAACAGGTAGAAAACTAGTCACCAGGATACATGAACAACAACTAGCCACAAAAAAACATGACCCCCTCTCACTAGTATCCTCACATATAGATGAGGAAAGACACCACTTTGACTGGGACAACACATCCATCCTTGGACGAGGCAAACAAAGACATGCACGAGAATTCCTAGAAGCATGACATTCCAACCGGAACTCTATCAACAAACACATCGAGTTAGACCCCATCCACCACTCCCTGAGAAAAGTAACAGGAAGCGACTTCATCACAGGAAATAACATCACCACAGGAAATGATATCATCAACCCAAAGAAACCCAAACATATAAATAGAAAGCAGAAATTTTCAGCATTGCTTTGCAGGAGGCTCACTGAAGATGTTACCTAGTAAAGTAACGAAACACATGAAAATGAACCTTTCGGCTCAGTGAGCAAACCTATATCCAAAATCTCGACCTGAGCTACAAATCTTCTCAAAACCTCTTTCATCAAGCACAAGATATAGAGGCCTGAACATACGTACCAGCAGGTTCACGACAGCTTCTTCGCAGACATTTTTAGACTGAAGAATGGACTCTCTTGTCTCAAATAATGCTGATCTTGTCTAGCACATGCCCTATGAAATGTAACCTTTATGCCTCTGTTCAAGTCTTTTCGGTATGTACATCTTTACTTACTGTGATTTTCTTGTACAATATTAACCCTACATTTCCCATGGCCAATCCAACAGCCTGCATATCTTTAGACAGTGGGAGGAAACTGAAGCATTTGGAGGAAACCCACGCAGACACGGGGAGAATGTGCAAACTCCACACAGACAGTCACCTCAGGCTGGAATCGAATCCAGATCCCTGGTGCTGTGAGGCAGCAAAGCTAACCACTGAGCTACTGTGTCACCCATGGTGGAAAACTTTGGGAATACAAGCCCAAAGTCACCTGTTAATCCCAAGTGTGTTTCAATTGCTGCAGGTCAAGCTTCAAATTGTTAATATGCTTGTAGCCCAAAATAATATTTTAACAGAAATAGACTTAATTTGTAATTCAATATGTCAATATTAACATGTTGCATTGTTGTTCCAGGAAGCTTGCTTTATAGGTTAACCAATAATTTTGAGAAATATTAAGCTGAATGGGTTTGGAAGCAGGAGGGGTAGTGACACACAGGAGGTAGTATTTAAGAGGGCAGCCTGAAGGTTTATTACTAGTGTCAGGATCCTCACTGAGGCAGTCGCTCATTAGACAGCTAACTAAAGGCCATTTCCCAGCTTCAGCAGCATTTTACCAGTGGTTGCAGACAACAATATCATGTAGGTAAATTTGGTGGTGTGCCAATATGTTCCTGTGGGATTGGAGGCAGTTCTCCTTTATGGCTGTTCCATGATTAATGACCTGCTGATAGAAGGTGTAAACACCTCTCCCCTCAATCATCAAGAGGCCACAGAATTGTACAGAGAACCCATCCCATCATTGAGGGAACCTCAGTACACTGCTACTCTCTCCACTTTTCTGAAGCTTCTGCGGTCGCCACTTATTTTGTTGGCACTCATCAACCAGCCGTCTGATTGGTCCAGCACTATTGAATGGCAGGAGTGATCCTGAAAATGGCCTTTATTCAAAATAACAACTGAACAAGCTTCCACAGTATAGCAATAGCAAGAACACCCAGGAGATGTTTCAATGAACTAATAAAATAGGGAAATCACAGCATTATGTTTTCTTTTAAAGAATAACACATGGGTGATGCTTTGAAGGAAAAATAAATTGAAACATTAGCTCATGCAGTACTAAAGCCTGAATGCAGGGGATACATACAAATTACATCACTGTGATCTGCAGCAATATTAGATCTCATGAAATACAGGGAGAACTAGCTATTTGGATACAGAACTGACTCAAAAGGTAGAAGACAGAGGGTGGTGGTGGAGGGTTGTTTTTCAGATTGGAGGCCTGTGACCAATGGAGTGCCACAAGGATCGGTGCAGGGCCCTCTATTGTTTGTCATTTACATAAATGATTTGGATGCAAGCATAAGAGTAAATTTGCAGGTGACACCAAAATTGGAGGTGTAGTGGACAGCGAAGAGGGTTACCTCAGATTACACCAGGATCTGGACTAGATGGGCCAACAAGCTGAGAAGTGGCAGATGGAGTTTAATTCATATAAATGCTAGGTGATGCATTTTGGGAAAGCAAATCTTAGCAGGATTTATACACTTAGTGGTAAGGTCCGAGGGAGTGTTGCTGAACAAACCTTGGAGTGCAAGTTCATAGCTCCTTGAAAGTGGAGTCGATAGGAGATAGGATAGTGAAGGCGGCGTTTGGTATGCTTTCCTTTATTGGTCAGAGTACTGAGTACAGGAGTTGGGAGATCATGTTGCGACTGTACAGGACATTGGTTAGGCCACTGTTGGAATATTGCGTGCAATTCTGCTCTCCTTCCTATTGGAAAGATGTTGTGAAACTTGAAAGGGTTTAGAAAAGATTTACAAGGATGTTGGCAGGGTTGGAGGATTTGAGTTACAGGGAGTGGCTTAACAGGCTGGGCTGTTTTCCCTGGAGCGTCAGAGGCTGAAGGGTGACCTTATAGAGGTTTATAAAATTATGAGGGGCACAGATATGATAAATGGACAAAGTCTTTTCCCTGGGTTCAGGGAGTACAGAAATAGAGGGCATAGGTTTAGGGTGAGAGGGGAAAGATATAAAAGAGACCTAAGGGGCAACCTTTTCATGCAGAGGGTGGTATGTGTATGGAATGAGCTGCAGAAGACGTGGTGGAGCATGGTACAATTGCAACATTTAAGAGGCATTTGGATGGGTATATGAATGGGAAGGGTTTGGAGGGATATGGGCCAGGTGCTGGCAGGTGGGTCTAGACCTAATGAAGGGCTTTTGCCCGAAACGTCGATTTCGCTGCACTTTGAATGCTGCCTGAACTGCTGTGCTCTTCCAGCACCACTGATCCTGGATTGGGATATCTGGTTGGACCGAAGGGTCTGTTTCCATGCTGTACATCTCTATGACTCTAATTGTTACTTGCACAAGAAAGAACATGAACATAAAACAATATGTTATAATTCAATGTTGAAAAAATGTGTTCTTTGTAAATAGTTCTTGTGGACCCCTGAAATGTTCAATTACAAAAATTGAAATCAGGTCTCATCAAATGAAGTCCTAGTTCCAAAGCAGAATATTTTACATAAGTAGAATATGCTGTGCTCGTCAAACACAAAAGTTCATCACTGATTGGTACAAATGCACAGATTATGAGCAGAAGTAGGCCATTCTATCCATTGAGCCTAATCCACTATTTAGAAACGTGGTGATCTGATTGAGGCCACCACTTCTCATTCTCGCTTATTCCCAATAACCTTTAACTGTCTTGTTAGTTAAGAATCTATTTCTACCTCATAATAAACACAATGATTTGGCCTCCACCATTCTCTGGGGAAGACAGCTCCAAAGACCCACCACCCTCAAAGAAAACATGTCTCCTTATCTGTTTCTTAAATGTGAGATTATTTATTTTTAAACTATGTCCTCCAATTCTAGTCCAACCCACAAGACTGCACTGACCAGTCCCTTCAGATTTTACATACTTTTCAGTTAGATCACTTTTCATTCTTCTAAACTCCAATGGGTACAGTTCCAACCAATTCATCCTTTCCTCCCCTCAGCCCAGGTATCAGTTGGTGAGGTGAACCTTACCTGAAATGCTTCTAACACATTTGTAAGTTTTTTTTTAAAATCAGGAGACCAAAATTGTATGTAATACTCCATGTAGTCTGATCATGTGGTACACTTGTCGAAAAATATCCCTACTTTTATATTTCAATGCACTTGCAATAAATGGCAACCATCCCGGTGTCTTCCAAATAACCTGCTTTACCTTCATACTAGATTCTTGTAATTCATGTACCAGGGTACCCAGATCTCTCTGTACCCGTGAATTTTGCAATCTCACTTTACTTGAAATAATGCGCTGTTTTTCTAATCTTCCTGCCAAAGTGAACAAGTTCACAGTTTTCCATGTTAAGCTTTATTGAAGTGTTTTGTTAATTATGCTTAATAACAGTAAACCCTCACAAGGTAAATATTATGTGCTCATGTGCTATTTTCCAGATGCAATGTTGGGCTATTACAGCGGCACAATCACCCAAAATGTTTGGCTGTTTGTCCAAGATAAGTGAAAGCCAAGTTTTCATCCAGACACTGCCAGATGCATTTAAGGGTGGCAAGGTTTGAATAGCCTCAAAGAGGACATGACCACTGAGTTAGGCCATTCAATGTAACAATGTAAAGACCACTGGCCAAGCAGTGAAGCAACTTTTAACTACTGCTTTCCTATTTCTGACCTATAAGATGGCAATGCTTTGGACACTATAAACTGACTGATACAATTGAAATGCATTCAGCAGTGAATAGCCTAACTAGTGGTTCTTAAAAGGTCAGCCTGGTGGCCACTTCATAAAAGCACCTCAGATCTCCAAAGAGATCAAATGAGCGGAACAACATTTCACAGGATCTTACGCATAGTGTGCTGATCGGCTTATTTTCTCAGTCTTTACGAAGTAGGTGAGTTAATCACCCTTTTACTGATCTGACAGTAAATTTCATCAGACAGACACTAGATGCTCATGAGCCAGATGATTTGCATACTTTTCAACTAGTACTTTGTCTGATTTTCAATCATGGAATGGAAGACCCACAATTAATAACCATCCCATACATTATATTATCCAATAGTAATGGTTTTGGAATGCTTGAACTGATAATGAGGGAGCAATCTAAGGAGATGCATTGCAATAATTAGATGCAGTGCAGCAAGACAATCAGAAACAAATTTCTAATTTCGAAGAAGGTTGGATTGAACAATGAAATAGCAAATTCCATTATTGCTGTAAATCAATGTGCTCTTTGATGAGTAGCACATTGACTTTTTAAGACACAAAATGAATAAGTAAACTGAAGAAATGCATATTCCATCTCCCAATGTCCCAGAAACCTGCTGCTGTAATTAATTATGGGGACAGGGGACTTTCAAATGTGGTCCAGAATGTGTGCATAAGTTTTGTTGAGTGGCTTTATTGGAAGCTGATGCTGAGATTATTTGTCGCAGGAAACAACTTTCAGATCAGAAACAAGAACCCCACTGGTCCATTCCTGCTTTCCGGTCAGCATGGACGAGTTAGGTCAAGGGGTCTGTTTCTGTCCTGTAAATCTCTATGACTCTTCAACTCTAAGAGAAAATCTGAAGTGTGTTTATAGAGTGGCCACTAACAGGGCCATTAATAACCACTGGTTGAACTGCTAACTGTGTAATTCAGGCAAAGTAAGCTGGTCAATTGTAAGGCAAGATGGTAGCAGACAAAGATGCACTAGCTGGAGCTCCTCTACTCTGCCAGTCCCTTTTCTTTCTTTTTCTCTTTCTATTTTCTGATGTTCTGTGTGTTTTTTTCAACTAATGCCTTGAACTTACCCAGGGATGATTGGAGGAGCTGGTGAGCCCCAGTGGTGGAACAGAGGCCAGCGGGGGAGGGGAGGTCCCGGAGCAGAGGCCAGCGCAGGGAGGGGGGGGTCCCGGAGCAGAGGCCAGCGCAGGGAGGGGGGGTCCCGGAGCAGAGGCCAGCGCAGGGAGGGGGGTCCCGGAGCAGAGGCCAGCGCAGGGAGGGGGGGGTCCCGGAGCAAAGGCCAGTGCGGGGAGGGGAGTTCCCGGGGGAAAAAAACTTACCTTGAAACAGCCGACAGCTGCAAATGTGTTGCTGGTCAAAGCACAGCAGGCCAGGCAGCATCTCAGGAATAGAGAATTCGACGTTTCGAGCATAAGCCCTTCATCAGGAATAAGAGAGAGAGCGCCAAGCAGGCTAAGATAAAAGGTAGGGAGGAGGAACTAGGGGGAGGGGCGATGGAGGTGGGATAGGTGGAAGGAGGTCAAGGTGAGGGTGATAGGCCGGAGTGGGGTGGGGGCGGAGAGGTCAGGAAGGAGATTGCAGGTTAGGAGGGCGGTGCTGAGTTAGAGGAAACCGACTGAGACAAGGTGGGGGGAGGGGAAATGAGGAAGCTGGAGAAATCTGAATTCATACCTTGTGGTTGGAGGGTTCCCAGGCGGAAGATGAGGCACTCCTCCTCCAGCCGTCGTGTAGTTGTGTTCTGCCGGTGGAGGAGTCCAAGGACCTGCATGTCCTCGGTGGAGTGGGAGGGAGAGTTAAAGTGTTGAGCCACGGGGTGATTGGGTTGGTTGGTTCGGGCGGCCCGGAGGTGTTCTCTGAAGCGTTCAGCAAGTAAGCGGCCCGTCTCCCCAACATAGAGGAGGCCACATCGGGTGCAGCGGATGCAATAGATGATGTGTGTGGAGGTACAGGTGAACTTGTGGCGGATATGGAAGGATCCCTTGGGGCCTTGGAGGGAAGTGAGTGTGGAGGTGTGGGCGCAAGTTTTACATTTCCTGCGGTTGCAGGGGAAGGTGCCGGGGGTGGAGGTTGGGTTGGTGGGGGGTGTGGATCTGACGAGGGAGTCACGAAGGGAGTGGTCCTTGCGGAACGCTGATAGGGGAGGGGAGGGAAATATATCCTTGGTGGTGGGGTCCGTTTGGAGGTGGCGGAAATGGCGGCGGATGATACGTTGTATGCGGAGGTTGGTGGGGTGGTAGGTGAGAACCAGTGGGGTTCTGTCTTGGTGGCGGTTGGAGGAGCGGGGCTCAAGGGCGGAGGAGCGGGAAGTGGAGGAGATGCGGTGGAGGGCATCGTCGATCACGTCTGGGGGGAATCTGCGGTCCTTGAAGAAGGAGGCCATCTGGGCTGTGCGGTGTTGGAATTGTACCTCCACACACATCATCTATTGCATCTGCTGCACCCGATGTGGCCTCCTCTATATTGGGGAGACGGGCCGCTTACTTGCTGAACGCTTCAGAGAACACCTCCGGGCCGCCCGAACCAACCAACCCAATCACCCCGTGGCTCAACACTTTAACTCTCCCTCCCACTCCACCGAGGACTCCTCCACCGGCAGAACACAACTACACGACGGCTGGAGGAGGAGCGCCTCATCTTCCGCCTGGGAACCCTCCAACCACAAGGTATGAATTCAGATTTCTCCAGTTTCCTCATCTCCCCTCCCCCCACCTTGTCTCAGTCGGTTTCCTCTAACTCAGCACCGCCCTCCTAATCTGCAATCCTCTTCCTGACCTCTCCGCCCCCACCCCACTCCGGCCTATCACCCTCACCTTGACCTCCTTCCACCTATCCCACCTCCATCACCCCTCCCCCTAGTCCCTTCTCCCTACCTTTTATCTTAGCCTGCTTGGCTCTCTCTCTCTTATTCCTGATGAAGGGCTTATGCTCGAAACGTCGAATTCTCTATTCCTGAGATGCTGCCTGGCCTGCTGTGCTTTGACCAGCAACACATTTGCAGCTGTGATCTCCAGCATCTGCAGACCTCATTTTTTACTTGAAACAGCCGACAGTCAGTATGGAGCGGACTGGAGGTTTTGTGTGTAGAGGGGATGGTTTTTGGACTGGGTCTGGTGTAGCCAGTCAGACTATGTCTGGAAGCTCCTGCACTAAACTGATGCAATGTAATGTTTACCTGTAATTTAGTTATCTAACTGTAATATCCATCCTTTTAACTATTTCTTATTTCTAACTTGTTCTGTGAATCACTGTAAAGCGAAGCAATCACTTTTCTTTTTTATTCCTCTTTTTGTAACTGAGGTTTATACGATAAGGCACCATAAGAAGTGACATTGCAAAACTTTTCACTGTACTTAAGTAGACATGACAATAAAAGGATATTCTAATTCTAATTCAATAATGGCCAGACTCCCCACAGGACATTCCTTTAATTGTTTGCGTTATAAATCAGAACCAAGTGGGCTAGAGTTGAAAATTGCCAGTGTTCTGAATCAGGAAAAGAAATAAATTCACCAACCTAGCTTATTGGGCCAGTCTTTCCGAGGAGTGGCTATAATAGTAAGATTGCCATTCTGCTCCTACTTTTTCATTGTTAAGAAACAGCTGTGCACATTTCTTGCAGGTGATTCCGATTACAAATCCTGTAGAAATGCAGATCCTCAGGTCCTGAGGAAAAGGGTGGGTTTTGGACCCTGGGAGAAAAAGATTGTCGGGTCCTGGGGAGAGAAGTGGCCAATATTGGGACCCAAGCAGGGAGCTGGCTGGGAGTGTTGTCAGATGCCAAGGGAGAGGTGGAGTAGGTGTTGTCAGATTCCGAAGGGAAGGAGGAGAGTGTCAGGTCTTGGTGACAGGAGACAATGTTGGGGGTGGGGTTTGGGTGGGTGTTATCAGGTAAGGGCCCAGAGTTGCAAGAGTTTGGGGGAGGTGCGGTATGATAGAAGGTGTGTTTAGTTATGTGGTCAGTTTAATAGTTACCCAAACGTCAGACTAGGACTTTAATTGTCTGCTGTTTCCTGGGTAGCTGTTTACGTAATTGCAGGAGAATTTGCCAAATTCTCATATTTAAGTGGATGCTTTCAGAGGGTTCCAGGCAGACGGGCATGGCCCAGAGGAATCTTCAATTCCTTCCGAGTCTGCTAGGTTGGGGATTCTACAGGGTCCCAATGCACTACTCTCACCTACGCTGCAGAAAGGATAATCTGATCATCAGGAAATTCAGCCCATTGTTTTGAAACACAAACCTTAAGTGTAGGAATATTTAGATTATTCAATGTGTATCACTTTTCTGCACACGGAACATAAGAAGAGTCAGAGGAATGTGGCGTAACACTCAATGGTACCTTGATGGATTTCATAACATTCATTAGTTTGTTACGCTCTTCAGTTAGGCACAGAAACTTTCAGCAGCAGTGACAGGTTTCACTGCATTCTTATCTTGCCTTTCAACATAAAAAGAGAACAAAATGGTAAGGAACATATAAGTAAGAGAGATCTTTGGGCTGGATGTCTGCTACCAAGGCAGGGAGCTCGAGTCGGGCATTTCTCAAGTTGGAAAATCTCCATAGGAGATCCAAACATGGACTTTAAAGGAAATGTATGTACAGCTTCTTTGGAAGCAACTTCTGATGTATTCTGGAGAAATTACAAAAAATAAATTGTCCACCAGATGGTGTGTATTGCATATCAGCTCTTTCCCCTGAGAATGAGTTTTTGATGCCACATCATGACCAAAATGGCAACAGCCCAAAGAAGGGGACCAGTGCTCCTGCAGTCTGTATTTGACAGAGGCAATGTTAGGACACTGTCATGCCAAGCTGTAAGTACAGAAACAAAGTGTACTCCTTATGCCCATCAGGGTATAAGAAGAGCAGGGAACTGGCTTTCTGGGTGGCACAGTGGCTCAGTTGTTAACACTGCTGCCTCACAACACCAGGGACCTGAATTGAATTCCACCCTCCGCTGACAGTCTGTGTCTGCCTGCATTTCCTCCAAGCGCTCCAGTTTCCTCTCTCAGTCCAAAGATGTGCAAGTTAGATGGATTGGTCATGTTACATTGCCCATCATGTCCAGGGATATACAGGCTAGATAGATTACCCATGCGTAATGCAGGATTACAGGAATAGGATAGAGAAGATTGGTCTGTGTGACATGATGGGCCAAATGGCCTGCTTCCACACTGTAGGGATTCTATGGTTCTATTCTATGACTTGTGAATCATGAAATATAGTTACCTGTATATGGAAAACTGTAATTGGGTAAACAGTACTGAATAAAGCCTCCATCACTAAATTTAACAGACTAACAGCAATACATGCCGGAAAACAAAGCTATTACTAATTCAACAGGTCATAAATTTTAAATAAGCTCAGTTAATGCAAGAGGCAGCTAAATAGTGCTCAAAGTCATCGCATCAAAATTTTACAGAGACAGTTTAACTCTTTCTGGATTGATAGTTAATGTACACGTTTTAAAATTTACAGAGGATACAAATTCCTTTCAGGATTGAGCATCCAGACCAGTTGAACTTTACCTGTAATCGATCAACAAAAATATAAACGAAATGCAATCTACAAGTAAATTAGATATGCACACAGATTTATATTAAATAGGCAACCAATCTACTATGCATAATTTGTTTAATTTGTGCAGCAAATGATATAGGTTATTACTCAAGGCATGCTTTGCTTCATTAGCAAACTTGCTGGAGGCCTTCTCAGTAATGATGCTCATGAAAGCTGTAGTTCTGACACAGCTGCTGGCTGTACAGGATTTCCACTCACCACACTGACAGGGTGATGCAAGAGCAAGATGCAAAAAGCAGCACATTAAAGCACAGTCATTGTTTGGGTACAAGCCTTGCGGCAACTCTCTCTTCTGGGTCTTCAGTAGAAAGGTTTCAGACACAATAAAGAAACAAAGATAACAAAAATAACATGACTGAACTAAAGATGAGAGACAAAAACAGAAATTGCTGGAGGAACTCAGCAGGTCCGGCTGCATCTGTGAAGAGAAAAACTGATAACATTAAAAGTCAGGTGGCCCTTCTCCACAGATGCTGCCAGACCTGAGTTCCTCCAGCAATTTCTGTTTTTGATTCATATTTCCAGCATCCACAGTTCTTGTATTATTAAGGATGGGAAATATTGGTTTGGATTTTCAATGTGTTTGCTAACGTAGGAGACCTTTAAAATAGTAGAGTGGGAGTCAGTTCTGGAAACCCCAGCCTTATTCGCATTTCTACTGAGTTTAGCCATTGGTTGATAAACGATATGGGAAGCCCTCCCACATGTAGTTCTGCAATAATGCAAGTTTCACTAATGCGAATTCGCTGTAATGCGATTGATGAATTGAGGACACTGTTTCTAAAGTGTGTGTTGCCTACAACACAATTACATCGCCAACTCTTCTAAAGTGTGATTTTTCTATAACACAGGGTTGTGCACGAATGCAACCATTGCATTATAGAAGAACCACCTGTATTCCTATCATTGCTGGTTCCATTGTGGGCTGAGCAGTCCAAAACCTTGCCTGTCTCCACCTTGCAACTGCCTCATCCCCTCCCCCGCCCAACCCCTAACCGCTGTCATTTCTGTACATGTAGGCTTCTTAAAGAATATTTGGCTCACAACCTCTCAAATGAGAGATGAATCAGGGGAAAACCATAGTCGCAAGTGTGAAAGAAATTAAATGGACCCCTGGTTTTGAAATTTCCTCACTGAAAAGATTTTTTTTAAAATACAAAAGAAAACATCCATTCTCTGATTTTCAATTGTTAGAGACTGCAATCTAACGTGGATGTGTTTCACTGCAGTGTTTGGCATAGCATGCTGTCTTGCAAAAGTAAATTGACCACTATGTTTCACAGCATGGTATAAGTGGTGACATGCATTAAAGTCCTTTCATTGGGAAAAATTCTAGTGAATACTTAAAACTTAAAGAAACACAGAGAAAGTGAAGATCTAATATGATTTAAATGTCCACAGCTCTTTGAAAGTGAAAGTGAAATAAGCCTTCAGCAGTTGTCACTTTGAGAAAAACAACATAAATCTGTCACTTGAATATTTAATGTGTTGAAGCACAATGTTTTGAATATAGGCTAACAGGCAACTGGGTGTCACTGAAAAATAAAGGCATTGTTTTTGCAATTTCAACAGATTCTCCTGTCTAAGAAATGAAATTGCTTGATTTGACACTTGCAGCCATTTTGAATGCTTGGGTGAGATTCAAAAGGTACACAATATTTATCTCAGGAGGAGGCTGCATGGAGATTTGAATTGATAGTTTCAAGATGTTATAAAGGGATTAGCTGACATTGATGTGGGCAGTGACATAAATGTCTGTTTGCTTAAAAAAAAACGTGCGATGGGGAGGTGCCTGTGTTTGACTGGCATGGACAAAGTTGAAAATTACGCAACCCCAGGTACAAGGTTTTGGAGTGCTGCTCCTTCATCAGCTATCTGATGGAGGAAGAGCACTCTGAAAGCTAGTACTTGCAAATAAATCTGTTGGACTATAACCTGGTATTGTGCGATTTTTAACTGTAAAAAAGACTGAGCACTGGTTCACTAATATCCTTTAGGGGAGGAAACTGTCATCCTTAGCTGGTCTGGACTACATGTGACTCCAGACCACAGCAATGTGGTTGACTCTGAACAATAATCGACAGGTAATAAATGCTGGCCTAGCCAGTGACACCCTCATCCCATAAATAAATTAAAAATAAACTTGAGGGAATTTAACTTCATTTTGGAATGGCCTTTCTTTGAACCCATTTTTCTCTCAATATGGTGTATTTAATTAGATTGTTACATTGAAAATCAAATCATTTCTTTTTCAAAATGGAGGATAAATAATAATGCATAGAAAAGGCAAAAGGGTTCTGAATGCAGCATGTTACAGGAGTTCTGAAGTGGCAGGAACTGAAACAGGTGTGGGTTAAACATGAAGGTTGAATCTGACTATTATTATGAATATTAGACCTAACTGAGGCAGGTCGTCTAACCTGTTCCTGACTCCATTATATTTCACCTCAATAACGCATGTGGGACTTTCTACATTGAGGTAGGTCAGCTGAGGCAGAAAATTTCCTGACTCAACCTGCCCATTTCATCAGCAAAGTTTATGTTTGGATAACGTCAACTCATACCAATCTAAACAGAACCAATATGTTCAGTTTCACTGCCAATTATTCATGTTTAAGCACACGACATCAAAAGGTCTGTATTTAAGTTTGAATTGATTCTCACCATCCTTTCGTGCTGATCACTGACACATAAATCGAAGAACTGGGATTGAAAATACAATTATTGTGCAAGTTCATCTACATTGTGGGATTTTCAGTCAATTTTGCACCATCGTAGGGTCTATAATTTTCACAAACACCCACTATTGTGACAATTTGTGATCACTCAGTTAAATTACGCTAGAAGGATCAAGGTCCCAGACTAATACATTTTTTTGCAGTATTGATACACAGATTAAAATGTTAGATCAAGAAATATAATTCCACAGAGAAAAATTTAAGTAGTATAAACACCAGTGGTGACTCTTCTTGGAGGGTGGACTGTATACTAAAACGATTTTAATGATATTAAGTGGTTAATGCCAGCAGAGTGAGGTCTGTGTATGTGAGTGTGTGTGTGTGCAAGAGAGAGAGAGAGAGAGAGAATGAGAGTGTGTGTGTGTGTGTGTGTGAAAAAGAGAGAGAGAGTGAGAGAGACACAAACAGAGAGAGAGAGAGCGCGCGTGTGTGTTTTTGTGTGTGTGTGAGAGAGAGACAGAAAGGTCGAGGTGGTAAGAGAAGCAAGTGAAAAAAGTGGCATTAACAACACATTAATTAGACAAGAAATTTGATGAAGTCTGCAACTGTCCACATTATAAGGGAACGGATGATTTTTAATGATGCCACTTGCATTCCATTTGCACTTCTGAGCAGACCTGATCCTTGATTCAGCCAGGCATCCATGTATACTCAGACACAGACTGATCTGGACTGAGGAATTTCAATGTTCTTGTGTCAAAATCCTCTGACACGTACGGACATATTTGGGAGCTGTGCCTGCCCCAGGCCACATGTTAATTTGAGTGAGAAAGATTCCAAACAGAGATCTGACATTCCTAAGCCTGAGACATCCTTGTGCAGTCAGACCTCAGGCAACTGACATCTCAGATACATCTTGAAGCTTCCCAGTATATTGCACAGATGCTAACCAGTAGACAATTCCCTTTACTCTATGCATACTTTGGACACTTGCAAGTCAATTGTTTCTTCTCGATGACTGGAATATATCATTTGAGGCTTTTAAGCTGGTACAAATCAATATGGCAGCTATGCACTGTACTTCCTTTCCAATTTTACCCAACTATTTGATATCTGCATGGGTTTGGCTGTGCAGTTTTGAATAGTTTCACACATGCATTGTTTTTTTTAATTTCATTTATTTCCATCTGGATGCTGGGAGAATTGCCAACGTTACAGCCTTGTTCAAAAAGCCTGTAAGCCTAACCTCAACAATGACACGTCAGTTAATTTAACTTTTTAATGAGGAAACTTTCAGAAATCATTATTCAGGATATAATTAATAGCCACCAAGGAGAAAGGTGGGATGATTAGGAACAGTCATCACAGATTTCCAGATAGGAAATTGTGTATAACCAACTTGGAGTTTTCTGAAGAGGTAACAGAAAGGGTAGATGAGGATATTGCTTATGACACAGTATACTCAGGTTTCCAGAAGGCATTTGAGAGAGTCGTTCACAACAGACTTGAAATGAAAGATGTCGGTGATGGTATATTAGGGACAGTAGCAATGTGAATACAAAATTAGCTGAATGACAGAAAACAGAAAGAGTTTTGGCCAATGGATTATTTTTGGGCTGGAAGAAGGTTTGTAGTGGGGTTTCTCAGGGAACCTTGCTTTTCCTCATATACATTACTGATGTGGATCTTGGTATGCTGGGAACAATTTCCAAGATTGCAGACAACATTAAACTTGGAAGATTTGCAAGCTGGGAGGAGGATAGTTGGAAACTCAAAAGGATATGACTAGTCAAAACAGAGAGGTTTGAGGTGATGCACTTTGGCCAGAAGAACACTGAAAGAGAATAAAAAATAGCAGAATTTTGAAGGGGGTGCAGAAGCACAGAGACCTGACGTATATGTGCATTGATCTGATAAGAATTTATAAAATGAAATTGGATAAATACTTCAAAAGAAACTAAAAGTGCAACAATAAGGAAAGCAAATGAGTAATTGAGCAAAACAAAAACAGAAATTACTGGAAAACTCAGCAGCACTGGCAGAGAGAAAGCAGAGATAATGTGATCCTTTTTCAGTACTACCATTGCTTTGTCTCCAAATGCAGTCCTGATTTATCATTGTCTGTTACTTTTAATCTTCACTTCAGACCCGCTCTGACTTCTCTGTCCTTGGCCTCCTGCCCCATTTTAATTGAATCAACAGAAGCTCAAATAACAATTACTCATCTTTTGATCAGACACTTTACAATTTCCTGTGCTCAATATAGAGGTAAGTAATTTCAATTCATATCCTGTATCTACTTTTGACACAGCAGTTGTTGACAAGAATACCAACATTTCTCATTTCCGCTTGCTCCAGATTCATCTTTTGTTTCCCTACTTATTCCATTACACACCTTTTTATTTTACTGTTATAATGTTGGTAGTTAATCTCTATCACCTTTCACCTTATCTTGGACCTTCCTTTTGTCCTTTCCAGCCACCTCCCTGCCTTCTGTCTCCACCACCCTTTCTCTGTTTTGATACTTGCTTAAAATTCTTTATATCTTTAAAGAATTTTTCACTTTGAATGTGCTTGCCCATGGAGGTGTGAATTGGATCATGAACTTGAGGCTGGGTTCTTTCAGTTAGCAATGTACAAAAAAAGTGGACTGAAGCCAGATGCAAGAGTCCTGACCCTATTTCTAACAGATCAAACTTTTGCCAGTAGAGGATCATTAGGGAAACTATAATTTCATGACTGACATATTTTAGCTATAACCACACAATCAAAACATGTATTATTGAAATCATAACCATATTTTTAAATATTTTTCTCATTTCTGATTTAGAACTGAGAGTTGAAGTTGAGAATTTAATTTTGAAAAGTGGCTTGTTTTTAAAAAAGAGAGAAACAAAAGACTAGCTGTTGGAAACTGGCTTGGAAAGACTTTGCAGTTAAATTACTCGAAGAACATTGTAGATTATTCAGCACCAAGATGTTGTTATGCTCAGTGCATTGGCAGTTGATTGGATGGTGAATTGGCCAATCAAGGAGGGTCAGTGGTAGCCAACCAATTAAAGCAAACGTTGAAAAGGGTACAGAAAGAAAAAATGAACTGGCTGTGATTGGGTTTTTGACACAAGGCAATTTTCTTTGGAAGCTATTGGACTGGGCTGGGATTTTAGTTTTGCTCTCTCTAGTTTTGGGCTTGTATGTGTCAGAGCCAGATGCGAAGTATTCTGTTTGATTCAGTGGGGTACTATGAAGATATAGGAACATTGGAATGCAAGCAAGGCTACATAGTCCCTCAAATCTGTTTCACCATTCAATGAGGTTAAGGCTGATTTGCAACCTAACTTTAGATGTCTATCTATGTCTCACACCCCCGAATTCTGTCGGTTAACAAAAATCTATCAATTGCAGATTTTATATTAAAATTGTCCTTGAATTAACTCATGTTCACAGAAGTTTAGTCCAAATCTCCACTATGGTTTGCATCTAACAGTGTTTCCTAATTTTTGAAAGGCATAACTTTTACCCCTTTTATTCTCATCTTCTGCATATAAATACCAGTAGTTAATCTATTGTTTTGATATTTTCTATAAACCTTCTTGATATTTTCATGATCTATCTTCCTGGATGTCCATTCTGAACCCTATCCTGTTTCTAGCTTTTCATCATTTGGAAAGTAACACTGTGATATCTTTCTTTGTCCAGAGTATATACTCTCAAATTTTCCTGTACTAAAATCCATTTGCAACAGTCATGTCCTTCATTTAATCTATTGATATCTCCTCATAATTGTATACTTGCATCTATATTTGCCTCCATTTACAAAGTCACATTATCTTTATATTAGGTCCAAACTCAGATACATGGCTTTCTATGACATCATCCAAGTCATTATTAAGTATGTTGAATTGTTGAGTCTCCAACATGGATCCTTGCAGGAAACCACAAGTTACACTTTGAAAGAGAGAGGATACTTTCATTTTGAGGCAATGTGGTTGACTCTTAACTGCCTTCTGTGCATTAAATGCAGGTCCAGACCATGATGGCCTACATTCCATGGATAAATAAAAATCTCTACACATAGTTTAAAAGTATCAAACTAAAAATATCCTCAACAGCTGACCACCATTGTGAACTATCCTGAACAGGGAGGAATGTTCCACCACATGATGAATGGCTTTTGCCTGAAACATCGATTTTCCTGCTCCTCGGATGCTACATGACCTGCTGTACTTTGAGCAACACACTCTCAACTCTGATCTCCAGCATCTTCAGACCACACTGTCACCCACTGACCAGAGACAAGTGGCCAATTAAAGTAAATAATTGTTCTATTGATAGTGATTTTATGACCGACTAGGATTTTGAGCCTTAGAATGACTACCCTGCCAGATGTTGAGTTCATCATCTTCCTCACTCAGAGGCTTCATGTGGTGCTGGCCCACAGCTAAGATACTGAAGTGGTCATCCTGGTGTCCTGGGACTGACATGTAACAAAGCATTTTCACTTCTCCTTCCATTTGCAACCTCAACATTGCTACCACTGATTGGGCAGACAGCTGAGGGAAACAAGCTGCTGTTTTTGCTTGGATAACCATCCCGGTACTGAACTCATAACTGTTCACTGCTGGTAAAATGGCCTCAGTGGTCACTTTCCCTGTAGGCTCAGGAACTGCTTTATGTCCCAGCTTTAGAACCCATGGTATTCAGCTAAATTCAGGCCGATATCTTTCTGAACAGATGGTTCAAATGAAACATCATATAATAATAAGCTATGCAACTAGACAGCAAAGTGTACAGTACATATTGTAAATTGAATCTTTGCTTATTCACAATTTAGTTGGACATTCTGCAAATATTTTTTGGAATTTGTTGATATTTCAGGGAATTGCAATCCTTGGAGCCTCATTGTGGGTGTGTTTTTTAAATCATTTGTCCATTTAAATTACAATTTGACAATCTTGCTGTTAAAGTGGCCAATTACAGGAATTCATTCCAATAATTATTGGACAATTTATAGTCACAAAAGTGTTACTTATTTACAAACTAGAATTCAATTCAATCAATCACTTAGGAGTGTTCTTTCAATAAAGTTGGATTTTGTCATCATTTTGGTGAAAAAAAATTACAAAGTTAAGACTTGCAAAATATTTAAATGAAACTTTATAGCTTGGGCAATTACATCACTGGGGTCTTCACGAGAGGTTCATATGGCAATAATTTTCTTTCCCACAAAGAAAAACAGGCTAAGATCATCAACAATGAAGTGTCTTGTTAGTGATATAAAATCTAAGCATTGGTCTACTTCTTACTTTTATGTAAAAATTTCATATCTGCTTCACTATGTTTCATGAAACACTTGAAGCAAGGGAAATTAAGTTCTGAATGTTCAGTAATTTTTTATAGCAGGAAGGAAATTTGACTTGCACAGAAAATTATTGCATAAATGACACTAAAATATTTGGGTTAAGCGAATGATCTCAGGACAAAGGACAAGGCACACTCAAAGGGAGTTCAAATCGGCAGGTTGGCACAAAGTTGCTGTAACTCTAATGCTGATTCACACTCTCATCATCGTTAATGTGATATCACCAAATTAAATCTATTACGCACCTTTTAATACTTCTTCACAACAACCAGTAGAATTCTGAGTGATGAAACAATATTGAATATTCTGGATAAACCTTTAAATTTGTTTTGCCTAACTTAAATGCATTATGGAGTTTTTTAAATTCATTAGAACTTTGACCCAAGATTCAAACTGATCCCAAACATTGGAGTTTCTGACTCAACTTGAAAACAAAAAGATCTGTCAACTAGGTTTATTCAATTAAGTCAAAACCTAATGAATATGCAATACTGAGCAATGCACTTTATTTGTAATATGATAATACAAACAGTTATCCCTTTATATAGCTGGAAATATACACAAATATGTATAGTAAAGAGGAAAAATTGACTTTTCTCAGCAGAGATTCTCTGGGGAAAAGTACTTTTCCCCAAGACTGTGCAAAGTGATTTTTTTTTCCCCCTAACCTTTCCTTTAGTACTATTTGTAAGCATGGTAATTTCATGTCCACCCATTACATCAAACTGACCTTTGCAAGCAAGCCAGGACTGCTTATTGTAACGCTTATTAAGTGTGAAGGGTCTATAAGATCACCTCTTAATGAACTCAGCTTCACTTACTCAAAAAAACTCATCACATCTCTCATCATAAGTTAATCGCTTACCCTAAGTGACAAAGAAGTGAATTTATGCTGCAAATTTCCCATTGCTTTTCTATCCTTTCTGTAATGAGGTGTCCTAAAACAGACACAATTCTATAGATGTAGCCTAAGATCTTCTACAAATTCAAACTGGCCCTTTAAAGCAACAGTACTTGTAATGTGATCTTTACTTTTCCTTTCTTTTCAAGATTGAAAACCATTTTTATATCACTATAATAAGTAAAGCTAGAGTATGGTGTATATTTCTGGTCACCAAACTGTAAGGAATTTCACTAGGAAGGGCACACAAGTGTTGCTGGTTGAATCTTAGCTATGAAAAGCAATTGGATAGATAGTTGTTTTCTTTTGCCTGTTGGGAAAACTAACTGGGATCTGCAAACTTATAAAGGGCCAAGATACAGTGGTCAGGAATGATGTAAATCGATGTTGTACAAATGTAAAGAATCAAGCAACTTTGATTGAAAGCAATTGCCGGAATGAACAGAATGATGTTATGGAATCTTTTCACCCAGAGGGTTATTAGGGTCTGAAAAACATTTCATGATAAAGGTAATAGATGCAGAAACTTTTAATACATTTAAAATAGATTTGGACATGCACTTAAAGTATAATTACTTCCAGGGGTATGGACACATAGCAGAAGTATTCGAATAAGCTTGCTAACATTCTTTGATTGACAAGGGCTGAGTGGCTTCATACTGTGTTATAAATATTCCATATTTCCAATTTAAGTGCAGCATATTTAATGCTCCAAAGTTCTGTTCTGGCAGAAATTTTAACCCCTGTCATCCTACAGAGTTATCTGGAAGCTTTGATTTTATCTGGTTGACAACTCAACCCAAAGACTAGGAAAAAAAATATTGAGTACAAAGTTTAAAAAAAAAAGAAGCATGCTTGAACTGCACAGATACCAATAACGAAAACCGCTTCCTCCTCATCAGAAAGATTTAATATTATTGATGGGGCGGTTTCTGCTTTCAGGAAAGGATGTAATCCTTCAGAAAAAAAAATGGCCTAAATCAAGCAGAGTCAACATGGCTGAATAATTCATGACAAATTTATTAGAATACTTGGAGTAAATTACAAGTAGGATAAATAAAAGGAAACTATTCATTGTAATATATTTGGCTTTCCAAGACAGTATATGATAAGGTACCGCACATAAGGCTGCTAAACAAAATAATAGATTATGCTGGGGGCTAGTAAATGAGCACAAATAGAGGTTTGGCTAACTAACAGAAGACAGAGATTTTAGATAAAAGGAACTATTTCAGGGTGGTAAAGTGTAAATATGGAAGTGCCAGAGGGACCAGTGCAGGGACTATAACTATTTATAATATTTACAAATATTAATAATTTAGATAAGCAAAGTATTGCCATGGTTACACATGACACAAAAATAGGTGAGAAGGCCAGTTGTGGGCATATGAAAAGTCAGCAGAGATATAAAAAGGATAATTGAATGGGGAGAAACTGAGCAGTTGGAATATTATGTGCAAAACTGGGAGGTTATGCCTTTTGGTAGGAACAAAAGAGGAGGTGAAAATTATTTAAATGGGCAAAGACTGCAGAAGATGATGATTTTGGGGTCCTCATGCATACATCATAAAAAGTTAGCCTACAAGTTGAGCAGTTAATAGGGAAAGCAAATGGAATGTTAGCCTCTCTTCCAAAGGGGATGAAGTAAAAAGAATTAAGAAAATCTTGTTAAAACTATACAAGATACTGGTTAGGAATATTTAGATTACTGTGAACACTTTGGAGTACTATTATATTAGAAAAGATATCCTGGCATTGGAGGCAATGCAAAGAAGGTTCACTTGGCTGATCCCAGACCTTGGGTGGAAATTCCTGTGAGGAGACGTTAAGTAAGTTGGACCTGGACTCATTGAAATTAAGTATGGGAGATAACATTATTGAAACATGTAAAAGATTATCAAAGAATTTGACAAGATAGGTGCTGAGAGATTGTTTCCCCTTGTGGAAGAGTCTAGGACCAGAGGCTACAAACTCAGAGTCAGGGGTGGTGTATTTAAAACAGATAAGCGGAGCGATTTCTTCTCTCAGAAGGTAGTGAATCTGTGCAATACTTTACTGCAGAAAGTTGTAGAGGCTAGGTTTTTAATTAAAGTCGATACTGAGGAAAAGTAAGCGGGGGCATGGAGGTTTATTAGGTCAGTCATCTCGTTGAATGGCCGAGCAGATTCAATGGGACAAATGGCTTCTTGCTTCCCCAACATCTTATGCTTTCATAAGGGTCAACAGAGTAATAATACCTCCATAGGTTTTCAAGATTTATGTCAAGATTTGTAGCTCGGATGCCTGTTGTTGTAGTTGCGAGCATGTTCACCGAGCTGGCAAGTTGATTTGCAGACATTACATCGCCTGTCTAGGTGACTCCAGGAGGCTCCAAAACACTGAAGATGTCCCATAGACAGGAGACGAAACGTCTACAGATCAATTTCCCAGCTCGGCGAACATGCTCACAACTATGACAACCTTGATAGATGTATCTGTACTTTCATAGAAATTTGACCTTACAATAATCTGACTAAACTTAGGGCTGCAGTCAGCAGCAATATCAACTTCAGACAAATGTAACCAAGATTCTCAATTCATACCTTATTTTACTAAAGGAAGGAATATATGGATATTAAAATAGTAACATGTTCCAAAGGCATCAGGATACTAAGGCTGGTTGTTTTCAAGAGCAGGACACCACTTTGGTAAGGGAGTTGAAACAAACACTAGGAATAGCTTCAGTGAAGTGTAAAATTATTGATTCTCACTTAAAATGCTTTCTCACAAACGTTGCCTTTAAGCTACTGAACAACCCAAAAGCCTTTAGTGCAGCCACTATATAAAGGTAACCTTTCAGTTTACCATGCTTGGGTGCACAAACAGTTTAAAGAGACTGCACACTCAATAAGACATCTGCACATGACAACAAAAGTTAAATGAAATTTCCCGCTTGTACTAATCTAACACACTTTGTCTAATGGTGCAACCCTAGTGGCACAGTGCTAGTGTCCCTACCTGGACTGGAAGGTGCCGTGCGACAGTCAGAGAATCCACACCTCTGTGGAAGTGAGGGAGCAGAGCTCACTTACACAAAAATCATGTTTAATCAGGCCTTGATTGCAAAATGTACAGGTTCCTAGTTTAGCACATAGAGGCAGGGTGAAGTAACTTCAATTCTGTTCTAAAAGGTCTTCCCTTTACTCTAAGGCTGTGCCCTTGGGTCCTAGTTTCTCCTACCAATGGAAACATCTTCCCAATATCCACTCTGTCCAGGCCAGTCAGTATTCTAGGAGAAAGTGAGGACTGCAGATGCTGGAGATCAGAGTCAAGAGTGTGGTGCTAGAAAAGCACAGCAGGTCAGGCAGCATCTGAGGAGCAGGAGAATCGATGCTTCAGTATAAGCCTTTGATCAGGAATTCCTGGTGTTGGGCTTATGCTCAAAACATCAATACTCCTGCTCCTCGGGTACATTCAGTATTCTATATGTTTCAATTAAATCTCCTTTCATCCTTCTCAACTCCATAGAGTTTAAACCCAGAGTCCTCAAATGTTCTTTTTTGTTAGCACAGCACCCCTTTAGAGCCTGTTTTCACATGTTTTGGTCAAATAACCCCAAAGTTCTTTCAATTCTTAATGCAGGTATATAAGTTATAAAAGTTACTAGTATCAAAATCAAGTCAATTAATATCTCCACAGCTTACCTCCCACAGAAATCCCTTTTTAAACACTTTAGTATTATGAGCTTTCCAGAACTTATGGGTCCATAACCGCTCATTTTCCAGTGCTTCATTTATGTAAACTCGGTGGTAAATAATAGCGATATCTTGTGGGAGATCATCACATCTAAGCCTACACCTTATTTCATCCAATAATTACACAGCGGTAAATTGTACAGAGGAGAAAAGTACTCATCTACTCTCCTTTATTGATCTTGCAGTAATCACCAAATCAAGTGTTTGTTTTACCTTGCTAAAAGTGACCCCAAATTGAATGTGCTTCTTTTAAATAATCCAGTTTTCAACAGGTATCCAGTTATGCTGCTTTAAAATAATTGATGGAAATAAACAACTGTCTTCAATGAGAGTAACTTTAGCAAACTTTCTAATGGAATCTGCTCAAGATGGAAACGCTGTGCCGACCGTGGCCTAGTTTAACCCACAACAGCTGCAGCAATGCTAATCCGTCAACGAGTCTGCACATGTCTCTGGAATTTATGTCAATTTCCTTGTTGTACCGAAACAACCATTAAGGAGCAACAGAACTGCAGGAAAACATCTGAAATAGCAATTTATGCTGTTTTCCTTGAATTCCAATAGTTATCTCCAGCAGACTGGGAGGAACTGCCATCAAGTTGCAGAGCTGTGACTTCATATAATTACCTGAGAGACTCTTAGTGCTTCTCATGTAACAGTGTCCCAAACAGATTTCACCGAAAAAAACTGACACAGAGCCAAGGGGTGTGATAGTTTTTGAATTGGAAGCAGTAGAGAAAAAAAGTTGCAATTATTTTGCTGGACTGTTCGAAAATTATTTAACAAATATAGATTTCAAAGGATTGTAAGAGTTTTCTATTAATTTAAAGGGATCCATTGTAATTTTCTTGGATAATGTGAAATGTTAAGCCATGTGATCTGGTGACTCTTGACGTGGTCGTAGGATCAATATAAAGAAATATAAGAAATATGGCCAAACACAAAGGAGAACAACAACAGAGGATACTCCATGGAGATTGATACAACTGAGTGGTTTGCTGGGCCATTTCAAAGGGCAACTGAGAGTCAACCACATTGCTGTGCATCTTGAGTCAAATGTAGGCCAGACCATAAGGATAGCAGATTTCTTTCCCTGAAGGACATTAATGAACCAAATGAGAGAAAACTCAGATGCAGACACAAAGAGAAAGCAGACCATATAGAATGAGGAACATACAATTTTTTTTTTGAAAAGCAATGAATATAGAACATAGAACATAGAAGGATACAGCGCAGTACAGGCCCTTCGGCCCTCGATGTTGCGCCGACCGAATCCTACCTAACCTATACTAGCCCAATAACTTCCAAATGCCTATCCAATGCCCGCTTAAATGACCATAAAGAAGGAGAGTTCACCACTGATACGGGCAGGGCATTCCATGAACTCACAACCCGCTGTGTGAAGAATCTACCCCTAACATCTGTCCTATACCTACCACCCCTTAATTTAAAGCTATGTCCCCTAGTAACCCCTGACTCCATTAGCGGTAAAAGGTTCTTAGTATCTACCCTCTCTAAACCCCTAATCATCTTATACACTTCTATCAGATCTCCCCTAAACCTTCTCTTCTCCAATGAGAACAGCCCCAAGTGCCTCAGCCTTTCCTCATAAGATTTTCCTACCATTCCAGGCAACATCCTGGTAAACCTCCTCTGCACTCGTTCTAAAGCTTCCACATCCTTCCTATAGTATGGCGACCAAAACTGCACACAATACTCCAGATGAGGCCGCACCAGAGTCTTATACAACTGCAACGTGACCTCAGGACTCCGGAACTCAATTCCTCTGCCAATAAAGCCCAGTACACCATATGCCTTCCTCACAGCACTATTTACCTGGGTGGCAACTTTCAGAGATCTGTGTACATGGACACCAAGATCCCTCTGCTCATCCACACTACCAAGTAGCCTACCATTAGCCCAGTAATCCATCATCTTGTTATTCCTACCAAAGTGAACGACTTCGCACTTAGCTACATTGAATTCCATTTGCCACATTTCCGCCCAGCTCTGCAACTTATCTATATCCCGCTGTAACCTACCACTTCCTTCCTCACTATCCACAACTCCACCGACTTTTGTGTCATCCGCAAACTTGCTTACCCAGCTTTCAAGTCCTTCCTCTAGATCATTTATAAAGATAACAAAAAGCAATGGTCCCAAAACAGATCCTTGTGGTACACCGCTAGTAACTGCGCTCCAAGATGAACATAATCCATCAACTACTACCCTCTGTCTCCTTCCAGCCAGCCAATTCCTAATCCAAACCTCTAATGTATCCTCAATGCCATACCTCCGAAGTTTTAGCATTAGCCTACCATGGGGAACCTTATCGAACGCCTTACTAAAATCCATATACACAACATCTACTGCTTTACCCTCATCCACTTCCTTGGTCACCTTCTCAAAGAACTCAATAAGGTTTGTGAGGCACGACCTGCCCTTCACAAAACCATGCTGGCTATCCCTGATCACGTTATTCCTACCCAGATGTTCATAAATCTTATCCCTTACCATTCTCTCTAAGACTTTGCCCACCACTGAAGTCAGACTCACTGGCCTATAGTTGCTAGGGCTATCCCTACTCCCTTTCTTGAACAATGGGACCACATTCGCTATCCTCCAGTCCTCTGGTACTATTCCTGTTGACAACGACGACATAAAAATCCAGGCCAATGGCTCTGCTATCTCCTCCCTAGCTTCCCATAGGATCCTGGGGTAAATGCCATCAGGCCCAGGAGACTTATCTATATTCATCCTTTCCAATATTCCCAAAACCTCTTCCCTGCATATTTCCAGGGCATCCATTCTAATTATTTGTGATTCCATATTCACATCAGCAACAGTGTCCTGTTCCTGAGTGAATACTGAGGAAAAGTACTGATTTAATGTCTCTCCAATCTCCTCCGCCTCCACACACAACTTCCCACTACTATCCTTGACTGGACCGATACCTACCCTAGTCATCCTTTTATTCTTGACATACCTATAGAAAGCCTTTGGGTTTTCCCTAATCCTATCAGCTAAAGACTTTTCATGTCCCCTTCTCGCTTCTCTTAGCTCCCTCTTTAGCTCCTTCCTGGCTACCTTATAACACTCAATCGCCCCTACTGAACCTTCACGCCTCATCTTTACATATGCCGCCTTCTTCCCTTTCACAAGGGACTCCAATTCCTTACTAAACCACGGCTGCCTCACAAGGCCCTTTACACCATGCCTGACTGGTACATACCTATCGAGGACACGCAGTAGCTGCTCCTTGAACACTCCCCACATCTCATTAGTGTTCTTCTCTTGAAGCCTGTTTTTCCAATCCACACATCCTAAGTCATGCCTCACTGCATCATAATTTCCCTGCCCCCAGCTATAGCTCTTGCCCTGCGGCACACGATTATCCCTCTCCATCACTAAAGTAAAAGTCACCGAGTTGTGGTCACTGTCCCCGAAGTGCTCACCTACCTCCAAGTCTAACACCTGGCCTGGTTCATTACCTAGAACCAAATCCAATATAGCCTCCCCTCTTGTTGGCCTGTCGACATATTGTGTCAGGAAACCCTCCTGCACACATTGTACAAACACCGACCCATCTAATGAACTCGAGCTATAGCTCTCCCAGTCAATATCTGGGAAGTTAAAGTCCCCCATAACAACCACCCTGCTACCTTCACTCTTTTCCTGAATCATCCTCGCAATATTATCCTCTACTTCTCTAGGACTATTAGGAGGCCTGTAGAAAACACCTAACAGGGTGACCTCACCTTTCCTATTTCTAA
Source organism: Hemiscyllium ocellatum (assembly GCF_020745735.1). Classification (NCBI taxonomy): domain Eukaryota; kingdom Metazoa; phylum Chordata; class Chondrichthyes; order Orectolobiformes; family Hemiscylliidae; genus Hemiscyllium; species Hemiscyllium ocellatum. The sequence goes on from NC_083401.1 coordinate 142,423,100, forward strand.
CCTCAGCCCAAACTACCTCAGATGGCAAGTCCTCTTCCATCGTCCATTCCACTGCTGTGATACTGTCTTTGACAAGTAATGCCACGCCTCCCCCTTTTTTACCCCCATGTCTGATCCTACTAAAACATTTGAACCCTGGAACGTGCAACAGCCATTCTTGTCCCTGTTCTACCCACGTCTCTGTAATGGCCACAACATCGAAGTCCCAGGTACCAACCCACGCTGCAAGTTCACCTACCTTATTCCTTATACTTCTGGCATTGAAGTATACACACTTCAATCCACCTTTCTGGTTACAGGCACCCTCCTTAGAGATCGCTGCATTATTCCTAACCTCCCTACACTCAAGGTCCTGTACCCTAAAGCTACAGTCCTGGTTCCCATACCCCCGCGGAGTTAGTTTAAACCCTCCCAAAGAGCACTAGCAAACCTCCCCCCAAGGATACTGGTGCCCCTCAGGTTCAAGTGTAGACCATCCTTTTTATAATTCTTAGGAGGATTCTCTTTTTGGCGGGAAAGGAGATAGAAGCTTTTGAACTAAACCAAACTGATCTAAATCTGGAAAGCTTTGTAAATAGCTCAGGTATACTAATTAGATGAGTGTTTCTCAGAAGTGGAAAACAGTGAACTGGGGTGTTTTGGTTGGGCAGATTGAAAGCTACATCATTCAGAATGTTCTGGGGACAGGGGGTTTATGTAAGTCTGTCTTGCTAATAATCACATCTACATAACTCAAATATGAACACCATTGTTAGATAGGAGTCACAACCAATAAAGTATATTATGGAACTGGGGAAGACAGTGATGTTAATGCTTGTGGTTGCATGAACTATAACACTGCTGTATAAACCGTTTAAAGTTAGACTTATTATTTTATATATCATTGCTAATTGTGTGTAATTTGGGTTAGCTCTAACTTGACTTAGTAACATCAAAAGCTACAAGTGGAAAATGATTTTTTTAAATTTTGAGAATTGGTTATTTTGGTTTATGGCTTCCCCACGATGATCACAAAACAAGATACTAAGTTGGTCACAGATGTAAATTTAAAGGAGCATCTTAAAAGGTGGAGAATGAGTTCGGTGACAAGAGGAGCTTTGGGAATGGAATTCCACAACTTAGGACCAAGACTGCTGAAAGCACAGTCAAATGAAACCAGGGAAACACGAGAGACCAGAATTGAAGTAGTATAATGTCTTAGATAGATTCAGGATTGGAAGAGGTGATAGAAGTAAAGGAGGGTGCAGTGGAAAGATTTGAAAACAAGAACAATAATCTTAAAATGGAGATTTTGCTGGGGCAGAATCCAATCTAGGTCAATAAGCCATGGTGTGATAGTTGAATAGGATTTTTGGGTGTCAGGACAGAAGTTTTGGATGAGTGAAAGAAGATAATCTAGAAGGCCAACCAGTAAAGATTTGAGTACTTGAATTTGGAACTAAGAATAACTTGGATGAAGGTTTCAATAACAGATTGGTTGAGGAAAGATCCAGATAGATGATAATATGGAAATGTATGTAAGCCTAGTAATGAGAGGATATAGAATCAGATGGCTCAGTTCACGAAGAAATATCACATACAGAACGAAAGTCACCCTGGACTGTACAACATCATAACCATTTGATGTTTTCACTTATGCTGTGAGTAATCATTATCAATAGCTATTTATATTTTAAAAACCTATATTGGATCATATAGTGGGCAGCACGGTGGCACTGCTGCCTCACAGCGCCAGAGACCCAGGTTCAATTCCTGCCTCAGGCGACTGACTGTGTGGAGTTTGCACATTCTCCCCGTGTCTGCGTGGGTTTCCTTCGAATGCTTCGGTTTCCTCCCAGTCCAAAAATGTGCAGGTTAGGTGAATTGGCCATGCTAAATTGCCCGTAGTGTTAGGTGAAGGGGTAAATGTAGGGGAATGGGTCTGGATTAGTTGCGCTTCGGCAGGTCGGTGTGGACTTGTTGGGCCAAAGGGTCTGTTTCCACACTGTAAGTAATCTAAATATATGTAAAAGCAAAAAGCTAAGTCCATTGATTTATTTTAATACTATGGTAAAGACAAGCATATTAATAAAAAACAAGAGCACATGATTTACACCATGAAACATCATGGTAAAACTATTAACCATTTCATTTGCTCAGAAAATTTGCTGTAAGTTCATTTAATTAATAGTTAAATAGCTCTGTTAAAGTAGCTCACTGGAAATTTTGAAAAAAACATTCTAATCTGAGTATTTGCATGGGAATTTTCATTACATTGTTTCTAAACTTGAACTTAGTATGATTTTATTTATACTACACAAAATACCAATTCCTTTTTCATACGTCAATTTATAGAAATTACTGAATATATAGAAAAACAGCTAACTGCAGGCTGGTCACTTGTACAGATATACCACTTCTTTCAGAACTACTAATTAGATCAGTTTTTCATCAGGCTTCTCTCAATAAAGTGTAGTAAAGGAAATGCAATCATATTTTATGAATCTCTTCAAAATGTAACTTTATATGGCAATATTATGTTTGAAAATGTTCACTCAAAATTCGATTGCCACCCTCCTGCATATCTACAATTGGTCCTACAGAATGTTTGGGTTTGCAAAAGATATTCACAGCTCCTTTTAACCCTAATCAATAAGGTATATTTCAATTAATAAGTTTAAACTAAAAACACAATTATCATTGAATCAGGGACTAAACTGAAATCACGAATTACTTCAAGAATCCACATGTACCCTAGCGAGTTAAGTGGTTTTAGCGAGTTTAGGGAAGATTTGTAGCTCCAGTTGAAGTTCTGGATGTAGGGTTGCTCGCTGAGCTGGAAGGTTCATTTCCAGATGTTTCGTCATCAACCCAAGGAAACTCAAACACAAAGAGAAAGTGGGCTATACCACCAGTGCTTCATCCGGAGGCTCACTGAAGATGTTACCTAGTATGATGATGAAACATCTGAAAATGATACTTCCAGTTCAGTGAGCAAACCTACATCCAGTTAAATGGTTTATTGGACATCATAACCAATTACAATTAACTTGCTCTTCACAATAAACATGTGGAGACAGATTAGAGTTGAATAAATAGAATTGTTATTTTAAATACTTAAAAACGATGTGACTAATTTTCACTTTCACATAATTTCCTGAGGATCAGATTGGTATTGCTCTGTAATTTACCTGCTTAAGGTTACTCTCAAACAGACTCCCCTCACTCACAATTATGTAACTGGCTCCACAAAAAACAAATTCTAATACTTACATTTAAAACCTCACTGATACCATCAACTAAAGTATTAGCCCAAGTATGCACAGCACATATTGCTCCAAACTGAAATGGTCACCATAATTCTGATGTTTTGCATGTCAAAATTGGATTTGGGCTTTCAGTGGCAGAGCTCTTAAAATGGCACTTTCCTGTTCTTTCTAGCTAATGGGGTGACATGGCTACCAATTCAATTCTGACTCAAGCACCATTTCATTAGCATATGGCATAGAAAGTGAAAAATAGCTCAAGTGCATTTTGAAGAGTTTATTAAAGCAATGTTGTTATGGAACAAATGCACTTCCATGGTCCAGGACCTTTGTGAACACTAATTACAGGTATTCCCCAGTTACCTTTGCATCAGAACCAACCACTCTATCTGTAGACATCTAGTCCCTACGCTCTGGAATGTATTCTCTAATCCTCTCTGCCTCTTTTCTCCTCTCTCTTCGATAAACAGATCTTTAAAATCTACTTCTTGAATTCCAGTACTGACACTAATTATAACATGTCCTTACATGGTTTGAGTCAAATTTTACCTAATATCACTCCTAAGAAGCACTTTGGGCTGATTTACGATGTTAATGATGCTACGTAAATATAAGTTGTCAGATATAATACAGACCAAAGGATAAAAGTCTGCCCCAAAAATGTACCTTAACTTTAAACTCAAAGAATAGTCCTTGCAGCAAATTCATATCCCACTGTATTCCAGGTGACAAAAACTTGCTACATGGTGACAGGTGCTCTAAACAGTTGAATTGGTTCACTACTGGCCGTACAAAGAATCTTCATGATTTTGAAGCACTTTATTAAACCTTTCATTAATCGTCTCTATCGACAAAGAACACTCCCAGATTCTAGTTTCTCCACATAACTGAATTTCTTTATCTCTGATACAATTCTGATAAATTTTCTTTATACCTTTTCCAATCCTCCTAAAGTGTGGTCTTTAGAATTGGACACAAAATACTTAACAATTTGCAAACTTGGGAAAGTTTGTGGAGTGATACAAATGGTGAGCTGGTGAAACAGAAAACCAATCCAACATCTGACAGATTAAGTATTTTGCTCGCAGGGAGATGGGGCAGAGTGTGAATCGCACAGGGAAGAAAATCCAAACTCAGCACAACCATTTGAATTAATGTTGAGTTTCAAATAGAACTTCTGCAGCTATTGCAAGGGCATAAATCCACACTGGATTGACAAATTTGTGGAGTAGATAAAAACACTCAAAGGGTGAATAAGATCCATCATGATATCATTTTAAATCCCACCATCCACCTGACCACTTTAAACATAAAAAAAGGTTTAAGCTGTCAGGAGTTAAAAATCTCCTGGATTGCTTTGATTGGCAGGCCACCTGATGTAGGTTAGAAAGGAAAAACATCATCTTATCCTGCTGTTTTAATAGAGTTCCAAGTTATGGCATAATATCCCTTGGGGTAACATGACCAGAGTCTCAAAAGCTACAATTGTCTCAGCAGGGTTTTCTGAATTGCCAGTGCGATTGACAGTATGAAGAAGCTATTACAACATTCACCACCTTTGATGTGGGGTTTGAATACAAATGTGTTGATTTTTATCAGAGATTAAACATCTTAAGAGATTTCAAGACTTTGAAAGGATTTCACAAACGGATGGTTATTTTAGTACTGAGTGTGGATGAGCAAGGCGTGTATTAGATTGTTATTAGTTTTCTTTTCATTTATACATGGCTCTTGAGGTCCTCCCAAATAGGGTGAATGACTATAGAAGTGGCATGTGGAATTAAAGAGGCATAGACTTGGCTGGGAGTGGGGCATGTGTGCCATGGAGGTACCATGAAGGATATAAATGCTGTATAAGCATTTGAGGGGGGGGGGGGGGGGAGGGGGGGGCTGTGGGGTTGCGAGTGGTGGGAGCTAGAAAGCCTAACTGCTGCAAACTCAACTAGGATAATATCCTAGAGATCTAAAGCAGGCCTTTTAACTAACCTATCTCAGCCAATTTGGATCTGCTTCTGGAGTCAGTAGTAGGTGGCTTAAAAGGGGACACTGGAAGCCTTTCAGGAACAGTGAGATTTTACCTCTTAAAAAAAAAATTGGAGGCTGAATGGAGTATCAATTTCCCTCCTGAGTTCACAAAACTCTACTAGCTGCTAGCTTCAATCCTCCATTCCATATAGCTCCGTGGAAAAGGCAGCTAATTTGCCACTGCAGCAATCCAACATAGTTTGCTGACAACACTAAATAAGCCTAAGACAAGGTGCAGGGCTCGTGACTATGATATTGAGCAGATGCTGTGGTGTCACTACCAATATGGTAGTCACTATGGGCCATTTCTTGGTTTATAACATAATGTATTGTTCTATGTTACTGTGGCTAACGGAATCTGTAAACATTTCCTCAAGTTCAATTGAACCCCGGGTTCAATTCCCACCTCAGGCGACTGACTGTGTGGAGTTTGCACATTCTCCCTGTGTCTGCGTGGGTTTCCTCCGGGTGCTCCGGTTTCCTCCCACAGTCCAAAGATGTGCGGGTCAGGTGAATTGGCCATGCTAAATTGTCCGTAGTGTTAGGTAAGGGGTAAATGTAGGGGTATGGGTGGGTTGCGCTTCGGTGGGTCGGTGTGGACTTGTAGGGCTGAAGGGCCTGTTTCCACACTGTAAGTAATCTAATCTATAAAAAGTCTATCTTCATCAATTTTATTTGTCCAAATGATGTAAAGGTTCAAGAACCCATGATTATTGTGGGATCTTTCTCATTGGGAAGGAATATAGGGCATGGTCAATCGGGGAGGTGCGGGGTTAATCTCATACACCAGCTGTCTGCATGGTGGTGAAAGCTAAAATCTACCCTTCAGAATCACATTACACTCTGTACTGCAACTGCTATTAAGTGCTGAAGTGCAAGATAAATTCTGCTAAATTTCTTGAGTAACTAACCATTGCCGATGCTTGAGAAAAGTATACAGTTGCATACAATGCAATACATATATTTGCATAGCCTGGGGAGCTGGATTGCAACAAAATTCAACATGTAACAATGAACACTGAAAATACAAATAACTTGGAAAGGATATAAAATCATATACTATTATTTTGTTTCTTCCCCACAGTTTAAAATGTCCTCTCAAGTGCGCATTATATGGATAGGAGCTGCAATTTGTAAATTATAAATCATACTCCAAACTCAGAACCTTTATAAACAATTTGTAAATATGTTGAGTAGAAATTTCCCCACCTGGCGTTGGCAGGAAAGGTGATAAGATCAGAAAGTAATTGTATAATTTGGGACTGGAGGGAGATACTTTCCCCCCCCCTCATCACCTCTCACCAATTAAATGGTGGACTAGAGGGACTCACTGGAGATTTTATTAAAATGCCAGCATTTAAGGCTCTTAAGTGGTCAATCAACTCACCGCTCAAGTATCTCAACTCACCACCAGTCCAATTACCTGCATCTCCAGCAGACAAGAAAAGTGCCTGGTTTGCTGGCTGGAAAATCAGGCCTACTTGTCTGCTTGGTTATCGGGGTTGGGGGCACTTGGGAATCAGTCTTCCACATCCTCAGAGCAAATGGAGGCCTGAATTGGAGGAAAGGCCAAGTCTCTGAAAACCACTTCCCTGCCATTGTTTCCAACTCCCCTGACCTGTTTTTCCACACGACCTGCTACTGAGAAGCAAAAGAAAAGTCACTTACCTCCCTCTGCTGAGCTGGCAACTTTTGAATGCAGGAGACGCCATTGTGAAGGCCTGTAATTGGCCAACCAGTTTGTAAGTCAGCTCTTAGAACACTGATTGGTGGGTTTTCTCAGTGCCGTGGGCAAAGTCAGTCTCCACCAAACTCCCCACTCCCATAATCGGCTGTGATTTTCCAATTTGCAGGCACAATTATCAAAATGATAGTAGCAAAGACACAGAAGTACTAAACATTCTCTATGAATATCTGAAAACCATTCTGTTTGAAAATCTTTCAAAGACCTTGAATATTGAATTACTGTTATAATCCCTTTGCTTAATGTTACAAAGATAACTCAGTCAAAAAAGAAGGTTCAAAACAGGTCTATACGTTCACATATTGATGAAAGGCAAAATGATAACAGGAGCAGAGCTAATATCAGAAAGGATGTCACTGCTAGACAGAAGGCAATTTGTGTGATGCCTATTTTAGATCAAGTGTAGAATTATGTTGATTCTGACATGTTTCAGCTACTTGCCTGGGACTGCGAATTGATATTGGCTCCCTGTTTCACTAGAGTTCTCACCACCTCAGTTTGTCCAGCCAGAGATGCGATGTGAAGGGCTGAGTTTCCTTTCTGGAAAGAGAGGCAAAATAATTAGAAAGAATATTAGAAGACCCATGGCAAACCTCCACCTTCAGGAGAGTTAGACAAAGAGAGAAACTCAAGAAAAAGAATGTATCTTCCTCAAAGAATATTTTTTGAGGAACGGTCTTACTAATATTTAGGTTCAGTAAAATTTATTATTAAAGGATTGTGTTTCTTTGAGTAGAAAACTTTGAGATGGCCAAATCTTGGATACTGGCCCACAGTTGAAAATAATAGCAAGCAGCTGCTCAATATGTTAATATTGTTTATTGCACAACCATAACAAACATGAGCATGACTCAATCATTCCACTCTTTCGAGCATGCTCTGTAATTCAAGAAGATTATGGCTGGTTTATTGCATCAGTTAAATCTTTATTATGATTTCCATATTCCTCAATTCTCTGAAAATACAAAAATCTCTTGATCTCAGTCTTGAATATATTCAAAGATTGAGCATGCGAGGCCCTGAGGTAGAAATTTACAAAACATCTATTACTTTTTTGACGAACAAATGTTTCCTTATCTCAGCTCTAAACAGCTAGCCCTTTACTCAAAGACTGTGAATCTTGGATCTACACTCCCCCAGCCTGAAGTAATATTCTTTCAACATCAAATCTGTCAGACCACTTAAGAATTTTCATCTGAGCAGAGAAAGCCAGCACAGATTTGTATAGGGCAGGTCATGTCTGATGAATTTGATTGCGCTTTCTGAGGATGTGACTAAAACAGTAGCCAGAGTAAAATACGAATATATTAGTTCATATTAGTTATATGAACTTCCAGAAGGCCTTTGATAAAATCTATTGTTAGAGACTGTTTTTGCATGCTAAAGCTGAAATTTAAGGCTAACTATTGACCTGGTTAGGTAATTGGCTGCATGTCAGCAGAGAATGATTAGAGATAATGGCTATGTTCTATAATTAGCAGAATCTGACTTGAAGTGTGCAGCAAGGATCTGTGTTGGTACCTCAACTACCCACTGTCTTTATTGATGACTTAAATGGAGAGGTAGAATGCCAAGGACTTTTAGGTTTAAGCTTGGAGGAAAGATTACATGAACCATAGTTTTATTCTGCAGGATTCAACAAGCTCATAGAGATTTCATCAAAGTTTTCAAGGTATTAAAGGCAAAGGTGTAAGGTATGTCGAATGAAATGATTTTCACGCTTGGAGAGCTTAGGACAGGAGGAGGGGCAGAACCTCAAAATTGAGATCAAACTTTTCTGATCTATCCCACTATTTTTAACTAAAGCCACAACTTCAAATTCTCCTCAAATGCTTTGGAATTTAGCCATTCCTGAACTATCTCAACGCGATTCCATTCCTCCATCAGTTTCAGGCCCCATTTACCACTGGAGCTGTTTAGCTCACTAGGGCTCTAGTCCCAGCCCTATTTGAATGAAGCCCACCTCAGTGGAACAGCTCACTCTTTCCCAGCATCCGAGGAGCAGTAAAATCGACGTTTCGGGCAAAAGCCCTTCATCAGGAATACAGGCAGAGAGCCTGAAGGATGGAGAGATAAGTGAGAGGAGGGTCGGGGTGGGGAGAATGTAGCATAGAGTACAATAGGTGAGTGGGGGTGGGGGTGGGGATAAAGGTGATAGGTCGGTGGGGGGGGAGGGTGGAGTGGATAGGTGGAAAAGAAGATAGGCAGGTAGGACAAGTCATGGGGACAGGACTGAGCTGGAAGTTTGGAACTGGGGTGAGGTGGGGGAAGGGGAAATGAGGAAACTGGTGAAGTCCACATTTATGCCCTGGAGTTGAAGTATTCTGAGGCGGAAGATGAGGCGTTCTTCCTCCAGGTGTCTGATGGTGAGGGAGCGGCAGTAAAAGAGGCCCAGGACCTCCATGTTCTCGGCAGAGTGGGAGGGGGAGTTGAAATGTTGGGCCACAGGGTGGTGTGGTGGGTTGGTGCGGGTATCCCGGACATGTTCCCTAAAGCGCTCTGCTAGGAGACGTCCAGTCTCCCAAATGTAGAGGAGACCGCATCGGGAGGAACGGATACAATAAATGACATTGGTGGATGTGCAGGTAAAACTTTGATGGATGTGGAAGACTCCTTTAGGGCCTTGAATGGAGGTGTGGGTGCAGGTTTTGCAACCTTCCCCTGCCACCGCAGGAATTGCAAAACCTGCACCCACACCTCCTCCCTCACCTCCATCCAAGGCCTTAAAGGAGCCTTCCACATCCAAAGTTTTACCTGCACATCCACCAATATCATTTATTATATCCGTTGCTCTCGATGCGGTCTCCTCTGCATTGGGGAGACTGGGCGCCTCCTAGCAGAGCGCTTTAGGGAACATCTCTGGGACACCCTCACCAACCAACCACACCACCCTTTGGCCCAACATTTCAACTCCCCCTCCCACTTTGCAGAGGACATGGGGATCCTGGGCCACTTTCACCGCCACTCCCTCCCCATCAGACGCCTGGAGGAAGAACGCCTCATCTTCCGCTTCAGAACACTTCAACCCCAGGGCATCAATGTGGACTTCACCAGTTTCCTCATTTCCCCTTCCCCCACCTCACCCCAGTTCCAAACTTCCAGCTCAGCACTGTCCCCATGACTTCTTCTACCCGCCTTTCTTTTCCACCTATCCACTCCACCCTCCCCTCGACCTATCACCTTTATCCCCACCCCCACTCACCTATTGTACTCTATGCTACTTTCTCCCCACCCCCACCCTCCATCACTTATCTCTCCCCCATTCAGGCTCTCTGCCTGCATTCCTGATGAAGGGCTTTTGCCCGAAACGTCAATTTTACTGCTCCTCGGATGATGCCTGAACTGCTGTGGTCTTCCAGCACCACTAATCCAATATCTGGACTTAAGTTGACAGATGCATAATAGGACCTTGCAATGTACCTAAAGTACTAAAATTGCTTGGGAAGCTGAAGCTTCCAATAAACTCCCCTTGCCTGAAACCATCGGTGAAACTCTCAGACATTGAGACCAGTGTAAGAGACTTGGGTCAGACTCACAAATCTTACCTCAACACCTATCCCGGAAATATTCCATTGATCAATGCTTGATCTAACTCAGTAATTAAACTGTTTAACTGAACCAACACCGCAATAAACTGCACAATCACATCTCTGACCTATGCCAACTACACCATTGTTCCACCCACCCAACAGAGTATCCTTCCACTCATCCGCTCAACCATGACATACGTTGTTACAGTCACTGTTCCTTCAGCATTGCTGAGCAAAAATCCTGGAACTCAATATTGAAGACTCACATCAGAGCTACTCTGCAAGACTGTCTGAAAGAAGTAACTTCGAACTATAGCCAGGAATTGGAAATAAAATGTGCTTTGTCAGCACAGGCAATTTTCTTTTCTTTTTTAATAAAGGTATAAACTGTATTCCTTACTACACTGTCATATTAGCCCACTGTATTCTTTATTCTTAACTTATACCTTTTAGACCAAAAAGAACCTACCTATCTCAGTCTTAAATATACTCAATGACCAGACCTCCACAGCCTTTTGCGGCAATGAGTATTTGGAATTCTCTACAAAGGATTCTTCTGAAAAGGAGGTGAAAGCAGAGTCCTTGATTTTTTTTTAGAAACGAGAGGTAAATAGATCCATATGGAGTAAGGAGTTGAAAGGTTATCAGAAATAGCTAAGTGTGCAGATTTGAGCTTACACTCCGATCAAGCTAGGAGAGCTGAATGGGCTACTCACACTCCTGATTCATATATTCTAACAATTTCACCTTCTCACCTTTCATACCACCCTTACTTTATTGTTCTTTATTCAATATTCTTTCCCACAGTACTGCCACTCTCCTTTTCATCATTCAATTCTGTACATAACCTAAACCTGACCCAAATTTGAATAGTTCTCCAATATCATGACCAAATCTATCACTTTCTCTCAAGCTCTTGGAAAGCATACAAGGGAAAACTTCTCACCTGTTAGACAATCCACCTTTCACCACTAACAGTCATATTTTGTTGCTACCATTCTGGTTAGTCAGTGTTCTAAATTATAACCTTGTATTCCCCTAAACTCTAAGTAACTGTCCCAAATACTTTTTCTCTGAGAAACCCTCTGAGTTGAGATCAAGAATCGTTGCATATACTTTTAGCCTTCTCAGGAATGACATCATTTACCCACAATCTTTCCTTTCTTCATCATATCAGGTCAAGCTTATGAACATCTGATAACTAGTTCTTGATTTGTTTTGATCATTCCTTCTGGCTTGTTAAGTTTACATTAGACTTGTTTTTTTTTCATTTTGGTTTCTCCAACATTTTCAGAGAAAAGGATTTTGATTGATTAACCCTTTCCAATACTCTGTTTACTTTGATAATTAGCTTCAGCAGAAACTCTGCTTTCGGAAGCTAAGATATTAATGGATTGGTGCATGAAGTCTCAAAAGCAGGAAACGCAACTTCACATGATGTAGTCAAAGTGCCATAAAGGACATATGCTATGTCCTGCTGGTTGACCTCAGGATCTCCATTTTATTCTGACTACAGGAGTGTGGAGTTCCTATGCAATAGTAGTCTTTAAAAATAATGACACTATTTAAGGAAGTATTTTGTTCAGTGGATTTGAAATCAGATATTACCTTTGTCGATGAATCAACAACTGCACCTCTCTCCAATAATTCCTGCACAAGATCCACGTGCCCTTCTTTTGCTGCCAGATGCAATGCATTGAGGCCATTCTGTAACAGTTATACAATTCTATATGTATTTTACTGTATTTCATTAGAAAAATGTACATTTATACAATTACTTGTATTCAAATGAATGAATATGATGAATGATATATACACTGAATCCTTCAGTTAGAGTTTGCATATTATCATTTATGAAAATAGGTTCATCTGCAACCTAAATAAAAGTAATTGACAAACTTTTTCATCGACTCTATTCAGACATCCCTTTTGAAATATATTCTGTTTAACTTGGGTCTTTACTTCAATATCTCAGCTGTAGAGAAATTTGAAAGCAGAACTCTCTAAAACACTATGTAAAATAAATGTTAATAAATGCAAGGAAACATTAAACTTCAAGTATTTATGTCTAGACAGATACATTAAAAGAAAAATATAGCAGTCAAAATAACTTGACGGGACCTGACTACACTATCACTTGAATCTCTGGATTTCAAGATACAATCTGCATTACCGTTTAGTTTAACTTTTCAAAAATCTTTGTAAAGAGTTTTGAAATGGGAGCTTATTCTTCTAAACGTAACTTTTTAAAAGCAATGAAATTGGAAGTGGATCTCTTTAATGATCGGATGACAAGCAATTGATACATTTAAAATCTATTAAAACAGTTAGTAAATAAAATCAGGGCAACTGATACAAAACGTAAATCCCTCATTCTGCATTTAAGAAACTCAAGCCATACATACATTTGTCTAATTGCAGCAACAAGGTATAGCTAATTTGAAAAAAAAATTGATATTTGGGTATACCAAAAAAGCAAGCATCTATTGTTTGTCCCTTGTTGAGAATGTGGTGGCATTCTCGAGCTGCTGCAGTCTGTTTGACTAAAATATGCCATCATGATTTTAGGTACAGTAGATAATTTTAAGTCAGAAATCTGAGATCCACAGAATTGGATGCCCCTGCTACTGCAGTCATTCTAGAGACAGAGGACAGAGGTCTGGGATTCTGTTGGAGAAACCTTTGCAAAGTGCTACATGAAAATCCAGTAGATTATACAGACAGCAGCCACAGTATGCCAGTGAGAGTGCAACAAATCCAAAGATGGTGGACATAGATCACTCATATAGTTTATTCTGAATAGTATTAAGCCTCCTAACTAAATGGGTAGGGTTGAAATAATAATCATGTGATAAGCGTTCCTTCAGATTTGTGATATGGATCATGCAGTTGCTGGACAGGACACAAGGTGAGACATGCAAACAGAATACCAAGTCTCTGACCTATTCTTAAAGCATTTATACGGTTACACAGATCAGTTATTAGCGATTAGTGATCACAACCCCCCCAACCCACGAATCCACTTCCAGGTCATTTAGTGGGCCAGGTCATTTAGTGGGAAACTTGTGGATGTAATACTCGTGAATATCAAAGAGAGATGGCTCACTGCCTTCGGCCAAATCTTACAGACTTTGAAAATTTTCAGTTATCATGACTAGCTCTGGATGCTGAGCCCTTTCACAACAGTGAAGGAAGTGAGAGCCGGTCATTGAAGTTGCCGCCTGTGGAACTTCCGAACAATTAAAGACTCAAATGGGTTCCAGAAGCATGCAGTGCAAGCAGTGAGGCCCATTACTTGGTGACTGGCAAAACTCAACCATAACTGAGAAGTAGCAGGAGCAGTGGGTACACATTGGAGATGCCATTATTATCAGGAAAGTTGCTAGCACACAATCAGTTTGAACACTGAGTGACTACTCTGGACAGGGTCCTTAAGTTATGGAAAATGTTTATTATGGTAATTCATCAGCCTTTTTGTTTGGCAGTGACATTAAGAGGCCTTATAATCTGATGCAGTACACTATGCTGTTGTTGCCTGTGCAGTGGGATGGCTGACAGTCCAGGTCTGTGCAATACTGGAAACACTGCCTTGTGCTGCAGAGATTACTGAAAATTAATCCCTTAACTACCTTAAGATTGTAAGTTTGGGTTTCTGGTTTTTGAGTTAGTGACCTCTGAGTTTTCTGTATGGCTCAAATTTGAATTAATAACTTCCGAATATTTTTGTAGCCATGGTTATTTCTTTTATACAGTTTATTTGGGTCCTAGTTTTGGAATAAATCAGTTTGTGTGCACCACTCATGATTTATTTGTTTATCTTGCATTGTTTTTTATTCCAATAAAGTAAATAATGGAGCCTTATGGTTTTGGAGGCTTCTGGAACTTTTTAAGAAGTATTAGGGGAACACCCATTGCTTGGAGAGGGACATTTTTGGATTCATCTTTACTTTGAGCTTTTGGCAGTCCAGAGAAAATATTGGAATAGGAATGATGTATAGACTATTACTCCTGAGAAAGTGAGAATATTTGGTAAACTGGGCGAGCTAATAATTGTCCCAGACAAAAATTGTTGAGATAAAACCATAACGAGAAGTGGAGTACATTGATGCTCAGGTGAATAATAGTTTCACAAGGAAGCTGTTTGCAGTTGCAGTCTAAAAGTTGAAGTCACAAGTAACTTAAACCTACCAAGAGATTCTGATGTGAGCATTATGAGTGGTGGTTTGGGTCTTGTACCAGAGGTGTACTCTGTTCTTTTCAATTTCTATAGCAATGTGTTGTGATTATACTTTTGCTTTGTGTTTAACACTTTTGAATTGGGATTCAAAAGTAGGTTGTTTGGTTTATTTTGTTTTATTTTCATTTATTTTATTACTAAACTTTAGTTTCATTGTTAAAGCAAAATCTGCAGCATTGCACGTTTATGTTTGGGAAGAGACATTTTATTAAGACCTAAACAAATCAAAATGTGATCTATCAAATCAGGTTTCTGCCTATTATTTGACTTCTCTTAATAACATGTGCTGGAACCATTGGCATAACACTACTGGTGTGTTGGCTGCAATCACCGGCTTCAGGTTATCTCAAGCAAATTTTACTTGATATTTATCAGAAAAATCTGAATGCTGCCCATCAAGTCTCCAATGGGGTGTTGTCAATTTGGTGTCTTCACATTTTTGCTGTTCTTAATTATTTCTAGAAGTTAGTTTATACTCTTGGGTATGTATCCAAAGAAAACTATGCAAATTCGAATGTTTGAAGTAAGAAATGTTCTTGACAAATCACAACACATTTCTTTGCATCCACATGGTAAAATTTAGTAATAGTTAAGTTTGTCAGCTAATATACAAGAGGTTCTCCTGCAACAGAGCATAACATTGCTCTAAATCTGATTGGACATATTAAAGGAAGCTGCCTACTATCAGGAAGGTCATATGTATTAACCCTCTGAAGATTGAGACTGCAGCTCACAGCAGAGAATATGGGACAGAGTCCACAAGACAGAAACAAGAGAGGTCAGCACCACACAGAGCTCACAAGACACATGACACTCTCATATAAAATTGCAACTACTAAACAACCTGTTCCCACTTCAGCAAACAAGAGAACGTCTGTAAATTGAAATAGATTTGTATGACTAGCTTCAGAAGTTGAGATCTGTTTTTACATGTGCCTTGTCCACACTAGTTTATTGGCTCACAATCTTTCAACATAAATGTTCTGAAGTTATGTACCTGCATAGTAATTCATTAGTGGCCTAATCTGATGGTGAATACAGTAATTCAACCTTCTTTATTGCTTCTGAACCTCAAAGTGTATAAAGGTAAAAATCACACAACATCAGGTGATCGTCCAACAGGTTTATTTAGAAGCACTAGCTTTTGGAGCACTACTCCTTCATCAGGTAATTGTGGGACAGACTATAACCTGGACTATAACCTGATGTTGTGGGACTTTTAACTTTGTCCAGCCCAGTTCAACACTGGCTCCTCCACACCATAGCCTCAAAATCAAGACTTATGAGATTAAAATATAAAATATCTAAATCAATATAAACAAGTTGCATACAACAAAATTAATTTATGTTCTATTGTTTCTGCCATAGAAGTGATGCACTATTTCAAATGTAATTTTAATAGCAGTGAAGGTTCACAAGTTATTTAATGATAAGATGAACTACAATGTAACATTCCTAAATGTGACAATGCAGTGAGGGCAACCAAAGGTATATGGCTAATGAACAATTGTGCTAAATTTTGCATTAGGCAAGAGGAGTTGACTGTAAAATGTCAGCATTCATCCTTACTACTCCTTTGACTGCAACTTCAGGATGCTCGGCACATGCAAATAAACATGAAAATGCACAAAATTTAACTTAATTATGGATAAGGAGAAAGTGACGACTGCAGATGCTGGAGATCAGAGTCAAAAAGTGTTGTGCTGGAAAAGCACAGCTGGTCAGGCAGCATCCACGGAGTAGGAGAGTCTACATTTTAATCTTGCATTTGTATTGGTACAGACTGTACTGTTCAACCCCACTGCACACCTGCTCCACTTCAGTGCGAATTTTAACTCTACTGCTCCTACCTCTTCACTGGAAACCCCTTAAAAAAGTCACACTTTGTTCATCAGGCATAATGGTAGTGTAATTAATCAACTTTGATAAGCAGAAATTTTTACTGCAAAAAATTTTTAGAATCTCACAATTCTGTTAAATGATCACTGGATAATTTACTGTAAAATTATTCTAAATTACAAATTAAAAAAAAAGATTTGACAGTTATTTGGTTTCTACTTTTGTCCCATTTGTGTGTGTGTGTGTGTGTGTGTGTGTGTGTGTGTGTGGTGGGGCGGGGGGGGGGGGGGGGGGGGGGGGAAGAGGTTGAAGAGGGTGTGTGTGCTTGTCTGCTTTGACGTAACTCCACTTGCACACTGGGAACAGAACTCTGTAATCAGTTGCAGCACCATTATATAGTGACAGAGTGGAAGTTCTCAAAATAAAGATCCCAGAAATACTTAGCAAAACTTATTTACTTCATGGCAAATGGTAAGCACGCCTACTTCAACACAGACTACAAAATCCTACCCAATAAAACATGGACGGGAGTGGGAGTGGTAGGAGAGTGGATGATGAAATATAAAGAGATTAATGTTTGTAAATTTCCTCAGAACTTTAGAAACAGTAGAAACACACTTTTATGCAGATATAAAAATTTTATTTCCATGACAGACCAGCAAAATTCTGATTACTTTCCTACGATGTTTTTACTCAAGTCATAGGAATTTTCAATAAAGAATCACAGTATTCAAAAATGCTAATAACTATACATACCTGATTGGATGTGTTGATATCTATCCCTCCTTTGAGGAATTCAAGCACTTTGTCCAGATTCCCTGCTCTGGCAGCACGGAGGAAGCTTGCATTGCTGTCAGACTGTAAAAGAGAAATACTATCTATTAGCAGACATTTTACTCCACTAATGGAATAAAAATTGTAAACAGGAATTCCAAACAGTCAGTAGTAAGTATTAATTTCCATAAAACCAAAACAGTACGCAACTTTCACTGAAAACCAAGGTAAGTCCATTACACTGCTGGCCTAAACCTGGTTATATTAAACTTTTTTAAAAAAAGTTAATTCCTTGATGTTTTAAAACCAATAATCATTTTTGAAATAGATCAATGGAATTCTCCATTTATGGGATAGGCATTTAACCATTCCATACAGGAGAAAGTGAGGACTGCAGATGCTAGAGATCAGAGCTGAAAAATGTGTTGCTGGAAAAGTGCAGAATGTCAGGCAGCATCCAAGGAGCAGGAGAATCAATGTTTCGGGCAGAAGCCCTGAAGAAGGGCTTATGCCCGAAAGGTCAATTCTCCTGCTCCTTGGATGATGCCTGACCTGCTGCGCTTTTCCAGCAACACATTTTTCAACCATTCCATACAGCCCATCTTGGACTGGAAGAAATGTTTCTGTATTAAAAAGAAGTCACTTCAGTCTGACTATAATGAAGCCAGTCCAAATTATGTGTCCTTCAAACAGTGCTATTAAAATTATCCAAAATCGTAATACTGCAATGGGAGAATGAGTAAGAAATGTAAAACTAATGGCCTGATTGAATAACTTGTTGGCAACCCAGAATAATCAAATACTTTCAGCATTAACTATTTTTAAAATTTAGCTATTTTCCCTCAAGTCACTTTAAACCTGACAAGGAAAACATTAGGAGTTGCTGGGTTTCATGAACCCAACTGTGATTCTCTGTGAGACAGTAAACTCAAGAAAAATGTTGCACAGAGACTTCATGATAACCCATCCATTTTTTTTCTTTATATGCTGATATGTTTCCTGCAAGTATCCAAAAATACATGGCTTAATTACATATCTCTACAATGTTTAACATATATTTTCATGTAATCATAGGACTAATTCTGTGTTCAGGGCTAAATTGGATACTGCCCAAAATGTGAGCTTAGGCTTCATGATGTGCAATTATCCCACGGTAGTGCAATGTGATACCAGTAAAATATCGATTTTGTGACTTCTCAAGTATTGTAATGAACAGTCACCATTAAATGCATTGTGCTGCAGTTACAGGCATCAGCAGGTAGCCTAAATCATGAGGGGGAAGTACAACTTAATTACTAGTTAGCATTACTTAAAGCCAGTCTGCATCTCCTAAGTGGAGGAACATAGTGACTAGAAAAGGTGGTAGATGTTCTTCTATTGGTCACTCTGCAGTGGAAAAATGTTTAAGAACATCATGATCTGGAAGCCATCATGCTTAAAGTAGGTCAGGCAGCACACTGAATGTCTTGGTGAAGGAGGTGGAAAGAGTAGGGCTACACTGCAGCAGGCTAGGAGGCCCTGAGAAAACATTAAAAGGAGAAAGTGGGACAAGATGGTCATCACACAGTCAATGCCATAGTGAAATGCAGAGGACTCAGATGCAGTCCTGCAAAAAGCTAAATATATCAAGTAGTGCCCATAATTTTGTAAGATTTAAAGTAATTATGAAGGTCAAAGATTAATCATAAAGATCCTGAATTGAAGTAAGACCATTTCAATAAGACAAGACAAAATCTGGCCAAAGTAAACTGGGAGCAACTACTTGCTGTAAAATTCAGGTAGTGCAATGGGAGGCATTTAAAGGGATAGAAGTAAGCGCTAAGGGCTAACATGTTCCGGTAAAAGTGGAGGGTGGGACCAACAAGTCCAGATAATCCTGGGTGTCAAGGAATGTACTGGTTAAGGGGGAAAAAAGTTATGGTATATACAAAAGGCTTAAAACAGCAGATGCCCTACAGTATAGAAAGCACATGGGTTGATTGAAAGAGAAATTATGAGAGAAATGAGGAGATAAGAATGCACTGGCAGGTAATTTCTAATCCTGTAGAAATCAGGAAGGGGGGCTATGATATTCTTGAATAAGTTTTATCAGGCTTGAAAGTAGATATGTTCACAAACCCAGAGGAGATATGGCTCAGGTTGCTGTAGGGAGTTATGGAAGGAGATTGCAGGGGCTCTGACAGTAATTTTCACATTACCTCTGGCCACAGGAGGGGTGCCAGCTGACTAGAGGTTCTAGTATCCAATAAGGATGGTAGGAATTAACTAGGGAACAACAGGCCATTTAGTGTAAGATCTGTGATAGGGAAACTATTAGAAAAATTTCTGGAGGGTCAGAATTATTTCCACTTGGAGAAGCAAGGATTAATCAGGAGAAGCAAGGATTAATCAGGATAGTCAACATCACTTTGTAAGGGAGAGATCATGCTGAATAAATTTGATTGACTTTTTCAAAGAAGTGACTGGGTGTGTAGATGAGCATAAATGCAATTGATGCAGTTTTCATGGACTTCAGTAAGCCTTTTGACAGGATCTTGCATGGCAGATTGGTTAAGAAGCAAAGAGTCCATGGGATCCAGGGCAATGTGGCAAATCGGTTACAAAATTAGTTCAGTGGCAAAAGCAGACAGTGATGTTTGAAGTTTGCGTGACTGGAACCTGTGACTTTTAGAATAGCACAGGGTTTAGCTCTGGGTCCCTTGCTGCTCGTGTCAAATGTCGGTGGTATGATAAATAAGCTCGCAGATGACATGAAAATTGGTTAACTAAATGGCATTGGACTACAAGACAATATAGACTAGCTGGTCAGATGGATTGAACAGTGACAAATGGAACTTAATCTTGAAAAGGTGAAAGGTTGGTAGTGCTGTGAAGAAGGCATATGGTGCGTTAGGTTTCATTGGTAGAGGGAATGAGTCCCGGAACCGCAGTATCATGCTGCACCTATATAAAACGCTGGTGCGGCCACACTTGGAATATTGCACACAGTTCTGGTCACCCCATTACAAGAAGGATGTGGAAGCATTGGAAAAGGTGCAGAGGAGATTTACCAGGATGTTGTCTGGTATGGAGGGAAGGTCTTAAGAGGAAAGGCTGAGAGACTTGGATCTGTTCTCATTGGAAAGGTGGCGGCTAAGGGGGGGATTTGTTAGAGACATACAAGATGATCAGAGGATTAGATAGGGTAGACAGTGAAATACTTTTTCCTAGAATGATGACGTCAGCTTGTACGAGAGGGCGTAACTACAAATTGAGGGGTGATAGATTTAAGACTGATGTCAGAGGCAGGTTCTTTACACAGAGAATGGTAAGGGCATGGAATGCCCTACCTGCCAATGTAGTTAAATCAGCCACATTAGAGAGATTTAAACAATCCTTAGATAAGCACATGGATGATTTAGGGATAGTGTAGGGGGACAAGCTGAGAATGTTCACAGGTTGGCGCAATATCGAGGGCCGAAGGGCCTGTTCTGTGCTATATTGTTCAATGTTCTATGTAATATATATTTGGTAGGACTAATAAGGTAAATGTTGGGACCTGAGGAAGTACAGAGGATCAGAGGGATGGTTTAGTGCATGCCAATAGACCCTTGAAGACAGCAGAACAGGTAGATATGGTGGTATATAGGATAGTGGTCTTTGTTAGGTCATAGCATTAAATACAACAAAGAGGCTATGATGGAGCTATATATGGTAATATTATTTAGACCACAGTACCAGAGTACTGTGTGCTGTTCTGGCTGTAATGCTACAAGAATGATGTGATTGCACTATATAGGGTGCAGAGAGATTACCCAAGATGTTGCCTGGCCTGGAGAGACTCAGCTATGAAGAAAGAGAAGATAGATGTTTTCCTTAGAGCAGCAAATGAGGGATCTGATCGAGGTGAGGCATAGACAGGGAGAAATGTTCCCCTCAGTGGAGGAGTCAATAACCAAGGGGCATAGTTTTAGACATAAGGAGGACATCTAGAGGGGATTTGCGGAAAAGGTGATCACCTCAATCTTTTCAACCAGGGCTGAGCATATTTTGAACTTGCTGCCTGAAAAGGATATTTAAGAATGATATAGGTAAACATTTCAAACACCATAGCTTACAAGGGTATGTGCCAAGTGCTGGAAAATTTAATTAGAATCGATTGATGCTTGATGACCAATGCACACATGATGGACCGAATATCATCTTTCTGCGCTATTAAAAACTGACTCAATGATCAAGGTCAGTTAATATATCTTGATTATACTCTCATACCAGAGCACAGAGTGGAATACCTTCTACTTTTGATACAAGGCAAAGTTTGCATGGAACACATGCAAAGTGAAGTGCATGTTATCAATAACACTCTCAGTTGAAATTCCTACAAACCTACAGAATGAGTTTGCTCATTCCATCACCTCGATCTGGTAATGATATTACATAAATTCAGCTCCTTTTAAGTAAAGCTGCTGAGTAACCTTCCTAAACAATGGTGAAAAGATGCAAGATGTGGCAAATATACCAAGCTTCTGCCTGATGAAGGGCTCTGGCCCGAAATGTCGAATTTCCTGTTCCTTGGATGCTGCCTGATCTGCTGTGCTTTAACCAGCAACACATTTTCAGCTCTGATCTCCAGCATCTGCAGACCTTACTTTTTACTCTTCTGCCTAGAAAGGGCTTGTTTCTTCAACTTTCATGGCCACAATTAAGTTTCTCTGCTCTTTAATTGCAGCTATTGCTTCAGTAGACCGCAGTGACAACTATTCTTACTGAAGTCCTGCCTTATCCCACACAGTCCTCGCGGAGGCACTCCTGTTCTATGCCCTTCTCCCCCTCTTTCAGTCCTTTCTCTCGTTCAGTAGTGGGTCCTGTTCTGTGTCCTCTAATCAATCTCCAAGTCACACTGCAACTTAAAAAACATGCCTTCTTACACACAAGACTAGCAGCAACTCAACAAAGGACAGGACAGCCCAGGAACAGGCTCCTGTGCGCATCAAGCCTGTACTGACACATGACATTTTTCTAAACCTAAAATCTCTGGATTGCAACTTTAGCCATGAACTAATTGGCACAGGGTCAATAAGATTAAACAGGTAAATGTGTGGCTCAAAGGTTGGTGTGGGAGAAACGAGTTTGAATTCATGGGATATTGGCATCAGTACTGGGGAAGAAGGGACCTGTTCCAATGGGACCGTCTTCATCTGAACCATGCTGGGACCAGAGTCCTAGCAAATCGCATAACTAGGGCTGTGACAGGGCTTTAAACTAAATGGGAGAGAAGGGGCGGGGCTGCATTCAGTTATGGGGGAAATTAGAACACCTGATTTAAAGGAAGAGGTAAGAGTGCAGAACTCAGGAGATGTTATTAAAATCTCTAGCACAGACACAAATAGGACAGAATGTATGGAAAGGGTTAGCTATCAAACTTCAAGCACACTGCACAAACTAATAACAATGAGAAGAGGGATGGCTAATACAGGACTGAAGGTATAATATCTGATTGCAATATAAGGTATCAGGTAAATGAGCTTGTGGTGCAATATGAAATTGGCAAATAAGAGATTGGTGAACATCACAGAAAAGCGGCTGCAAGGGGATCAGGATTTGGAGCGGAATATTCAAGGATACACATCGTATTGAAAAGATAGGCAGGTGGGCAGAGTGGGTGGGGTTGCCTTATTAGTAAGAAATTAAATTTTAAAAAGTAGTGTTAGATGGTGTAGAATCTGTGTGGGTAGAATTGAGGAACTGCAAAGGTAAAAGTTGGAGTTATATTCAGGCCTCCAAACAGTAATCAGGAGCTGGGGTGCAAGATACACCAGGAGACAAAAAAATATATGTAGGAAAGGCAAGGTTACAATGGTCATGGGGGATTTCAATATGCAGGTGGACTGGGAAAATCAGGTTGGTAGTGGATTGCAAAAAAATGGAATTTGTGGAATGTCTATAAGATGGCTTTTTGGAGCAGCCCATGGTGGAGTCATCCACTAGGGAACAGGTAATACTGGATTTCGTGTTGCACAATGAGACGGACCTGATTAGGGAGCTTAATGTGAAGGAGCCCTTAGGAGTCAGTGATCAGAATATGATTAAATTTACTCTGCAGTTTGCGAAGGGGAAGATAAAATCAGAGGTATCATAATTACAGCTGAATAAAGGCAACTACAGAGCCATGAGGGAGGAGTTGGATAGAATTCACCAGGAGAAGAGCTTAGCAGGAAATACAGTGGGACAGCAATGGCAGGAGTTTCTGGAAGTAATTCAGGAGACACAGCAGAAATTCATCCTGAGGAAAAAGAAGCACGGCACAGGGAGGATGAGGCAACCATGGCAGACTAAGGAAGTCAGTGATAGCTCAAAACAAAAGAGAAAGCATATAAAGTGAAGGGCAGTGGGAAACCAGAGGATTGGGAAGCTTACAAAGACCAACAGAGGCAACAAAATAAAAGGTGAGAGAGAAGATTATGTATGAGG
The DNA here is from genome assembly GCF_020745735.1 of Hemiscyllium ocellatum. NCBI lineage: Eukaryota > Metazoa > Chordata > Chondrichthyes > Orectolobiformes > Hemiscylliidae > Hemiscyllium > Hemiscyllium ocellatum. The sequence continues at coordinate 142,446,944 of NC_083401.1, forward strand.
GTAGGCTAGCCAGTAATATAAAGGAAGATTGTAAAAGTTTCTTTCAATATGTAAAAGTAAATGAGAGGCAAAGGTGAACACTGGGCCACTGGACAATGACGCTGGAGGGATAACAGTCGGGAAGAAATGGCTGAGTAACTAAATAATTACTTCATGTCAGTCTTCATGTTGAAAGACATGAGTAATATCCCAAAATTTCAGGACAGTGAGGGTCCATCACCAAGGAGAAAATGCTAGAAAAACTGAATGGGCTGAAAGCAGATAAGTGACTTGGACAGATGGACTTCACCCCAGAGCTCTCAGAGATAGTGGAGCTGTTAGTGATGATCTTTCAGGAATCACTATAGTCAGGGAGGTCCCAGAGGATTGGACAATCACTAATGTGACACCCCTATTTAAAAAGGGAGTAAGGCAAAAGACAAAAACTTACATACTGATTAGCCTAACTTCTGTCATGGAGCAGATCCTGGAGTGATAGTTGAGATTTCTGAATACTTGGAAGTGTATGGTAAAATAGGGCAAAGTCAGCATGGTTTCATCAAGGGGAGGTCATGGCTAACAAATCTGCTAGAATTCTTTGAGAAAGTAACCAGCAGGTTAGACCAAAGAGAGCCAACGATGTTATCCACCGAGACTTCAAGAAGGCCTTTGACAAAGTGCCACACACAAGGCTACTGAGTAAGATAAGGACCCATGATGTTCGAGGCAAGGTGCTAGCATGGATAGAAGCCTGGGTGCCTGGCAGAAAGCAGAGTGCGGATAAAAGGGTCTTTCTCACTATTGCAGCACAAGTGGTGTTCCGCAAGGCTCAGCGTTGGGACAACTTTTCACTTTATACATTAATGAGTTCGATAAAGGAGCGGAGGGCATTCTGGCTAAGTTTGGAGACAATACAAAGATAGATAGAGGGACAGATAGCATTGAGGAGGTGGGGAGACTGCACAAGGATTTAGACAGGTTAGGAGAGTGGGCAAAGTAGTGGCAGATGGAGTTCAACATGAGAAAAAGTGTGAGGTCACACATTTTGGTAGGAAGAATGGAGGCATGGACTATTGTCTAAATGGGGAGAAAATGCAAAAGTCTGAAGTGCCAAGGGACTTGGGAGTTCTAGGATTCTCTCAAGGTAAAGTTGCAGGTTGAGTCAGTAGATAGGAAGGCAAACACAATAATAGCGTTTACTTTGAGAGGACTTGAATACTAATGCAGGGTGTACTTCTGAGATTCTATAAGGCCTTTGTCAGACCACATTTGGTGTATTGTGCACAGTTTTGGGCCCCATATCTCAGGAAGGGCATACTGGCCCTGGAGCATATTCAAAGGAGGTTCACAAGAATGGTACCAGGAATGAAAAGCTTAATATATAAGAAACATTTGAGGATTCTGGGTCTATACTTGAAGAAGTTTAGAAGGTGAGGGGGGATCTAGTTGAAACTTACAGAATACTGAATGGCCTGAACAAAGGTGGATGTTGGGAAGAAGTTTCCATTGCCGGGAGATGACGAGGACCTGAGGGCATAGCCTTAGAATAAAGAGAAATCTTTTCAGAACAAAGATAAGGAGAAACCTCTTCAGCCAGACAGTGGTGAATCTATGGAATTCATGGCCACAGAAGGCTGTGAAGGCCAGGCCACTGAGTATATTTAAGACTGAGATCAACAGGTTCTTGATAGCCAAGAGGATGAAGGGTTAGGGGGAGCAAGCGGGAGAATGGGCTTGAGAAACTTATCAGCCATGATTGAATGGTGGAGCAGACTAGATGGGCTGAATGGCCTAACTTCTGCTCCTATGTCTTATGCCTCTACATGGTCCATAATAATTCTATTTTCTGCCTCTTCATGTATCTGTAAAGATGCCTCTTCAAACATTGCTTTTGTATTTGCATCACCATCTCCACTGGCAGCACAATCCAGGCACTTACTAGCCTCTGTGTAAAAACCTTCCTCTCACACCTCCTTTAAAATCTTTCCCCTTTTACCTTAAGCCCATATGCTCTACTAATTGATATTTCAAACCTGGGAAAAAGAACTTCAACTCTATCTATGCCGCTCATAATTCCACCAGGTGGCCCCTCAGCCTCTGACATTCAAGCAGAAACAAACCAAATTTGTCCCCATCTCTCCTTATAACTAATACCCTCCAAATCAGGCAATATTCAGGTAAACCTTTTCTGTACCCTCTCCAAAATCCCCACATCCTCTGGTAGTGTGATGACCAGAACAGTACGCAATATTCCAAATGCGGCTTAATTAAAGTTCTATGCAGCTACAATGTGACTTGCCAAGTTTTATACTCTATGCCCAAAATAATGAAGGCAAGCATACCATATGCCTTTAACTCCCTCAGCAGCTGCTTCACAACTGTCAGACTTTAGCGAAAGCAAAGGATTCCAGAAGTCACTGACTTGTACTTACAATCAGCCAACTAGTCTATATTATAGTCTGACCAGAATATTATAGAATTCTTATAAAATTAGTAGCATAGTCTGAGGCTATTTAGTTGAAGCCTTTTTCTCTTCTCTCTGGAAAGCAACCAATCCCTAATGTCAAGGTCACCCGTTTCAGGAATGCTGACATTCCTCAGTCAGTAGGGTTGAATCTTGTAATCGTTTATCCATACAAATGTCTAATAAAAATTAACAAATGGATCCCAGCATGAAGTGAAGTAAAATGCTCAAATTAAAATAATTGAAATGTGATCCCTGAATGTCTGCATTCATTGGTTGGAAAGATCAGAGCAAGTAATTGACATAAGGTAGACAAGTGGATCCAAAAGAGAAAGTTTAGCAATGAGCGCTCAGAAGTAGGGGCAGTCCTGTTAAGCAGCTGCCTTTTATGAAGGAGCACCAGGGAAGGTCAGGACGGAGGATGACTGCAAGAAGAGCTTCCTAACAATGACAACTGAGCAGAAGGCTGCTGTAGCAAGCTGCAGGGACCAACAGTTGCGAGATGCCACCTCTGCGTTTGCCCTCTGGGATCAATAAGTTGCTATCAGCTGTCATGGGTTTAATGCACTTCCTACCTATTTAACCATCATTTCTAAAATGTTGATTTTTAATAATCCACATTAAAACAAACCAAGTTCTCAACCAGCTATTTTGGGTAAACTGTGACCCCCAACCCAAAAACTTACAGCTATAAGTAGTTTCTGATCCCTTTACGAGTGATGATGGGAAGTTTTCCTCCTGCCACTGAACATTTCCCAGACATAACTGGAGTGTGGAGTTCCAAGTGATAATACTGGTGTCAAACCAATGTTACACACTAATTATTATCACTATTTGCCTACTGTGCATTCTTCCACAGTGGGTGTCCATGACACATGAGCTAATGACTTTGCTTATGTGGTGTGTATTGTGATCCACACTATATGCCAAAAATATCATTTTATACTTTCCAAGGACACTTGTAATGTTCAAAGAGTGTGATGGCTCTGAATTTTGAAAACAAATTTGAAAATATTTCCTTGTCCCAAAATTTAATGAATTTAAAAAAAAATAGTTAGTGAAATTTCTAAAAATGAGAAGTAGGAACTTGTTTCCATTCTGTCCAGCTACATGGCTTCTAGCCTTAAGTAACACTGCCACCACCATTTTTTGAAATTACTATGAGAGATCATTGAAACTCTCATTATCACAGATATTTGGGCCAAACTTTACTTTTCCTTACCACTAATTATTTGATTGGCAAGGTAACTGATTGGAATTTTAATTTGCTCCCAAAACCTTCCCCAAAGTTCCCTTTTCAATTGCCACTTCCAAGTTCTCTCAAACAATTAGAGTCACGGAGTCATACAGATGTACAGCACAGAAACAGACTCTTCCGTCCAACACATCCATGCCGACCAGATATTTCAACCCAATCTAGCCACACCTGCCAGCACTCAGACATATCCCTCTAAACCCTTCCTATTCATAAACCCATCCAGATGCTTTTTAAATGTTGCAATCATACTAGCCTCCACCACTTCCTCTGGCAGCTAATTCCATACACATACCACCCTCTGCGTGAAAAGGTTGCCCCTTAGGTCTCTTTTATATCTTTCCCCTCTCACCCTAAACCTATGCCCTCTACTACTGAACTCCCCCAACCTAGGAAAAGACTTTGTCTATTTACTCTATCCATGCCCCTCATGATTTTATAAACCTCCATAAGGTCATCCCTCGGCCTCCGTCACTCCAGGGAAAACAGCCTTAGTCTATTCAACCTCTCCCTGTAGCTTAAATCCTCCAACCCTGCCAACATCCTTGTAAATCTTTTCTAAACCCTTTTAAGTTTCACAACATCTTTCCGATAGGAAGGAGACCAGAATTGCACGCAATATTCCAACAGTAGCCTAACCAATGTCCTGTACAGCTGCAACATGACCTCCCAACTCCTGTACTCAATACTCTGACCAATAAAAGAAAGCATACCAAACACCTTCTTCACTTTCCTATCTACCTGCGACTCCACTTTCAAGGAGCTATGAACCTGCACTCCAAGGTCCCTTTGTTCAGCAACACTCCCAAAAACCTTACCATTAAGTGTATAAGTCCTGCTAAGATTTGCTTTCCCAAAATGCAGCACCTCGCATTTATCTAAATTAAACTGCCACTTCTCAGCCCATTGGCCCATCTGATCAAGATCCCGTTGTAATCGGAGGTAACCTTCTTCGTTGTCCATTACACCTTCAATTTTGGTGTCATCTGCAAATGTACTAACTATACCTTTTATGCTCACATCCAAATCATTCATGTAAATGATGAAAAGTAGTGGACCCAGCACCGATCCTTGTTGCACTGCACTGGTCACAGGCCTCCAGTCTGAAAAACAACCCTCCACTACCACCCTCTGTCTTCTACCTTTGAGCCAGTTCTGTTTCCAAATGGCTAGTTCTCTCTTTATTCCATGAGATCTAACCTTGCTAACCAATCTCCCATGGGGAACCTTTGTCAAATGCCTTACTAAAGTCCATATAGATCAAATCAATCCTCTTTGTTACTTCTTCAAAACACTCAATCAAGTTTGTGAGACATGATTTCCCACACACTAAGCCATGTTAACTATCCATAATCAGTCCATGCCTTCTCAAATACATGTACATCCTGTCCCTCAGGATTCCCTTCAACAACTTGCCTACCACCAATGTCAGGTTCACTGGACTATAGTTCCCTGGCTTGTCCTTACTACAGTTCTTAAAGAGTGGCACCAAGTTAGCCAACCTGCTGTCTTCCGGCACCTCACCTGTGACTATCGATGATACAAATATCTCAGCAAGAGGCCCAGCAATTACTTCTCTAGCTATCCACACAGTTGCAGAGTACACCTGGGGATTTATCCACTTTTATGCATTTCAAGACATCCAGCCCTTCCTCCTCTGTAATATGGACAACTTTCAAGATGTCACCATCTATTTCACTACATTCTACACCTTCTATGTCCCTTTCCACAGTAAATACTGATGCAAAATACTTGTTAAGTATCTCCCCCTTCTTCTACTTGATTAGCAACCTTCTAGCATAGAGATTGTCTTAAAGTCTCTTTTACCAGCATTGGGGTATGTTAAGAAGCAGCACGGGTTGACTTGCTGCCTAATTTTTACCCTCAAGCAACTGTCATCTGTGAGTACCATCTCCTCATTCACACCCCGGAGGCAATGCCAATATAAAAGCTTCTTCCTTGTAACCACCAGCAGTCAGTTATTGAATAAGATTTAGCAATGGCTGGATTAGTGCATAGTGTATGAAGGAATCTGTGCTGACTGAAATAAAACACAATTGATTAACTTCTCAATCTTCAGAATACACTGAAGCACGTTCTATCGTTCATAGATCATAAAATCTCTACAAGGTGGAAGCAGGCCATTTGACCCATCAAGTCCTCAACAACCCTTAAAAAAGTGTCCCATCACCCTGATCCACGCTTCTACCCCTTTAACACCGATTTCCCATGGCTATCCCACCTAGCCTGCATATCCCTGGACACTATGGGAAATTTAGCATGGCCAATCCATCTAACCTGCACACCTTTGGACTGTGGGAGGAGACCAGAGCACCTGGAGGAAACCCACAGAGACACATGAAGGGTGGAATCAAACCCAGGTCCCTGTTGCCATGAGACAGCAGTGGTAATGACTGAGCCACTGTGCCAATGTGGCATCAAATAGGGTGAGCATATGCATCATTTCCACAGGATCACACATCTAAGAAAGATTTTGGTACAAAATGAGAACAGTTAATCATACTCAGATGCAGTATAAACGTTTAAATGTTATTAATCAATGCAGTCACTTTGTCTTAAAATTAGTAATTGCTTTGAATTCTATAACCAGGAATATCAATAAGAAAAAAGGCTACAATTTTGATTTAAGTTGTAGTATATTTCAAACACTGAACATCAAAAATCCTGCCCATTAAATTCTACGAATGAATCAGCTCAAAGAAATGCTGCACTGCAGTGACACACTTCAGATATTGCATTCACATCTTCAATGCATATCTCTTATATTCATTTAATACTAAAACAGATATATATTTAGACAATGTTTGCTTAGGACAGTGCCACAATCTGCCTTTTTTACTCCAGCCATTCCTTTTAAATCAAACTTCAAAACAAAAGTTCAGAATGCTGCAGTACACCTAAAGAAACACATTCGTCTGCATAAATACGTAATGCTAGAAGCCCTACAGCTCCTGTTAGTCAATCACAGCTCCAGCATTATATATAATGTGATGACACACAGACACCCTCAACAATCTGCATTGACAGAGGCGTGGTCACACTTATAACAAGGATATCAGAAAATTTCCTCTTCTGTTGGATTTCTATATTATATATTGCCTAACTATGTTCAGTCAAATATGAATTAATATTTAAACTAATGCTGGGTATTGAATGTAACTACATTGCCATCCATGGTGTTTCATCAAGCTAGTCAAGCTGACGCTGCTGTATTTTACAGCATTGCGCATGGAGTATTCATGTGACTAACAGCAGTGTCGATCACTCTGCAGCAATGTAAAACCTGGTTTTATTCATCCCAGTCTGTGAACACTGCAGCCTCAAAAGGTTGTTCTCTTCAGTGGAACCTCCTGAACTGAATTAACTTTTAACATTCAAAATGTTATTGCATATTATTTGAAAAAAAAGCAGCATATATTTGTACATTTTCCCAGTTTGTCAGACTACAAGCATAACTTATACCATCTACATTTACACACAAAATCAACCTAATAATTGGCAGACGTCCTGCTTCTACAGCGATGATTAGCATTACTACAGGCAATGCAGTGACTCTGAGAATCCAACCCAAAAACAACCATGGATGAATTAACTTTGTACATCATTAGAATCCTACTTAATCAGGAGCATTGAAGCCCTGCACAATAATATCCTTTATAATATTGCTGTTATATTGTAGAAAGTCAGTGTCAACTTTAAGCTGTGTCTAACCAGCGTGCTGAGCTTATACTGCTAGCTCTACATTCCTCACTAGTCAGGGAGAGAGAGTATTAACGTGCATGCAGAGAGCTACATTCACGGTCATCAGTTAACTATTACACTTTTGATGATGATTAAGATGTAAAACAGCAGTTTGCAGCCACTACCAATTGTAAATCTTGTGGCTGCAACTGCCACTTTACACTTTTACAACCATCAAGTGTAATGTTTAATTGATGATAATGAATGTAGATGTCTATATGCATGTCAATAATCATTTTCTCCCCCCAAATGTCCTTATCAAGTTCAAAATGTCCTAAAAGCTTGTCAATTTCTAACAGTTCACTTTCCACGGGTGTAAAACTCCAACTTCTGTTTTATACGCATACTCAGAAGTTCAGCATGGCAAGGACGAGTCATTTCCCATTTATTCCCATTCCCAGGGCTTTTCGATAGCAGCAATTGGGCGGCATGGTGGCTCAGTGGTTAGCACTGCTGCCTCACAGCACCAGGGTTCCAGGTTCGATTCCAGCCTCAGACAACTGTCTGCGTGGGTTTCCTCCGGGTGCTCTGGTTTCCTCCCACAGTCGAAAGATGTGCAGGTCAGGTGAATTGCCCATAGTGTTAGGTGCATTAGTGAGAGGGAAATGGGACTGGGTGAGTTACTCTTCAGAGGGTCAGTGTGGATTTGTTGGGCTGATGGACCTGTTTCCACACTGTAGAGAATCTAATCTAATCTAAACCAGATTTGCCGGAGAAATGCGCCAGGATTTGGGTTGAAACCTGTAGCTCATTTATCCCAATGTTCTGAATCCTTAACAAGAAGAATATTCAATGGATCTTCTGTTGGTATTCCAACTACCCCCAGTTCAAGATGAGACATCAGAAGAAGCTCTTATGCTTCTTAAACAAATTCTACTTGACCATACAGTACTCCCTCATTGCAGTGCTGGAATACAATTCTAAGTGTAAAGACAAAAGCCGTAAGACACTTGCAGAGAGAAATGCCCATTTCTTACATGAGCAGATAACTGTTACTATCCTTCTAAAGGAAACTATAACAGCAGATTTGATAAACTAGGTTAATATTTTAATAATCAAAATGTTAGTTTGTTTTTAAACAAAATATTATTATATCCTATTTTCAGTGATTAAAGGCAATACCCCTCTGAGATTCCTTTGTTGTGCATGGTTAATTTCCTATATTGCACGGTCCCTTTAAGATTGACAAATGCATCTTGAAGGGATCAAATTCCTGGTTGCTGCTTGGCTGCACCAATACAACTTAGAGCCAACATGTCCAAAAGACGCTTTTGACCATTTCTGTAAGCCTAGATACATCTCTTCATGGTAATTCAGAGTCAGCAGGGGAGCCATATGCATGACCTTTCCATTTGTTACCCTGTCCAGAAGCCATCTCTTCACTTCCACAGCATCTTGAAATCAGAATAGGTTAATAAAACCCAGGAGTTAGGTGCATCATAGGGACCTGACTTTTACTCACACCACCAAATAGGAGGTTAATTTGGGGTTGCTGTGTTTGCAGCCACATAACTGTTTCCTATGCCTTTCTTTGAGCATCCATATGGCCTCTGCCATTGTCGAAATGAGAGGATATAGTTCTCCTGCTCAAGTCAGCAGTCCCTGAGGAAAGGACTTTTGTCATCCCATTCAATCATGCCTCTTCAATAAAAATCTAGCCTCTGTTCATATTTCTCCATGATAGCACAACTGAGACCAGGCAAATATACAGTACACAGTAATGCTCTACCAGTTTTCAATGCGTAGCCAGGCTTTCATGGACTAGCTTTAATTATCATGAAAGGTCAGAGTGAAATTTCTCAGATGTTTTTCTCCCTGCCTGTCCTGTGTAGTTATTTGTTTCTCCTAGGAGGCTGCCAGTGAGTGGACTACATTGGGAACCATCATGCTAAAAGCATGAAGACTCCACAAGACAGAGTCCATGAGTAAGCTAGACTTTCCTTCCACATCATTTTATCTTTCTGTATTTAAAAAAAATCAAAATTATTAACAATCATTATTGAATGAATTAAAATACAGGAGGGTAAGGGCTCCCTGACATAAAACATTCAAGCTAACACCTGAGTTCCTAGTGAAGGACTAACTCAAATGTAATTTTGGCCTTTATTGCAAGAGGAATAGAGCATAAAGTAGGAAGTGTTGCTGCAACCGTACAAGGCATTTGTGAGACTGCACCTGCAGTCTTGCATACAATTTTTGTCCCCTTACTTGAGGGAACATGTAGCTGTATTGGAGGTTCACTAGATGGAATACAGAAATGAGGGATCTGTACTATGAAGAGAGAGAGGGTAGCTTCAGCCTTAATCCTCTGGAACTTATGAGAACGAGAGGAGATCTAATCAGAGGTATACAAGATTCCAAAGGGAGTGATAAACTAGGCATAGAAAGGACGTTTCTTGTTGTGGGGCAAGCTAGAACAGGAGGTCATAGTTTTTGCAAAAGGGATAATAGATTTAAAGCAGAGGAGGAGAAATTACTTCCGTCCAAGTGCTGCGAATCTTGTGGAATTCACAACCCCAGAGTGCACAGAAATGGTGGGACATTGAGTAAATTAAAGGTGGAGATAAACAGATTTTTAATTACTAATGGGTTGAAGGGTTATGGAGGGCAGGCAGGAAAGTGGAGTTGATCAGACATGATTGTATTAAATGACGGAGCAGGTTCGAGGGACTGAACTCCTAATGTTCTTATAAATGGCAGATTTCCAAGTTCAACTCTTGTTCTGTGCCCATTTCATTGATTCCATCCAGGTAAGTAATTGTGGTCCTCCAAGTGGTCTCAGCACCCGTGGATGAGGAAATGTCAGCCATGGCTCCTTCTTTTTATTGCTACACATGTCTACATCAGGCACTGTGCCAGAACTGCATTGGGTTTGACCAAGGCTCCCACCACAGTGAAAAAGGCTCATTACCTACCTCTATTTATGAAGTTTGTAATGTATAAAAGGTTACTAGAGCAAGTACATCCATATAGGAGGAAGATTCTTCAACTTGAGGAGTTATGAGACTTGGGGAAAAGTCTATTTTTGTGGACCGGAAAATATCCCTTTGTTTGAAAATTATTTTGTCTTCAAATGGTGCAATTGGACTTCCTTACAAACAAACTTGTTCAAAGGAAATGGGCACAGGGCTGAATTTTTTTTTAAAAAATTGTAAAAGACATCGAACTAGACAATCAAATTACAGTTGTCTCAGAATCTATAGTTTTGAACAAATCCTGGTGAAGAAACATGGCGAAGACTCCAGGCATGCTTAACGGAGTGTGTTAGACAATTGAAAATGACAGAGAAACGAAGATAAGGAAAGCAAGGATTGTGTATAGGGCAAAATAGGACTACTATGGATTCAGTTTTATCAAAGCTAACGTGACCATTTAAAGGGGTTGGAAAACAGACTCTCTCTGCACCAAAGGTATTCTGTTGTTTGTTTCAACCATATCTGGAAACAAAGTGCAATATGGTTACTCAGGAAAATAACTGCATGCCAATCCATCGAGTGGGCAGTGAGAGATCCTGAGCCCCAGTTATGCAACATAGGAAACATTGTGAGATTGCAGCTTGGAGCTGTGCAAGGCATAGTTCTGTTATATTGGATATTTAAAGTGAAAATGTACCATTACATTTGAAGTACAATTTGCCCGTTAGTGCCTAAATTATGTTGATTTCAGCTGATATGTTATAGCAAAAATTTTAAGAGTGCAATCTTGTTCATTGATTTTCTTTCAGTTGGCGTCATGGGAATTCTATTCTTTTTAAAAGTTATGGATCTTTAAGGGAGTTGTAAAACATTTTTTTTCCATCATGATTTCCAAGAGGAGTTAGGAAATGTCTCTAATGTTGCTGACTTGGCTGTTGATAAGCCATACCTTGCTATCTCATGAACTGCTCAATAAAAGCTTGTGCAAAATGAAACAATTTCACTTAAGCTGGGTCAATGTGACCTTTCAAACTAAAAAGTGTCATAGATTTTATGTCACAATGCATTGTCACAACAGTCTGATCTACACAATATAGCTGGTCACATTTCCTGACAGCTTAAAATATCATATTATGATAATCAGTCACAAGACTGCTCCTTTCTTTAGTTCGTTCAGATTCTGTCTGCTTAATGTGTGGCAGAAAACGGAATGATCTACAAATCCTCCTTCAACCTGCAAAATACAAATTTGTTAGCCTGTTAAAGTAGTTAAAAGTAATGAATAGTAAATGTCTAGTCCACTACTGTAGCAAAAATGCATAAAATTATCGAATGTTTTAACACAGTAGAATGACCTAATATTGTGCAAGGTCCCAAAGAAGCATACTCAGTCTATCGAAAACCGTGTGGAAAACATCACCGTTTAAGTTACCTGTTTAAATCTCATACTAGCCTTTTCTGATGATATTTTTCCTCACTTTCTCCTTATGATATGTCAGTGTCAGTTGACTTTATCAGGGCAAATTTATATGTCTGAACAAATTATTCCTGGGTACTACAGACAATATGGTTTCATTACGGTTTGAAGCAATAAATTTCATTTGAACATTCTGAAAATGAAAATCTTGTGGAAAAGACAGAACTTAGAATGATGTACAAACGTTTGGGCCCGCTGCCCCAGGAAAATGTTTGGCATATCCTCAAGGACTGTCAAGGCACACTGGTTTAGATAGCCTGCCCTAGCTCTCTGGGGCTGTCCTTGTTGTTTGATTATTAAGCCCTCTAGTCCTCATCCTAGCTTTGCCCTGTGAATGCCAACACATGTTTTCGATCCACCCCCAGTGATCACTCATACCATTACAATAGAGGTATGTGGAGGGGTCACTGGGTGTGGATTCAAAGTGGGGGTTGGCATGATTTCACATGGAGGGGCCAAGTAGAGTGGATGGCTGTTTTGAATGTGCATGGAGGGAAAGCTAGGGGACCCATATTTAACCACACAGAAGTGGCAAAATCCCACAAAATCAAGGTTGGCCAATTTTACAAACCTGCCTTTGTACACGGCTGCTCCTCTGGCCACTTCTGATCTGCCTTGAAGGACACCCACCTGCCCAGAATAAAATCATATTGTTCGGCACATGTTCTCCTAAAATGGGTACATCAATGCAGGAAATGTCTTGACATCCATTATCTGCCTCGAAAGATTCAGTCCACTTTTTTGGTTAAGACAGACCCCTGACCCGAGGCTGGATAGGCTTGGTAGTAAACTTTCAGCAGATTCCCACTGAGTTTCCCAATTCCATCTGGGAATCTGCCTTTGATTAAGATATTAAATCACTGCAACTTCAGGTGCCTGCCAAAATTTAGCAGTCAAATCTAATGCATTTAAAATTAAACTTAGTTTAAAAATTATGTAAGCTTATAGGGTGGAGTAGGAGAGGAGATGGAGATGGCCTATAGGTTAAACAAATTACCACTTGCTGTTAAATTAATGGCATAATGGGGTGTTTAACCTCTCCACTGCAAAGCAACAATGGATACCAGGAATGCACCACATTCTGTCCACCAGTTCCATCAGTGGTCAACTGAGCTAATCATAAATGAGTTTGAAGGATTGCAACTCATTTAACTATTTATGAATTAATTTCAGCATGACTTTCTCCAATCTTATTCCTTTGCTGTGTCACTGGATGTTCTCCAGTTGACTCAGACCACTTGATTCTCAGCCACTTTGCCACTCTTATTTACTCGCTCAGTTCTGCTGCTACTCCTGTTTGTCACTGCTCTAAGCTGCCCTCAGGCAATTTGTATCCAGTTATTGCCATATCATGGCAAAAATGAGAATGTATTTTTAAAGTATCATGGTCTATTAATCACATTGTAAGGAATTCAAGCATGTGTTGGTTTGTGAAACTGCAGGTGTATGAAAGAAACTGGAACAAAGGAGAGGCTGAGGATGGTTTTGGGGAGGAGTACAAAAGGGAATAAATCCTATTCCAGATTGGAATGGTGATTGCAAATTGCAATGATGTATTAAAGGAAAATGTAAAGTTACCATAGTCTTACCAGGTCATAGTGGTGCTCTCTCATTAGAGAGACAACTCAGGTTTAACCGGAGGCCTGCCATGCCTCAGGCAAGTGGAGAGATTGAGAAGGCGCATCCTTCGTTATAACCTCAGCTGCAGTTAGGGCAAGGAACCCACACTGTTGGCATCACTCTGCTTCACAAACCAGCTAACTGACCCCCGATGATACTAGACCAATATCCCCAAGTAGGGGATATCATGATAGAATTGGAAGAGTTTGGAGGTGATACATGACAAGGAGGAGCTGTTGCAAGAGTACTCAGGTTGAGAGTGTACAGGGAGGCAACAGGATGAGAATTAGAGGATGATATGCAACAATGGCTAAAATAGCAGGTAGGGGAATAATGGTCCGCTAAGATAGCTGTCAAAGCCAAGAAAAAGAAAATGCAGCTGAAACAAGGGAGATGCCAGAGGACATGCAGCTAATTCAAAATTGGTGAAGGAAGAAATACCAAAACAACACAACATGACCTGTGTGTGTGGTAGTTTTGCATATATTTCAATGTACATTTAATTCCATCCCATGTAAGATTACATATCCAACAAGACATCAAAGAATGAAGCAGAAAAGAGGGAGAGAGAAGCACAAAACAAGGGTGAGAAAGATATCAGCAGAGATTGAAAACTATCTTGTATCTGTTTGATTAAGCTGTCCCTTTCTGCCAAGCCTGATATCTCAGATTTAATTTTGCATTGTCCAAACCATATCAATAACTAATTAGGATTGTCAAGCCAAATGGGCTTGACATGTCCCATACTTTGACTTCCTGCACATCTATGAGTCACAGAATTATACAGCACAGAAACAACTCGTGTACGCCGACCAGATATCCTAAATTAATCTTATCCCATTTTCCAGCATTTAGCCCATATCCATCTAAACTCTTCCTACTCATGTATCCACCCATAGGCCCTTTAAATATAGTTATTGTACCAGTTTCCTCCAGCTCCTCTGTTAGCTCATTCCATATGCGAACTACTCGCTACATGAACAAGTTGCCCCTTCTTTCCCTTTTTAAATCTTTTCCAGCTTCTCTAAATCTATGCCCTCTAGTTTTAGACCCCATAACCTGGGGAAAAGACCTTGGCTATTTACCCTATTCATGCCCCTCATGATTTTAGCCCAAGCCTATTCAGGGGTTTGGTGAAGGAAAAGAAGGAAGCATATGTCAGGTATAGACAGAATAGACCAAGTGAATCCTTACGAGTATAAAGGCAGGAGGAGTATACTTAAGAGAGAAATCAGGAGGGCAAAAAGGGGACATGAGATAGCTTTGGCAAATAAAGTTAAGGAAGATCCAAAGGGTTTTTTACATTAAGGACAAAAGGGTAACTAGAGAGAGAATAGTGCCCCTCAAAGTTCAGCAAGCCAGCCTTTGTGTGGAGATACTAAATGAGTATGTTGCATCAATGTTTATTGTGGTAAAGGACATGAAAGACAGTAGAATGTAGGGAAATAGATGGTGACTTCTTGAAAAAATGTTCATATTACAGAGGAGGAAGTGCTGGATGTCTTGAAACACATAAGAGTGGAGAAATCCCCAGGACCCAGAACTCTGTGGGAAGCTAGGAAGGTGATTGCTGGGCCTCTTGCTGAGGTATTTGCATCATTGATAGTCACAGGTGAGGTGCCAGAAGACTCGTGGTTGGCTAACATTATGCCACCGTTTAAGAAAGGTGGTAAGGACAAGTCAGGGAACTATAGACGAGTGAGCCTGAAGACAGTGGTGGGCAGGTTGTTGGAGGGAATCCTGAGGGACAGGATGTACATGTATTTGGAAAGACACAGGCTGATTAGGGACAGTCAACATGGCTTTGTGCATGGGAAATCATGTCTCACAAACTTGATTGAGTTTTTTGAAGAAGTAACAAAGAGGGCAGAGGAGTAGATGTGACCTATATGGTCTTCAGTAAGGTGCTCGACAAAGTTCCCCATGCTAGACTGGTGAGCAAGGTTAAATCTCATGGAATACAGGGAGAACTAGCCATTTGGATACAGATCTGGCTCAAAGGTAGAAGACAGAGGGTGGTGGTGGAAGGTTGCTTTTCAGATTGGAGGCCCGTGACCAGTGGAGTGCCACAAAAATTGGTGCTGGGTCCACTACTTTTCGTCATTTATATAGATGATTTGGATGTGAGCATAAGATGTACAGTAAGTTAGTTTACAAACAACACCAAAATTGGAGGTGTATTGGGCAGTGAAAAAGGTTACCTCAGATTACAATGGGATCTTGATCAGATGGGCCAATGAGTTGAGCAGTGGCAGATGCAGTTTAATTGAGATAAATGTAAGGCGCTGCATTTTGGAATAGCAAATCAGAGCAGGACTTAATGGTAAGATTCTACAGAGTGTTGCTGAACAAAGAGACCTTGGAGTGCAGGTTCATAGTTCCGGAGGTAGATAGGATTGTGAAGGCAGCATTTGATATGCTTTCCTTAATCGGAGCATGGAGTATAGGAGTTGGGAGGTCATGTTGCAGCTATACAGGACATTGGTTAGGCCACTTTTGGAAAATTCTGTACAATTCTGGTCTCCCTCCTATCAGGAGGGTGTTTTGAAACTTGGAAGGGTTCAAAAAAAAGATTTACAAGGATGTTGCCAGGGTTGCAGAGTTTGAAATACAGGGAGAGGCTGAATAGGTCGAGGCTGTATTCGCTGGAATGTCGCAGGCTGAGGTGTGACTTTATAGAGGTTTATAAAATCATGAGAGGCATGGATAGGATAAATAGACAAGGTCTTTTTCCTGGTGTAAGGGAGTCCAAAACTAGAGGGCATAGGTTCAGATTGAAGGAGGAAAAATTTAAAAAGGGCCTCAGGAGCAACTTTTTTACACAGAGGGTGGTGTGTGTATGGAACGAGCTGCCAGAAGTGGTGGAAGCTGGTACAACTACAACATTTAAAAGGCATCTGGATGGGTATATGAATAGGAGGAGATTAGAGGGATATGGGCCAAGTGCTGGCAAATGTGACTAGATTAAGTTACAATATCTGGTTGGCATGGACGAGTTGGACTAAAAGGGTCTGTTTCCATGCTGTACATCTCTGTAATTCTCTGACTCTAATACCCCTTTGTAATGTTATTCTAATCTACACTGTCCACAATGTTGCCGAACTTCGTACCATCAGCAAATCTGGATATATAACTTTTTATGCCATTAGCCAAATCATAAGTAAAATTTGTGAATAATTGATGCCCCAACATGGATCCTTGTGGGACATCACTGGTCACATCCTGCCAATTTCAGCACCTACAAATTACCACTACTCTTGTCACCTGCTTCTCAACTAATTGTCCAGCCATGTCAGTAACGTACTTGACTTCATGGGCTCTCACCTCAGTTCACAGTCTCTTATGTCGAACTTGATCAAATGTCATGAATCCATACTGACTTTCCCTGATTAAGGAAATTTTCAAATTGCTCAGTTACCTCATCCTTGATTATAGACCACCAACAAACTCCTATCACAGATTTTAGGCCAACTGGCCTGTAATTCCCAGGTCATCCTCTGTCACTCTTCTTAAAAGCAGAGTGTCATGTACAACTTAGCAATCCAGAAGTACAACAACTATATCTAGGGAACTCTGAAAGATTATAGTTAGTGAATTTACAATGTGCTTCCCACTTTCTTTAACATTCTCAGATAGAAACTGTCAGGTCCCAGGAATTTGTCACTCTTTAATTGCATGATTACCAATGTTTTACTTCCATTAATTTTATTCAGTACCTGTTCCCAATCCATTATTAATTTCCTCAGAACTTCTGAAAAGCTGTACTCCTTCTCAGGTATGGAGGTCAAATAATTGTTCAATATGTCTGCTGTTTCCCCATCATCACTGACAATATCCCCACTTTCAGTCTTCAGTGGGCTAACATCCTTCACACTTTCAAATGCTACATGGAACTTGATCATGTTGTGATCACTATTTGATAAATGTTCACACACAGTTATCAATTAAATCTGGCTCATTATTAATTATTAATTCCAATATTACCTGTCTCGCTGTTACATCAAGGACATTTTGCTGTAGAAAATATCCTGGAAACATTCCAGAAATTCTCTATCTTTCTGAAAAGTCTGTTTGCGGATTGGAGCCAGGGAGCATCTAACTACACAGGCAGTAAAATTAAATCCCTTTATGGGTTTTTTTTAATGTCAATGTGTAGACATTGAGTCAAATCGGGAGCCTCAAGCATCCATCATTCTTAACACCTGTCTACCAGAGCCACAAATTGTAAGATGGTCATAGGCTGTTCTGTCAAATTGTTCACCTTCCACAATTACAACTTGGCAACTGTGAGCATCTTTCATTTTATAAAAGAGAGACAGACAGACAGACAGAGGCCTCCATCTTTAAGCACCCTCACTTTCACCGATCAGCTGCTCCTATCTCTGCCTCTCCCAATCTATGTTAAATTCAAAAGGCTCTCTCTGTGAACTCATTGGTGTTTCCTGTCAGACGTCCAAGAGTGGATTCACACTCAAAGGCCATCTAATATTTGAGTATTTCCTATGGTTTGAAATACTGATGACTGTTCATTTAGAGTAGATTATTCTGCCATATGATATGGTGCCTGGAGAATCATTTATTATATCATTAAGCCAACCTACCCTCCATTACCAAATGTTATCATTCCACGTATCTAAAATTCTCCATGTGGCATCAAGGGTATGGCATGTGATCATAGTATGACTTCTAGACAGGACTCAGAAGATGGAAATTTTTTATATTTTTCTGTATAACATTAGCATATTAGGCAGTAAATGTTAGCCCTGTACTGATAAGTAGAATTTCTGGCTTGTTACTAATATTAAAATGTAATATCACACTAATTTACAATTGTCATCTCTGCTTATGGTGACTCGGGATTCAGGAATTTAAATACTGAAGGAGGAAGTTTCAGGGATGGTCAGAGCAACGAATGCAGAACTGGTCAAGAATTGCCCATTGCCCTTCAGAATTTATAAACAGTCTGTTTGGGAGTTGGAACCAGTGAGTGACTATCTGTGGGTAAGCAGTACAATTAAGCCCCTTAAATGGGCTTTTTAATGCCAATATGCAGATATCAAAATGGGAGCTTCCTGCATCCACCCTTTTAACACCTATCTATCAGGGCTACAATTGCAGGACAGCCCCAGGCTGCTCTATCAAAGGGTTCCCCTTCCAAAATGACAACATGGCAGCTGTGACCTCCTTTCAATTTATAAAACAGGGTAAGAGACAGACAGCGAGAGATTCGCCACCTTGAAGCACTTTCCTTTTCACCTGTCAATATCAGCCTCTCCTACAAAAATTGCTGGAAAAGTTCAGCAGCTCTGGCAGCATCTGTGGGGAGGAATCAGAGTTAACATTGCCCATCCAGTGACGCTTCTTGATAACACCTTCTTCAGCTCTTCCTACTCTGACAGTCAGCAGGGTTCACACTGGCCTTGGACCTGCCCCTCCATCTGTAATTGTGTTCTTAAAAGACTTCATTGCACAAGTATTCTGCAAAAACACTCATAGCAAATCAGAGGATGCAGTCCTTTATGTGTTATATAACTCTTGCATTTTTGGCCATTGGAAAGAATTTCAAAATTACTTTGTTTAGAATGATGCTCTTAAAGTGAGCGCATAAAAGATTACAACTCAGTCTACCAAGCAGAAGCTCTGGGTCAAAGATGAGATTAATAACCTCACTTGAAAGGTAATCAATCAGTGAATTTTATTCTCAATAATTCAGAACATTTGGTCCAGGTTATAAGTTGGTTCAGATACATAATTCTTTGAAATTTACATCATAGTTGATAGAGTGGTTAAGAAGGCATGCTTGCCTTCATTGCTCAGACCTTTGAGTATGGTGTTTGTATAGGACATATGTGAAGCCTCCTCTGGAGTACTGCCTATAGTTCTCGTCACCCTGCTATAGAAAGGATAAAATTAAATTGGCGAGTGTTCAGAAAACATTTACCAGGATGCTGCCAGGAATGGAGGGTTTCAGATATAAAAATAGACTGGAAAGACCAGGACTTTTTTCACTGGAGCGTGGGAGGTTGAGGAGTGACCTTATTGAAGTTTATAAAATCACAAGGGACACAAATAAGTTGAATAGCAAGAATCTTTTCCATAGGGTGGGGAGTTCAAAACTCAGAGGCATATTTTTAAAGTGAGAGGAGAAAGATTTAGAAAGGACATGAGGAGCAATTTGTTTTTCCTTTTACACAGAGAGTGGTTCATGTGTGGAATGAACTGCCAGAGAAAGTGGTAAATGCATTAAAAAACATTTGGATAAGTTCATGAATAAGAAAGCTTTGGAGGATATGGGCCAAGCATAGGCAGGTGGAATTAGTTTAGGTTAGAACAATGTCGGCATTGACTGGTTGGACAGAAGGATCTGTTTCTGTGCTGTCAGACTCTATGTCATGGCTGAGGTGACTGTGATTTTGACTATAATTTCCAGTTTGCCCTCCCACCCCACCCTATAACCTTTGGATCCCTATTACATCAAAAACCTAAAATGTACCAAATGATTGAGCTCCCACTTTTTTTTTGTGTGGAAGATAATTCCAAGGATTAAAAGCCTTCAGTGGCATAAAATTTCTCTGTTGCCATCATAAAGAGATCTCTTAAATGTAAACTGTGCCTTAGAAGCGGAAACATCCTCTCAGCATGTACCCTGCCAAACAACCTCAAAATTTTATATTCTAATCAGGTCACATCTAAGAAAAAACATCAAGACTCCCACAAAGATATTTAAGTGAGGTAGAAGGGAATAAATCAAACATGGTTATCCAGAGAAGTTAGAGATAGTATCAAATTGGGGGGGAAAAAAAGTGCAAAATAGTAGCAAGCTGGACGATTAAGCATTTTTAAAAGCTAACGAAAGATGATTAAAAAAATGATAAAGAGTGAGAAAATAAACTGAGGGAAAACCAGCAACCATAAAACGGTTCAGCAAGACCTTCTTTACGTACATAAAAAAGGAAGAGAGTGTGGCTATAGTGAACATAGCCACGTAGAAAACAAAGCTGGGGAAATAACAGTGGGGAACCAGGAAATGGAAGAGGAGTTGAATAAATTTTCTGTATCAGTCTACACAATAGCTTTAGACTAACATAACACTAATAACATTTTTAAAAAACTATATAATCAAGGGGCTAGAGGATGAGAGGAAATCACACTGTCACAAAAGAAAAAATACGAGAGAAACTAATACGGCTGAACACCGGTAATCTGATGTTTTAGATCCTAGTCTTTTAAAGGAAGTAGCTACAGAGAAAATGGATGCACTCGTAGTACTTTTCCAAGAATCATGATATTGTGAAAAGGTCTAGAGGATTGGAAACAGTCAAAGTAACAAAGAGACAAATCACAGTTAACTATCATTAGCCTATTTTCTACTATTTGGAAAAGTTTACAGTCTGTTATTAAAAAAGACTGTAATAATACAGCATTTACAAGTACGTAACTTAAACAAGCAGAGTTAGCACAGCTTGATGAAGGAGAAATCATTACCCACAAATGTTATTAGAATTCTTTGAGAAGATATCAAGAAGATAGATAAAAGGGAAACAAGTAAACATAATACATCTGGATTTCCAAAAGGCATTTCATTAGTTACCTCACATAAAAGATACTTAATAAGATGAGTCTATGCTTTTGAGGGTAGTATATTAGCATAGATTGTGCATTAGCTAACTAATAGAAGACAGCTGAGATTAAGGGATCATTTTTCAGGATGGTAATCCATAAGCAGTGGAGTGCCACAGTGATCCGTTCTGGGGCCACAATGATTTATGGTATGTATTCATGACTTGAATGATCCAAACATTGGTGGAAGACATGAGGTGATCGTGACAACACAGAGTCAAGAGAGGACTTTGGACATGTTAAGTAAGGGGGCAAAAACTTGGAAGATGGAAGAAATTTGTGGGAGAATGTGAGGTTATGCATTTTAGCATGAATAGAGGAACTGAATATTATTTAAATGGAGAAAGACTCCACTATAAAAGATAGATTTGGGTGTCCTCTCCCTGTGGTTCAAATCCTACACCCTGGCAATATTCTTGTAAATCTTTTCTGAACCCTTTCAAGTTTCACAATATGTTTGCGATAGGAAAGAGGCCAGAATTGCACTCAATATTCCAACACTGGTCTAACCAATGTCCTGTACAGCCACATGACCCCCCAACGCCTGTACTCAATACTCAGACACTCTGGGTGTCCTCCTTCATGAATCACAAAAAGTTAGTTTCTAAATTTAGCAGGTAATAATGAAGGGAAATGGAATGCTGACCTTTGTTTCAAAGGGAATAGAATATAAAATATGGAAGTTTTGATAAAACTCTACAAGGCACTAAATTAGACAACAGCTGAAATCGTGTGAACAATGTTGGTCATATTGTCTCAAGAGAGATATACATTCTCATTGAAGGTAGTCCAGTGAAGATTCACTAGATTGCTTCTGAATATGGAAGGATTCTCTTGAGGAGAGATCACGTGGGTTGGGTTTGTTCTCATTGGAGTTGAGAAGATATTCACAGGTGACCTTATTGAAATGTAAAGATTCGGAGGGGATTTGCTAGGGAGAATTGTTTCCTCTAGTGGGAGAGTCTAGGACCAGAGGGCATCATGTCAGACTAAGAAGTGATCCGTTTGAGGGAGAGAGGAGTAGGAATTTGTTCCCTCAGATGGTAGCGACATTTTGTGGAAATACTGCAGAGGGTTGCCAAGGCTGGGTTATTAAGCACATTCAAGACCGAAACAGACAGATTGTTAAACTGTAAGGGAATCAAGAGTTATGGGGATAAAGCAAGAAAGTGGAATTGAAGCTAATCAGATCAGCCATGACCTCAATGAATGGCAAAGCAGACTCAAATGGCTGACTTTTGCTCCTGCACCTCCTGACATTTTTCTAAATAGCAACATATATAGATACAGGTCAAGAAGCAACTTGTTCGGGCATGTTACAAACACACCTTCTATGGGACCTGAACCCAGAGGTACAGATGTTACCACTGCACAACAAGACACGCGGTTAATCTTTTATGCAGGATATTATTGAACATATTTTGGAAACCCAAAAGTATAACATCTACTGGTTCCACACAGTTGTTACATCCCCAAAGAAGTCAAATAAATTTATCAAATTCCCTTTCGCAAGATCATGTTGACTTTGCCTGTTTGTATTATGATTTTCTAAATGTCCTGCCACTATGTACTTAATAAAGAATTCCAGTATTTGCTAATGATTTACAAGATAAAAGTATTATGCATTTGCATCAGTGGAGATTAAAAACGTGGCATCGGCTTTGCTGTTGGAAT
This sequence comes from Hemiscyllium ocellatum, assembly GCF_020745735.1. Lineage (NCBI taxonomy): Eukaryota > Metazoa > Chordata > Chondrichthyes > Orectolobiformes > Hemiscylliidae > Hemiscyllium > Hemiscyllium ocellatum. Next base: position 142,469,710 of record NC_083401.1, read on the forward strand.
GATGATACAATTGTCAATATTCCCGCCTGCAACCTCTGGCATCTGCAGAAATTCAGTGAAAACAAAGTCAGATGTTAGTGTCAATGATTATCTATTCATCTATCGCCTGCTCTTTTGAAGTCCTTAGACATAAAACATTACAAGTCTCTTGAATTGACATGTGTCCAGTTTTAAGTTCTAATCTCACTGTAAAAGGCAGCAACAAAGTTTATGTCTTGCTAAATGGATTGTAACTAGAATTTTAGCAGCACGTTATATCATATTTCTGAAAAAAACTTATTGGACCTTATCAATTTATTTCATATTTGTGACAGGTCAAAAATTTCCATTATCAAAACATTATTAAAGAAATTTTAAAAATACTTAATATTTCAGCTTGAACCTTAATTCTATGTACATACCCAATTTATATATTTCCTCTCTCAAAGAAAAGGTAATCCATTTATTCTATGTCCTGGTTTGCTGCTGAGTGAATTTTCCATTGATACTGATTGCTTAATGTCACTGTTGCAAGACACCAGGAGAAAGATTTTCTACTTTATGTTGGACCCTCAACCCCTCCAACCCCAGTTACGCTCTCTTCCACCATGTTCCATTGGGCTAAAGATATAAAAGTTTGAATACACATATGAATATATTCAAGAACAGCTTCTTTTCAGATGTTATCAGACATTTGAATGGACCTCTCAAATGTTAATTCTGACCTCTCTCTATTAACCTTCTCTCTGCAGCTGGATCACTGCATTCTGTACTCTGTTCTGTTACTCTAATGCACTTTGTATAGTATGATCTGCCTGTATTGCAAACAAAATCACTCTTTTCACTGTACCTGACAACAATAAAAATCAATGTCAGGATCAAATGCAGGTCCCGATGCTGCACTGTGTTGGGAGCGATCATCAAATATTGCTTCACCTGGAAAGGTTTTATTGGTAGACAGAAGGTGAGCCACACTGTCTAATTTAGAAAGGCAAGTGGGGTCTTGAAGCTGGACGTCCAATAGAAGACCCACAGAAGGACCTGTAGCTTGGCAATTCAGGTAAGGAAAGGAGAGGGCACATCCAGCGCAAGGTGAAACTAGCTACTAAATCACCATTGTGGAGAGGGCATTCCTCAAAGGGTGACCTGAGTCTGTGGATGGGCAATGCAGATGGTCAAGCATTTCAGCAAATTACCAGTGGATTGGCCATGGTTTCTTTTAGTTAAACATTCTAGGGAGGACAATGGAGATATCCCAACATTGAATATCAGTTGCATTAAACAGGAATAAGAAATAATGTTCTACAGGCTTCTACAGTACCATGTGGATTTCAAAACAAAAACAAAGTCAGCTTGTCCTTTAAGTCCAAAATGTTGGTTTTTCTAATTAAGTGAATGATATTTTTGTTCCCTCATTTATATCTTCCATAAATCTTAACCATGCTTAATGATCTTTCTTGAGGTCATTGCTTGAGAAGCTATGTGATGACTCTTCCATACTTACAGGTTGAAAATAGGCCATCTCTGTAGTCTCTTGCAAAGCCTGGCCAATAGGAACAATAACTTATTGTTAATTGGAAGGTCGGGCTGTGTAATTCAATGATATATTGAAATTCAGGAGATTCATTTTTGAAATATCCTCATAATGTCAGAAATATTTAGGATTATGCTATCCATTATAAAAAGCTTCAAAGCTTAAAAAGCTAACCTTTCCAATCTGTACCTAGAATGACATGGGTACTTTCATCAAGAAAGGCTTGATTGAGCATATAGCCAAGAATTTTGCTGTTGCTTTTGCTCCTTTGAAAAATGCACTTTAGGTCTAAAAGAAATGTATTTTCTTCTCAATTGCATCTGATCTCATTATGGAGTTCTGACTAATTCCAGTTAGCAATTGGGATGATTGCAAGGCTCTCGCATGATTAACATTGTGACTATGTGACTCAAATCTTGTAAGAACGTGGCTAACACTGAACTGGCCTCTGAAATGGTCTCGGAAGCCCATTAGTTTTATTCAATTAGGGATGAGTAATAAATGACAGCCAATTTCCAAGAATGAATTTTAAAAATGTGTCTGTATCTATATACATTAAGGTTGTCATATTTCAAATTACAACAACTAGTAAGTCTGTATAAAGTCTTCCCAAAGAGCTCTTTTCTGAACATTGTGAACCTTTAAAGAACTGTTTCAAGTCTGTACCACCAATACTACAATAACATGCCCGACTGTTTTATGGGTTTCTGTTCTGAAATATTTATGAGGGAGATATTACATTAAAAACCATGGGATGCATTTTTCATCCATCTGTGCCACAAGGGGTTGTTACAGCTGAAATTAACCGAAGTTTGTACATTGTTGCAGCTATATAACAGAATAGATTTTAAAAGAGATCGATGATGAAGTGAACATGCATAAAGCTTTAAACTGGCTATTTCAAAGGAAAGGGTTCCTAAGAAGAGTCCTTGGACTTGAAAGGTTAACTCTGTTCTTCTGTTCACAAATATAGCCCGCCCTACAGAGTTGCTGCAAAACTTTTTGTTTTTTTAATGATTATTTCAAAGCATTGATAGAAAAGAACAATGGCAGAGATTCGAGGTAAAGTTAACTGGTTCTACAAAGCAACATCCAAATATCTCCATTGTATCTCACACTAATGGAAGAAAACTCAATAACTGCCAAGTTCAACAAATCTGTGCATTTTGAGCCATTAATGTCATTAAGGTGGTTTAGTTCCTACATCTATTTGCATTTTTGATGCTTTTATTACTTGATTTCATAATTTAAAAGGATTTTTCACATGTTGAATGAATAAAAATAGTATAAAAATGCAAATATTAGATGAACTGAGACAAAGCATTAGATAAGACATCCAGGGACCAAAATTAGTGAAGAAACTTGAACCACAGTATTGATCATTTCCTACTTAGGAAGTTAGCTGAGTGTTAATATAACTAATTATCTCTTTTGCATAAATGATCGATTGTTCAGTTAGGTTCCTGCAATAACCATTAAACTTCTACACTTACAAGCAAAACTGCCAGGTATAGAAAATAAACATGAAACATGTTTTGTATCTTGGTTAATATGGCTTTGTTAAAACAGGATATATGCAAAGATAGGTGATTTGTTTTACTACTGCACATAACTTTGTTCAGATTTGCTGTAAAAGATAGATTAGGGATTAGCTTAGCTTCATTGTCATATGTACTCTTATGAAAACAATGAATAGATTACAAATCACCACGTACTGGTATCACCTTAGGTACAAATGTACCTAGGTACAATTCTTAAGTACAAACTAAAGAAAAAATGTTAAGCATTACAGATTTTTGCGCCATCTTCGGTACAAAAGTTCAAAATTATAGGAATAAATTAGAAAAATAAGAAACAAAAAGTTCAGAAGAACAGTCCATCCAACCCAGCTTGTGCCAGGCCTCACCTCCAGACTGCACTGAGCTTCACAGAGGTTAGAATCTGGAGTGCCAGAAATCTGCTCTGGATTCCCCTCAAGTCCAAGAGCCTGCGCAGAGGCCACTTTCAAATTCCATAGACACAGGATCAAACGATGAAACTTCAGTCAAAGTTTTTTCTTTACTAGTTATTTTGTTCACATTTAGAATGGGCACATAACAATTAGATATATGACACAGAAACAGGCTATTCTGCCCAACCAGTCTATGCCATCCTATGAGCTTCCTCCCATCTTTCCTCATCTATATCTATTATTGTTACATCAACTTGCTTCTTTCTCTAAAAAAGTAAAGTTGCCATAGTTTTACCATAGACTGCCTTGCACTCATGAAAGAGATGGGTGGTGGCGGCTCAACCTGAGAGTCACCACATCTCAGAGAAGAGGTTGAGAAACAGAGTCTTTCATGGTAATCTCATTCGGTGTCGGAATTGAACCCACGGTGTTGGTAACATTCTGTATCACAAACCAACCATCCTGTCAAATGAGCCAACCAACCCTCATCCTTCTTCCTCAATGCTTGTCCAGTTTAAATGCATCTATACTATCCATTACATGTAGCGCATTCTACATTCACACCACTCTTAATTAAGTATTTTGCTCAAGTCTTGGACTTCTTGGTGACTAGTGTAATGGCTTCTAGTTATGGTCTGCCCAATATGTAGAACATCTGATCATTTTAATTGGTGGCAGTAGGCCACTCAATCTCTTGAGCCAATTCTTGCCATTCAATAAGGCTGCTGCTGCTCTGATTACTCTACATTCCTGCCAACCATGATAACCTTTCACCCCCTTGCTCATCAAGAATCTACCAACATTTAACTTAAGGAGAGTCTATGTGTGGAATCTTACTGGGGTCTGAGTGATGTGAGCTAGAGTAGATTCCCTACTGTGTGGAATGGGTATTGTGCTTCGCAGTGACAAATTACCAATTATGGATATTAGAGCTTGTTAAAAGTTATGTTAATGGGCCAACGCAACTCAATAATATTCAGCTTTTTATCTTACAAAGCCCACCAAACAAGCTGTTGATTAATGTTGACATGTTCACCACTGGCTATGATCGACCTGCATGTGGCTCGGCACTGATCTACCACTCAGGGCTTGTGATCTACCGATACCAGCCATATGCAGTCTTGTTCACGATGATGACATTTAGTATGTACTAATCCCTCATGACACTTTTACGATCCAATTGCACTTTGCTTAGGAAACAATATAACTTTGCATGACATAGCAGTAATTAGCATTGAAAGGCTGCAGCACAGATATTGTGCAAATAGGGACAAGCATCCAGCTCAACAGTTTGAACCAGGCTCCCCAATTTGCACCCACCTCCATGCTCATAATATCCCTGTCCTGCTTTGCAATGCCATATGGTGCATTGGTGTTTCACCTAGAGCCAAAACTTATCTGTACTGCCTTGTTAACAATGCTCTGTAGCACACACAGAGACAGGCTACTTGTCATTTTGTCAGGAAGGACCTGTCCAGGTGGTACGGAAATGGGGGCAGAAACACAATGTGATGAACAGCATAACAAAACGTCAATGTAACTTGTACAGCATGTGCCAGCTGCCAGCAGAAACATTGTGGGTTTGGGGAGGGAGGTGTCAATGGCAGTGACCATCACTGGATCTTCACAGGGGAATCATGGTGGAGCAGGGTGGGCACCATTAAGGTCTGACGCTAGAGTTCAGGGAGCAGAGTTGACAGTTGAAGATAAAATTCAATGTGGTGACTCTCCACATGCAGGAGGCTATTTGGAAATGGACTTTCAGGATACAGTGAGGTAAAGAGGGGACATGGAAGCTTGGGGTGGAGGCTGGGTTACATATCGACAGGCAGGCATAGTGCTGAGGGGTCCACTGCAAATTGCAGATCTGTCCATCATTCAGATTACAGCTATTTTAGTCCAGTGGCCTTGAGCCAGAAGACCTGATTTGAAGTCCCATCCTGTTCAGAGGTGTGTAAAACTATTTCAGTCAGATGAACCAAAATTCAGTCAAACAAATTTTAAAAGCTGCAAGGCAGTGAAAATTTACTTGGCTGTTATCAACAAATAACAGGATATAAGGGGTTAAAAAAATCTGCAAATCAAATGCAGTATAAAAGAAAATACAGCTCCCACTGGCAGAAGGCAGCATATGTTAGATCAATCAGGCTTTCTAAGGATTTCCATGGCATCAGATATTAGACACTAATATCCAATGACACTCTAAGGCAGGAAGGCTCCAACCGGAAAAGATTTAGATACAATGTTGTTAACTGCTTGTCTATTAAAAATATAATCAGATATGAGTGAATAATCATCAGCTCTTTCTGCATTATAAACTGGTAATTTCAAACTGTACAAATTATCTTTGAAGATCTTGGGGTCAGATATTTTGCATGGAGTCAGGAGACATCCCAATTTACCAGACCCACCTTGACTAAAAATGCCACATTATGAAAAACTTTCTCTCAGTGGTGGGGTGGGCATAGCAAGTACATTTAATAAGCTGGTAATGAAGATGTTGGGTCCATTTAATTTTTTTCAAAAACAAACTGTTTGGTGATTGCATCAAGGTAACAACATGCATTACATCCCTGATCATTCACACTAGAATGCCAGAGATTTAGACCTCAATTTTCATTGATTATTATGAAATAGCAGTGGAGGTTTGAACTCACAAGGTCTGCCCCCCAAACACAGCACCCAAGTAGGTCTTCCACCAGTCAACATCTGGGCCTGGAAGACTCCTCATTCCTTCCAAGTTTTCCATATTCACCCTTTCCCCACCCCCGGAAAAGAAATCCCAACTCCTGGGTATTTCTTACTGGCTCAGGTTTGCAGACCCAGGAATTGTTTGAATTCTGCACCTTTGGCAACCAAACTTTAGGCTGCAGAAGCTTTAATTGAGAAATAAGGAGTTTTCTTTCAAAAGAAAACAAAACTTATTGCGATTACTCAATTTAGGTTGCAAGATTTCATGCTTGACCTTATCAGCTTTTAGAGAATTGCAAGACAATCCTAATGTCAAGAGTTGATCCTCGATTCTAACTTCCTGAGGCTAAATGTATCCAGTGGTGCTATGATTCTATATTCTACTTTTCTGTGTATATGTGACTTTCTAACTGATTATTTGTATTTGTAGGATGGGGATTCTGATAGAGCACTTGGAGCAGAATTTGGTTTGGGGTAGTGGTGGGTGTTAGGGAGGTGGGGGAGTAGTTAATTGCAACCAACTCGAAAAAGCAGACAATAATGGGTTTGCTACTCTCCCAGCTGTCTGGACCTCCCACCAGCTTCATGATCAGCAACTTCCACTTCCCTACTCTCATGCGCACCGGCAGACCCACCTTACCCTCTCACCATGATCACCAGCACCTCCTACTAGAGTCAGGGTGTCCTCATCTTACTTCATGCTATTATCACCCTGCCAAAGTACACAAAGAGACACCCATTGAGCTCAGCACACATCCCTTATTCCGTCCCATAACATCTCTGGCCAATAGCAAAAAAAACTGATCACTTGAGGACCTCGATTTGGAAGAGCTCACTCTGTGGTCCTCTAAGACTTTAAACCGGTCAGGACAGGCAGTTTTGCTGTACGAAGTCCACCCATTTTATATGAATCCGTGACCTGCAAACCCAAAAGCAGGCTCCCATAAAACACTGCTCAATACTTGCAGATGGTAAGCAGGACTGTGTCTCAGAGATACAGAACATTTTCTAACAATCCTGAGAAATGCACTGTCAGTTAAAGCATGAAGTATTATTCTCTTAAGTACCATCTTCCTGACCTTGTTGCTGCCACATCTATTGTTGCTTCAAGTTACTCAACACATCTTGCAAACAACATTTCACCCCAAGGTTGAAGTAAGCCATATAATATGACATAGATCATTTATAATTAGATGCATGTTACCTCTGAAGTATCACTGCACATTCAAAAAGATGAATGTTTACCTAATACCAGTATGGTTTGTTCCCGTAATGATCTGTGTTGTGTAAATATGTTCAGCACTTTGAAAGCCACAAGAGTTCTCATTTTTTGTGCAACCATTAACTTATATGAATACAAATAGAATTAAAGTGTCTTTCTCTAATCCCCAACCTCATTTACACAAATAAAAGTGTTTAACTATTAATATATACTGAGCTGATAAATCTAGCAAAGCTGCAAAACCATCAAAGTGTATTTGATGGTATAATAAAAATCCTTTAATTGTTAACTAGGATTATGTTTGGTTGTGCTTGTTTTAAAAATGGCAGTTATACATTTAAAGTATTTAAATGTGCAAAGGAAACAATTAAGAAAAATGTAAGGAATTTACTTTGAATGAGGCAAATTTCCATGTTTCAGATATTGGTGTCCGCACAGCACATAAGCCAAAATTAATCTAATCTCATCCAGTACCAAATAATGACCAAAATTGTGAGGTGTTAAGTTTGTTACCTCTTTACAGTAGGGTTGAAGTTGTTGTTTTCAAAATATGGTGTGCAAAGATAGATTAAGATGATGTCAAAAGAAGCAGCCACAATGCAAATATTTGTCTTGTTACAGTGCTAACAAAGAGAATGCAAGCGGAGTGAGGCAGGATGGAAAATTAATGTCAGAAATCAGGAAACAGGTGAGTGCTCCAATGATTTGGCCAGTGTGCAAGGAGCTCCAGAAAGAGGAGAAAGTCAATAGAGTGACACAAATTAGAAAATACATTAGATTTTAATAGAGATTGCACGTATGGTGATAGTTTGTTATTAAAATGTACAAATTATAACTTGAGTTTATAGAAATCTAGGCACTTCTAGTTTAAGGCTTATGATGCATTTAATTGCGTATTACATGTCACAGTTCACTTATTATCATTTTGTAATTGAACCACCACCAAATCTACAATTTGACTAATTGAACTGTTGAGAAATTACAAACACTCTCCACCAAGGCCAGTGCAACAACACCAGGAAAAAAAGGGAGGGCACTAAATCAAATTGGAAATGCTATGGGAAATAATGTACCTGAGCTTCCATAGCACCCATCTCTCTAAAGGCTTTCACCATACTGATAGAGACCTGTACTTGACTGTATATTTTTTTTATAAACCATCTCAGATTATATTTTATTCAAATACCATTCAGCTTTAGGAGAATGCCTATTAGTATACAAATGACAAAAACAAAACGTAGTTTAATTTTTTTTGTTTCATTGCACAATAAAAAAAGTTGATTTTTAAACTATTTATATTTTAACTCTCCAAACGACAGAGAAAGCATCTTGTTATACATTCTGCCTTCTTTAAACTGAACTGGCAATTATGCAATTTAAATATGGCTTACTTTGATCTGCGAACTGATATCCCAGGTTTTCTACTGGATTGAAGGTGACCAGACAATTAGTGACATCAATTTATTGTCACTATCTGTGGCATTTCAGTCAGGTACAGAAATTTATTCCTCACGTGATTCAGCAACAAGTTAAAGCATAAAATCAAGACCTGGCACCTTCATTTCCTTGTCAAATTTCAAGCACCTAGCATCGCAAGGGAAGTGAACTGAAAAGGATAAGTAACTTTGGTCTCACTTGTGATTTCACAGCCAATCTCTGCTTGTGTCCCCTAATGTATTAATTATGCTAAAAAATCAAAACTGATATGCTCTGATTCATAAATTGCAAAACTACATCCCACAAATGTGGTACTGTTTGACAGCGGGGGCTAGGTTAGAGTGATGCTGGAAAAGCACAGCAGTTCAGGCAGCGTCCGAGGAACAGTAAAATCGACGTTTCGGGCAAAAGCCCTTCATCAGGAATACAGGCAGAGAGTCTGAAGGGTGGAGAGATAAGTGAGAGGAGGGTGCAACTATGCTATTTATATCAACTATATAGACTACTGCTTGAGTTCCATTTGCAGGATCAGAACCTTGAAAAAAATATATATTTTTTAAAATAATAATATTCTTATATCATACAATCAAACCAGAAAAATCAAACAGGAAACTATTTCAGCATTGTTAAGTGCTGTAATTTATAAGGATTCTCCCAAGGGAGAAATTTCCCAGAAAACTTAGATAACACAGTCAACTTTCAACAGCTGAATAAACATTTGGTTAATATAAAATGTTGGCCATAAAAGAAAAATATAGATGCAGATGATCAAAGATGAGCTGCAACAAAATAGTTTATAGGCCATTAGGACCATGGGAATGTCATTATAATGAAAGCAGCTGGTCAAGGATACGATGTTACGCACTCCACTTATTTTATGGTTAAGAAACTAATGATTGATGTTCTCAGGAGACTAAATGTCTCTAATAAAATCAACAGTAAATCTAATTAAAATGTGAAAACAGAGGGCTTTTTTTTAAGTAAGGAAGATGGTCTTTCTTCGTTCCTTGCTTCCTGATGTTCTTGCTAAGAATCCAAACCATTCTTCAATCTTCCTTCATTGTTGTCAATGCTGTATGTCATTCCCATTCCCTCTAAAGCACTGATTTGTCCAGCTGTGTCTTCTTATTGCAAAGAGTACATCCCACAAACGTGATACTGTTTGACGGCAGCTATGCTATATATATCAACTATTTACAGTACTGCCTGAGCTATCATATGCAGAATAGCCACCTTGGCTGCAGTAAATGTTTTGCAAATACATCCCACTTATTCACCTCCACAACTGTCTTGCAGAGGTCATGAGGTCAATCAATGAACAGGGAGACCCAACATCCAGTTCCCTACTCAGAAACTAAAGCCACTTTAAGTAAAATATCATTTTCATTCAATATTCAAAGCACCTCTGAATTTCCTGTCAAGACCCTGTAGAGCGCTCCACTGTACAAACTAAAATCCTAAATGCATATATTTGAAAACTCCAGGGGATGTCCTTCCGGTAGCAGCCAGTGCCTTCTCAACAGCACTGCTGATGGGAGCTCTCACTGGACAGAACTTCTGCCCTGGGGCTCTGATTCCAGAGAATCGTGTGCCAGTATTCTTGTGATTGGCTGAGGTGCAGAAGGCCTTCCCAGGAAGATGCACCAGGGATGTCTGACCAGCTCTTCAGCTGGCAAATGAGAAATTAAAGCTGCATTAAAGCTCCATTCACTTTTTCGTGTTTCTAACTTAAATTTGCAGAACACTAATTAACTAAACACTTATTTTTCAATACCTCAAGTACACTTAAATTAGTTTAGTTTTTTCTGTTGATGTGCTTTCATTCTAACCAAATTTCCAATAATAAAAATGGAAATGCTATCTCATTGCACAGTATTAACTGTCTTCCTAAACTACAGGGGAAAAAAAATAGAAATAGAAATTGCTTGACCATTTTTTATGCCTAGTGAAATTAAATTATCAAAAACTAAACTAGCTATGCCTGGGATTAAAACGATTGTGCACTCTATGGGTATTTATACATGCAATGGTGTCATTAATGATGACAAGGTGCTGACCCAACAGGAAGGTATCAAGAGCTTGTTCTGAATTGGTGTTGCAGCAAAATGTGGAGGAATTTGCTGACATTTAATGCAACTAGATCAAAGTATTCCTGCTTTTCGTGTGAACAATGGGCATAATCTTTTGTGATTATCACGCCCTCATTTAATTGGAAACACTTCTGCTTTTGAAACATTTTCTTAAATTTCCATCTGATTGGCCACCCAAATCCTGAGCAAGTCAGTTCTCATGCAAGCCTTCAAATGTGCATGATTTGGAGGTGCCAGTGTTGGACTGGAGTGGACAAAGTTAAAAAATCACATAACACAGGCAGCATTCCTTAGAGTTCATATTATCATTTGTCATCCCACATACAAAGTGCATACATTGGGCCAATCCTATTGTTATATGAAGGTTTTTATTGCTGTCTTATTGTTTTATTTCCATCTAATTGTAGCACAATTTCCTTTCTGCACAGTTCTGTTTGCAATTTGTGTCTTTTTAAAATGCAGGAAAGCAAGAAAATCTTCCTCATTGTAAGCTAGCACATTTGTTCACGGGTTAAAAACGAACTCAGCCATATTGGTTTCATTGAACTTACAATAGTGTTTAGTTGTACCTTTATATTATCACTATAGTGATGCAAAGCAGATGCACAACAGAATAAGAGTATCGTGCAAGTCAGAATTCAGAATTGTACTGAATGCACTGGAGTTAAAAAAGATCTCTCCACCTGATTATTTCACAATGATTACTGAATCCATTGGATCTCTTGCAAAAATTTTAAATTTCACTTTTAAAGTGTTCATTGTTAGGGGGCTTGTGGGCTAAAATTTCAGTATGCAAATATCTGGGCATTCATGCATTGAGCTTCCATCCCTGACACTGCTTAGGAGCACATGGAGTAGTCACCAACCTGTAGCATCATGGACAATCATCTCAATTTCAAAAGTGATTTCTGATGTGCAATGCAGGATGAAAAATATGCTGCAGAAATCAATTCACTAATACTTTTGGGGTTGTTATGAAACTTAATTAACAGGGATCAAACTGGATTGCTCAGAGTGGAGATTGCGAACACTAAATCCTGGCGAAATAACCACTCTTGGTGCATGCTGAGTTCGGAGCAGCATTCCTAGCTGCACATGCTGTGCTCTTTTTGCATTTTGTATTTCAAGGCCATCTGAATCATCAGAAGTATGGTGCAAATACCAGGAGTCACAGAAACTAGAATGACCCCTAGAATAGGGAACCTATAGGACCCAGAGGAATATCTGAGATTGATGAAGAATGGTGAAAATCCAGTACCAAAGTGATCAAAGGCAACTGAAGAGGAGTTCTAAACATGGCAAAGAAACCACTAGAGGTGGCATCAAGATAGGCTAGCAACAAGAATGATCCAGGAATTCTGTAACAAAACTAGCAAATGCAACAGAAAAGGAGATACCTCCTGAGGTGACCACTGACCGAAGACTTGAGGAAGAGGCTGCAGGCACGGAATTGGAGCTGCATGCTAATTCCATGTAAGCAGGGCTGGGAAGTCATGAAATATCAGAATATTAACCATAGAGTCTGTGTTAGCACACTGTTCAGAAAATGAGATTGACCACCAGGAGTTGAGCATGTTTTCAGGCCCTCCAAGTTAGAGCAACATTGAACAGAGTTAATTGGCATAGACTTCCAAAAGCAAAATTTCTCCAGAGGAACCTCTAAAAGTTAGTGAGACTTTTGTAGCTCACAGTATTTACTGGTGTCTGAGTGAATTGCTGTCAAATTTAAAGAAATTGTCCTGGTCATAGCCTGTGTATTAAATGGCAGATATGTACTTGATCACAGTTTGCTGATTAATTTACATTTGCCTCATGTTGATTTTGGCAAACAAGACAGAGATTGGGTGTGATTTTAATGTTTCTTTTAAACTTGGCAAAGTAAAATTTGCATTTGGTTGTTTATATCCATAGCTGCAAATGTGTTGCTGGTCAAAGCACAGCAGGTTAGGCAGCATCTCAGGAATAGAGAATTCGACGTTTCGAGCATAAGCCCTTCATCGTTTCCTGATGAAGGGCTTATGCTCGAAACGTCGAATTCTCTATTCCTGAGATGCTGCCTAACCTGCTGTGCTTTGACCAGCAACACATTTGCAGCTGTGATCTCCAGCATCTGCAGACCTCATTTTTTACTCGAAGATTTATATCCATAGCATCTTGTAGCTTTTACTTGATTTGAAGTTTGGAAATCCCAAATCCTTGCATCAACTTTAAAAAAAGTTACTAATCCCTGATTAGACACAGTGCCCGGTCTGGGCTGGGATTTTCCCCAGGTTTTCATCAATTAAATGAAAAAAAACCTTTGCACAAACTTATTCCCTTGTTTATTCTTTTTCTAGTCAGTTTAAGACTCAGAAACACCAAATGGTTTGATGAATTCTAACTACACCTGTTTTCCATTCTGAGCGCATATTACCTTTCCACATAAAAGGGAAAATATTTTACTAATTCACAAATTCTGGTACATAGTACAACGTCAATATCATGAAATATTATCACACAATACATGGTTGAAATTAAACCAGAAATGTAGTAGTAGTAATTTGAGACTTCCACCAAGAGCCACTGTTAGAGTTATTATAGACAGGTATACAAATTCTGTCTTGGCTAAAACATTCTGCAAAATCTATAATTCTAATATCTCTATGACTTGAAGGTGAGACAGTCCTTCACTCTAGTGTTCTAACACAGACTTTTCTTCCAGGGTGCTGGGTCCACTACTTTTCAGCATTTATATAAATGATTTGAATGTGACCATAAGAGGTGTAGATAGTAAGTTTGCACATGACACCAAAACTGGAGGTTTAGTGGACAGCGAAGAAGATTACCTCAGATTACAACGGGATCTTGATCAGATGGGCCAATGGGCTGAGAAGTGGCAGACGGAGCTTAATTTAGATAAATGTGAGGTGGTGCATTTTGGGAAAGCAAATCTTAGCTGGACTTATACACTGAATGGTAAGGTTTTTGGGAGTGTTGCTGAACAAAGAGACCCTGGAGTGCAGGTTCATAGCTCCTTGAAAGTGGAATTGCAGGTAGATAGGATAATAAAGGAGGTGTTTGATATGCTTCCCTTTATTGGTCAGAGTATTGAATACAGGAGTTGGGAGGTCAATTGACTGCTCAACTATATATATTCCACTATCTACTCTTCACAATCAGCCCTTAGAAATCTATGCATATATCTTCTAACCTTTTTTTAGACTAACTTCTCATTTCTAACCTGCATACATTTATATTGTCTCAGTATTTCTTAGGTTTAGTAACTAATAAACTCTCTCTTGTTATCTCAAAGTTTGGTTAAACTGGCCCCCTTTAAAATGCAAATTTATTTAGTTGCAGAAAGGTATCCACGAGGGTGGGTACCCTTAATAAATTAACCTTGTTGTAAACAACAGACGGGGGGTGGCTGAATAAGGAAAAGGAACCATTTGATCCTTTCTCTTCCCTTGAAACCCCATTTCTGGGGCTAGTTTATCATAGGCAAGGCCTGTAACTGCAAATAAGTTGAGATTATGTAAAATGTTAGATATTGCCATCATTGCTGCTGCTCAATGAATTGAAGTGTGGCTTTTGGTGGGGCAATAATGATCCTTTAAGAATCCCCAAAGCACCACACTTTTCCCCAGACTGTAAAATGACAGCCTGCCATTGAGTCACATTTCTCATTTGAAAAAAAAGTGAAATAATAATTCTAAGTTAAATATTAATTCTGCCAAGATTTCAACTAAATATTACATCTGATAAGGGCATATTAGAAAGGGATACTGGGATTTTATTATTTTAGAGTTATTGCAGAAGATGTTCATTCTTACAATCATGATGTACTCTTAAGCTTACACTTAATTAAAACAATGAGTTACTCAGCAATCCTCTGCCATGCAGACATGAAAATATAATAAAGCAATTTTACAAAATGCACACTGTAATGTTTTTGAATATTAGTATAATGGTTATGTATTGTACAAAGTAAACTTTGAGACAAAAAAAATTCCAACCAAACTGATATACTGTTCACTCCTCCATCTGTTGGTTGCCCAAATCAATATTTCTATTTTTAACAAGTGACATTCAGTTCACAAGATCCAGCTGTCACAACAGCTTAAAGTCAATGGGACTGGCCGTCCTTGATTTACGCACTTGCTTTTTTCCAATCATTTAATAAACACAATGGTCTGCCAAAATCACAATGTATTTTTTTCTTTTTTTTAAAAGATTTATTTGGAAATGTACACAATATCACATTTTCACTATTCATCAACTATCAACCAACACCTCTGCCTAGCAACCAGATTCCAAACCACTTGCAGTAAAACAAAGCTCAGCAGCATCCAAAACAAATTAAGTTAATAGTACAGGAAGTTTCCATCTTTAATGTTTATAAGAACCAATAATAATAATTACAGAATTAATTATATTGCATCTACAAAATGAGAAATCATAACTCTACAATTACTATAGATGTAAGAGCAAAATTAGGTATGTTTAGCTTCCTGAACACAGATACAGCAATGTTTGCTGCAATAACTTGCTTGCAAGGATTCTCGAAGAGTGAAGTGTAATTTATTCATTATAACGTAATACTATATAGCAGGGTCATTATTTAACTATGATAACTTCAATTTCATTCATTCAAGACTCACCAGTGCCTCGGGTTCTTTGCTTATATCAGAGTAATAATCAGGATATGAGTCAATGTTCTGCCATTCCATATGCCTCTGAATACCCTTGCTTGAATGACAAGAATGGCAAAGTGGTGCATTGCCCATAGTAGTTCCCTGTCAACAGTTACCCGTGTGAAAGACCCTAGCCACGGCTTCTTCAAACAAATGCAGGTAGTCCAGATGGTCACCACCACTCTGCTGCCCTAAGCCACTCCTCACACTCACTGCAAGCCACCCAACTCTGAAAGAATGAGAGCTAGAAACGCCACACATTTGGCAGCAAAGTCCAACCATTCCCAATTCAGGCACTGCTTGGCTATTTTTACACCCACCAAACAAGCTAAATATGTAAATGTTTGCCTAAATAATAAAGTACAGTACTACTCTTTATATAACACTAAAATGATCTAACTGGAGTTTTTTTAAGTGAAAGTAAAACTTTGTCGTACATTTCCCCTTCAGTCTTGTTGCATTACAGTCATGCAGCATCCTAATTAATATACAGCAGACTTTACATAGCACTGACGTGCCTGAATAGCTTTCAGTGTTGTGTTTCCAAGTACTTTGTTAACCCACTGAGCACTTTGAAGAAATCTATGTCAGTTGAAAAGTTAGGTAAAGGGCCATTTCTTACAGCACTTTTTTGCAGTTTTTTTTAAATAAGTAAAATCATTATATTGAGGTCCTTATTTCAGACTAATTGTGTCATGACATGGACATTTGCCCTTTCTTCGTTAAGACTGCAATGTGAACTTTCACACCCTTACAAAATTTATAAGTTTAGTCCTGTTTTATCTTAGTGCAACACATTCACAATACTGGCCTCAAAATGTCAATAAAATCATTTTACGAGAGTTGCAAACAAGTGGACATTCAGCAATTAATTGCTTTTTGAATTAGTACTAAGTGATTTAAAACAATTCCTACAAAACCCAGCACACTGCAGCAGAAACTTTCCTGGTATCAAGTAGGGTAGCCTTGGAAATAGGGTAAACCCACAAACACTTTGAAAAAGTAACAACATTTCTCTTGATGTATCCTTTTAGAAGAATAAAATGGGTAATACTAAAGTAAGGCAACAGAAAAAAAGACTTTACCATCTCAAATTAGGATTTTCACTTTTAAGCCAGCCTATTGCAGCTGTTTGAACTTTGCATGTTGGTCATTGGTAAAATAGATCAGATTTTATGGGCGAAATTATCATTGCCAATTGCTTAGGAATGATGTCATGTTTCATAAGCCCACATGTAATAATTGAGAGTATCATGTGTCAACAAATGTACTTTCCCATCTTTACCACTTTTGGCTTTACAAATCAAAGACTTAGTTATGTAGAATGTTTTCTGGTGTCTCAAAAATATCTAAAACGTGCCTTATACACAGTGAACTGAATTTCGTTGATGCAAAAGGGATCCCAACAGCATGCTGGAGAGCTGAGGCAATCTCACACTGACTGATTGCAGGGTCACTAGCTAAATTTACCTTCATCAGGCAACTCATTAGATGCAGTCAGGGCTGGTGCCTTCTTTAAAGATGGCCACCAGCATCCCCTCCCTCCTGCAGGAAATAACAGCAAATGGAATGGCTAGCTGTTCAACACCACCACTGGCAACATGACAACAGAATTCTATGGAAGCAAATCGCCCTCCCATTCAACAGCAGAATGTGGTTGCTAAGAGGAGTGGTGAGGTTTTGTTGCTCAGGTGACCTTCTGCTGCTGGAGGTCTCTTCAGGGCACCTTAGAGTGCCTGAATATAAAAAGACACACTCACACTGAGCCCATTGGGAGGCCAACAGAAGTGATTGCCCGTCTCCCCTTGGAGTGGATGACCCACCCATACCTGAAAAATGTCAGTGGGAAAAGGCAGTCACTGAAATGGTTCAGCTGACCTCTACCCATCCTCTGCCTTGCTAACGCCAGTAATCTGACATTGTGGTGGAAAGATGTCAGAAATTCCACCTCTTGTCAAACTTTGCCATTCTATTGGCCGTGCAAACTGCCAGCCTGTACTTTTAGAGCTGGCAAAATCCAGCCTAATTACTCCACGTTCACCTAAAAATGTCCACCGGTATGTGGGCAAATGCAAAACTACTTTTTCTACAACAGGATCATGTAACATCAATGAGGATGAACATTAATCTAGTTTTCATGAAGTTGATTAGCCACAGACTTTTTAAACATTAGGTGATTAAAATCTACCCAAATAACTGCACCAGGCAGACAAGACTCAATTTTGCAACTCACCTGAGGACTGGAACTCTGATAATGTAGCATTTCCTCAGTTGTCAATTTGTCTTACGTGCTCAGTCCCAGAAATTTTAATCACTAACATTGGTGTCTTCACAACATGAAAATAAAATGCATAACACATGTGACATACACAATTGCAAATGTGTTGCTGGTCAAAGCACAGCAGGTTAGGCAGCATCCCAATCCCTATATTGTACTCTGTACTTCAGGTGCTACTGCTGATAAATGTGCTGCATGACTGATCCACTTGTTAAAACTAAGGTCTAACTTATACAATTTATTCACGCAATAACAAATCATCAATAGGAAGACAGATGCTCACCAGCATAAGGATTACCACCTATTTTGATCTTAAATAAAAATGTTGTTCATTGGAAGTACCACTCTGATAGAAGCTGCAATTGCTATTGCAATAATGTACTCTGATATAATAGTGTACAATTACTGTTAAATAAAGCTTACCCTGAAAACATGAAGGGAATCCAGAACTGAAGAAATTTGTATACTAACAAAACCGCACAATAGCTTATAAAACAAACTTATACAATGTGGTCATTAAAACTGACCAAACCTTCAAGAACATTGTATTCTTATTTATTTGCAAACTATGACTTCATTTTCAAAACAGTATTAAAACAACTGTGGCTGCATAGTCCTTAAAAATAACTTCTTTTTAGTAAAATGGAACTGGTTTAAGGATGTCGGCAGTCCAAATTCCAGGCACGTGAGTTCATCCTTTTGCAATTGGAAATGCATCCCCTGATAACTTGGGTTTGATCTGATTCAAAAATAATGGAATTATTTGATAATGACAAAGTTATGTATGGCAAAAAGGTGACAAAAAAATTAAAATCCTTTTGGTCTTGCATTCATCAGGACTAGGATTCATAGAGTAAACTTGAAAAATGTGATTCCAATTTTTATATCAGGAGAAGAAATGCTGATTGGTTGGGCCATAATGAGGTACAGCAGTAACAGCTGTCAATCGTATTTTTCAGACCATGTACACTCTGGTTGGGCAATGTCTTGTTGTCATAGGAATGCAGCAGAGATTGGAAGTCTCCATGACAGCTTCCTGTTTTTCTCTCATGGGTGACATTTATTAAATAATCCATACTGTGCTAGGAATCACACCAAAGGCAAGTTTAAGATTATCATTTGACTCACAGTGTGCTGCAATTGCATGTGCTGGATGCCATGTGTTAAGATGTGGGACTTTGTCGATAAATAAAACTCAAACAAATATTTCACCTTTTTTCAATTTGGAAGAAACAAGTGTCATGGAGACTGCAGTCTTTGCCACATTCTCAAAACGCTGACCATCAGAGTCTACCTCTGTCTATCTGAGAACAAGGATCAACCATTAATCTTTCTTGCTGCATCTCCATATCAATGATGGCCCAAACAATCAGCGGAACTTTTCAGAGAACACCCCTGGGACAGCCGGACCAACCAACCCAACCACCCCGTGGCTCAACACTTCAACTCCCCCTCCCACTCCACCAAGGACATGCAGGTCCTTGGACTCCTCCATCACCAGACCATAGCAACACGATGACTGGAGGAAGAGCGCCTCATCTTCCGCCTAGGAACCTTCAACCATAAGGGATGAACTCAGATTTCTCCAGTTTCCTCATATCCCCTCTCCCCACCTTGTCTTAGTCCCAACCCTCGAACTCAACACCACCTTCCTAACCTGTAATCTTCTTCCTAACCTCTCCGCCCCCGCCCCCACCCCCACTCCAGCCTATCACCCTCACCTTCACCTCCTTCCACCTAACACATTTCCAACGCCCCTCCCCCAAGTCCCTCCTCCCTACCTTTTATCTTAGCCTGCTTGGCACACTCTCCTCATTCCTGAAGAAGGGCTCATGCCCGAAACTTCGATTCTCCTGCTCCTTGGATGCTGCCTGACCTGCTGCGCCTTTCCAACAACACATTTTCAGCAAACAAACAATCAGTGCCCTATTCTTAGGCAGTATAATTTTCTGTCCATCTTTTAAGTCTTGTATCCTTATCCTGATGAGTGCAAGATGGAAATTTTTTGATTTATTATCTCTTTTTGGCAATGTTTAAACTTGTGAATTACTGGAAGAGGATTGAATAATGTTATACTCAGTTCACATGAAATACTGAACAGGAGGTGTACATTTCTAGGTTTACCCATAACTTATGCAGCTGCTGGATTCACTGTGGATAAAGTTAACCCGTATAGTGGTGTCTAATGATAAGATTCCCAAGCATCCCACTTTAACAACAGTCTATCAGATTAGGAGATCATTATCCTGAGTTCTGCTGCTTGTGACTTGGGAGAAACAAACCTTGGATGCACAATTTGCAGCATGCACAACACCCTGGCAAATGAGGCTTGTTTCTGGGTCCTGCTGGTTGCCCAAGTATTGGGACTCCAGCTGTGAAGGTTACATCATTAAAAGATGAAAAAAGGAATCTGCAGTCGGTGAAGAAAAACGGTTGGAAAAGGAACACAAACTTGGGAAAGGTAAGAAAATGGAATTTGTAGAGTGGGACACTTTGTTGCATACTGAATTTTGTTCTGGGAGGGGGGCAGGTGGGAAGGCAAGTTTGGCATATCTCTTGAGAAATGACCCTTACTTCTGTGATGTTGAGCTTCACTATTGGGATATGGAAGTCAGTCAATCAAATATGGCTCTGTTTTGATTAAATATGTAACATGCTGTAGATTGTAAAAGACATAAGCCTGTATGAAAACTTGAATTAGAACTTAATAATATAATTTTTTAATTGAATCCTTGGTGTTTTTCATCACCAGTTCTGCAGAAACATCACAGAAGTAGTTTATGTATAAATTGTACTTGACAATATTGACAATATTAAGGCATTCAATTTAGTTAAGCGGGGAGATGGAAAGCCATGAAGTGAGTAAAATACCAGGAACCATACTTGATGAGTGAGCACAGGCATTTTTTGCAAGTGGTGAACATTGAAGTTTTGGATGATTTCAATGCAAATAACAGCTTTAACTTTACTCTTTTTAAGTTTCTCGATAATTAATATTATATCTGTTTTCATGATTGGCAGGCCTCCACTGACTTTTTAAATGGTTGATTTTTCTGTTTTCCCCATCAGAGAATAGGTTCTTCTATTTCCGTGTAGAATTTTTCCATATTATTATTAATTTGTTTTCATACACTACAATAGATTTTAGAATCAGTAACCTCCTTCACCTTAATATGCATCATTTGACTATCATCAACAGTTTCATATTGTTCTCTTATTAATTTTGTTTTGCAACATCAGCTTCGATTTGTCTATATCAATTGTACTTTCTAATAAAATTACAAATCAGATCACAAATGCATAGAAACCACAATGGCATTAGATGAATTTTGATGCAACATTCCACAATAAAATGCACGATTCTGGCTTAATTTCAGATTATCTTTGTAAAGATATTTATAGCTCTGTGTAAAATACCAGATGCAACAAAGTGTTCAGTTCACAGAACAATCAATCAGTCATGAGTCATATAATCAAACTCCCCCTAAGATCATCATGGTGAGAGCATCAGGGCACAAAATAGAATTAGACCAGATATACCAGAACAATATAGATTAATTGAACCAAAAGGAGCAATAAATGGATGTAAGTTTGCTCGCTGACCTGGAAGGTTCATGTTCAGAGATTTCATCACCATACTAGATAACATCTTCAGGGAGCCTCCAGATGAAGCATTGCTGATGATTCCTGCTTTCTATTTATAGAGTTGGGTTGAGATGTCATTTCCTGTGGTGATGCTATTTCCTAGGTTCTTTTTCTCAGGGGGTGGTAAATCAGGTCCAAGTCAATGTGTTTGTTGATAGAGTTCCAGTTGGAATGCCATGCTTCTCAGAATTTTTATGCATGTCTACGTTTAGCTTGTCCTAAGATAGATGTGTTGTCCTTCTTCATCTATATGTAAGGATATTAATAAGGATACTAGCCACTCTCCCCTATATCAAAGGCATCTCAGAAATGACTGCCAGACTACTCAGACCCCTTGGCATCATGGCAGCCCACAAACCCACCACACACTAAAACAGCAGCTATTGAACTTGAAAGACCCTATACGGACAAGAAGCAAAACTAATGTTATTTACAAAGTATCGGGCAAGGACTGAAACAAACACTACATTGGACAAACAGACAGAAAACTAGCCACCAGGATACATGAACACCAACTAGCCACAAAATGACATGACCCTCTCTCACTAATATCCTTACATACAAACGAGGAAGGACACCACTTCGACTGGGTCAACACATCCATCCTAGGACGAGCCAAACAGAGACATGCACGAGAATTCCTAGAAGCATGGCATTCCAACCGGAACTCTATCAACAACCACATTGATTGGACCTGATTTACCAGCCCCTGAGAAAAAGAACAGGAAATGACATCACCAACCCAAAGAAACCCAAACATCTAAATAGAAAGCAGGAATCATCAGCAATGCTTTGCTGGAGACTCACTGAAGATGGTACTTAGTATGGTGACAAAACATCTGAACATGAACCTTCCAGTTAAGCGAGCAAACCTACATCCAGAACCCCAACCTGAGCTACAAATCTTCTCAAAACTTGCTCGGAGCAATAAATGAAATATGTATGTTCAGAACCAGACTGGAAATAGAAGTTTAAGCCCAAAAAGATGTACCTCAATGTTTTTTAGGTTATATTAGGTTATAGAAGACATTTTACAGAGGGAAGCATGAGCAATGGTATGCATAACTTGGATATAGAAGGCAAAGATTTAAGACTAGATCATCCACTGCAGTTAGAATAAATAATGAACACAGTTAATGGATAGCTATAAAGAGTGTGAGACAAGGTTATGTTCTGTCTCCAGGCATTTTCATTCTTAACAGTGAAATGATTATAAGACACCTATCAGAATTAACAGGAATTTCAGTAGGTGCATATAACAAATAATTTGAGATTTGCAAATACCACAGTATTTATCATAGCTACAGATGAAAACCTACAAAGATCTCTACACATAATTGTAACAAACTATAGCCAACATGGATTACCATTACTTTGCAACAAAACATTGTGCACGGTAATATGGTAAACAATTACAGTTAGTTGCTTAACATGGAACTAAATTAAATAAAACAAGTAGAATAATTTTCTTAGGGTTGCCTAATAGTATATAGGAAAAGTGATCCGGACATCAGGAAGTGCATGTCACTTGAAAAATCAAACCTTCACAAAAATGTCAGACATATTCAGAAATAAAGCCACCTCTATGGAAAGCAGAAGGAAAAATTATAAAATGCTGTATTTTACCAATTTTATTGTATATGATTTGGAGGTGCTGGTGTTGGACTGGGGTGGACAAAGTTAGAAATCACACAGTACCAGGTTATAGTCCAACCTGTTTGGAAGCACTAGCTTTCAAAACACTGCTTCTTCAGTATGAATTAGCAGCATTTCGAAAGCAAGTGCTTCTAAAAAAACCTGTTGGACTATAACCTGGTGTTGTGTGATTTTTAACTTTATTATTGTATATGGTTGCAAAATTTCAAAACAAGCGAAATAATGGAAGGTAAAAGCAACTGAGATGTGGTTTCTTAAAAACATGAGGAGGATTAATTGGACAATACATGACTAATGAATTAGTTTGTGAAAACAGTCACAACAATATGACCACCAGAAGACCAAATGTAACTCTTTGGGCATGCAGTTGGTGGGAGAAATTAGATTATCTGGTCATAAGTGTTAAAATTGAGGGTAGGAGAGCAAGAGGAAGACAAAGGAGGAAATATACTGGCAGTTTAAGAAGCAGTACAAGTGTGAGGCTTAAGAATAGCATCAAGCTGTTGGTGGCTATCAAGATCAGTGAAAAGATAAGAGCCTGATTACCAGCACTGTGAAACTTGGCACCTGCTGAAGAATTGGTTTAGAACCAGGCCTTTACCTGCATCATTGTGTGCTACTGACTTCACAAAACCTAGGAGGTTAATAGATAAAGCTCTTGCAATTCTTGGGTTAATGGTCCATGTGGCCATGTTGTTGCATCAATTAAGACATTTAGAGAATTTTAGTGTTCTTTCTGGGTAGAAGCTGACACACAGCTCAAAGACAGCAGAAATAATCAGCTGGAATTAAGCAAAATCAGTTTTGGAAAACAGAAGTAAATGAACAATCAAAGCTAGTAAATCAGTGTTTGAAAGGAATAGTTGATTTTTCTGAAGTACCAAACCAAGGCAGTCTTTTAAGAAAAGTAATGACTTGGGATATTGACCAAAAAGAAAGATATGCCTTTAATTTAGAGTCCAGTTAAAAATGAATGTGATCTTAGAGAATGGTCATAGGATTAAGAAACTGCAGTTCACATGGAAGTGTTACATGCACTAATTTAGAAAAGATGATTTCATCAGTTGTTTTTTATTTCAGAAATTTACCATACTGAAGCTAATCTGTACATTGGTAATAACTAAAGTATATTGTTCCATTTCAACTCTGTGCAACTTCATAGAGTCATAGAGATGTACAGCATGGAAACAGCCCCTTCAGTCCAACCCGTCCATGCCAACTAGATATCCCAACCCAATCTAGTCCCATCTGCCTGCACCCCGCCCATATCCCTCCAAACCCTACCCATCCAGATGCCTTTTAAATGTTGCAATTGTACCAGCCTTCACCACTTCCTCGGGCATTCCATACTCGTACCACCCTCTGTGCGAAAAAGTTGCCCCCCTTAGGTCTCCGATATATCTTTCCCTTTCACCCTAAACTTATGCCCTCTAATTCTGGACTCTCCCACTCCAGGGAAAAGACTTTTGTCTATTTATCCTATCCACGCCCCTCATAACTTTGTGAACCTCTATCAGGTCATCCCTCAGCCTCTGACGTTCCAGGGAAAACAGCCCCAGCCTGTTCAGCCTCTCCCTTTGGCTCAAATCCTCCAACCCTGGCAACATCCTTGTAAATCTTTTCTGAACCCTTTCAAGTATCACAACATGGGCGGCAAGGTGGCACAGTGGTTAGCACTATTGCCTCACAGCGCCAGAGACCTGGGTTCAATTCCCACCTCAGACATTCTCCCCATGTCTGCGTGGATTTCCTCCAGGTGCTCCGGTTTCCTCCCACAATCCAAAAATGTGCAGGTTAGGTGAATTAGCCATGCCAAATTGCCCATAGTGTTAGGTGAAGGGGTAAATGTAGGGGAATGGGTCTGGGTGGGTTATTCATTGGAGGTTCGGTATAGATTAGTTGGACCAAAGGGCCTGTTTCGTCACTGTAAGTAATCTAATCTAAAAAAACATCATTTTGATAGGAAGGAGACAAGAATCGCACACAATATTCCAACAGTGGCATAACCAATTTCCTGTATAACATGACCTCCCAATTCCTGTATTCAATACTCTGACCAATAAAAGAAAGCATACCAAATGCCCTCTTCACTATCCTATCTACCTGCGACTCCACTTTCAAGGAGCTATGAACCTGCACTCCAAGGTCTCTCTGTTCAGCAACACTCCCTAGGACCTTACCATTAAGGGTACAAGTCCTGTTGAGATTTGCTTTCCCAAATGCAGCACCTCACATTTATCGGAGTTAAACTCCATCTGCCACTTCTCGGCCCATTTGCCCATCAGATCAATATCTTGTTGTAATCTGAGGTAACCTTCTTCGCTGTCTACTACACCTCCAATTTTGGTGTCATCTGCAAACTTAATAACTGTACCTCTTATGCTCCCATCCAAATCATTTCTGTAAATGACAAAAAGTAAAGGACCCAGCTCCGATCCTTGTGGCACTCCACTGGTCACAGGCCTCCAGTCTGAAAAACAACCCTCCACCACCACCCTCTGTCTTCTACCTTTGAGCCAGTTCTGTATCCAAATGGCTAGTTCTCCCTTTACTCCGTGAGACTTAACCTTGCTAATCAGTCTCCCATGGGGAACCTTGTCGAACGCCTTACTGAAGTCCATATAGACCACATCGACCGCTCTGTCCTCATCAATTCTCTTCGTTACATCTTCAAAAAAACTCTGTCTGTACCTCAGACTAGAGAGTAGCCTAATAAAATTGATCTCTTGGAACTTCTAGAGTCATAGAGAGTCACAGAGTCATACAACATGGAAGCAGTCCAATTCATCCACACTGACATTTTCCCGGATTAAACTAGCTCCACTTGCCTGCATTTGGCCTATACCTCTCCAAACCTTTCCCATTCATGTACTTATCTAAATGTCTTTTAAATGTTGTGACTGTACCTGAATAACCACTTCGTGTGGCAACTCATTCCACATGCCAACCACTCTCTGTGTAAAAGCCGCCCTTAATGTCCTTTCTAAAACTTTCCCCTCACCTTAAAAATATGCCCCTGGTTTTGAACTCCCCTACCCTAGGGAAAAGACCATCGCTATTCACCTTATCTGTGTCCCTAATGATTTCATAAATCTCTATAAAGTCATTCCTCAACCTCCTTTGCTCCAATAAAAAAAGGTCTCGGCCTACTTTTATAACTGAGATCCTTCATTCCTGGCAACATCCTGGTAATTCATTTCTGAATACTTTCTAATTTAATAATATCCTCCCTATTGCAAGGCAACAAGCAGTAAAAATTTTATTGACCAATGTGAAACTAAACTTGATGAACTGCTGTTCCATTGTATTGTTCAAGTCTGTCATGGCTAGTACAGTTGTGCCCAAATCTTTATTCCTTCTTGGCCACAAATGCCAAATGGAGATCAGACACTTGCTTTTAAACAAGGTTGTAAATAAACTCAGGCTTTTTGGAAAATTTATGTACAGCTCTAACTCTTTAGTTTCAGAATATCCCTGTCGAAGTGTGATAGCTATCACCTGGTTACCATTCACGTATGTATTGTGTGCAAGTATGGGGAGGCCAATAGAATGGGAAATCACAGAGACACAAGATGTGAGGAAAAACATATAATACTGAAATATCAAATGTCATGCTTTATAAATTGCATATGGCTCCCTTTTATCTGAATATACTATGGTTGTTAAAACAGCAAATGTATCTCTGGCAAATCACATTGGACCTTGATTGAGCAAAAATTAACACACACTTGCAAAATGAGTTAGGATGGACTTCGCTTCTGACATTGAAATTCATCATTTTTGTAATTGTGCTCAGTTCATTTGCACATATGCAATCATCGGATTTAAGAGCAGGAGTAGGCCACTTGGTCGCTTGAGCCTGATCCACATTCAGAAAGATCATGCCAAATCTGACTGTGGTAAAAACAATGACTGCAAATGCTAGAAACCAGATTCTGGATCAGTGGTGCTGGAAGAGCACAGCAGTTCAGGAGCATCCAAAGTGCAGTGCTTTGGATGCTGCCTGAACTGCTGTGCTCTTCCAGCACCACTAATCTGACTGTGGTCTTAGCTTCACTTCCTATTTGCACTCTATAACCCATGACTCCTTTGTCTATCATAAACCTAATTCAACCTGGAATAAGTCTGCAGACCAAGCATCTACTATCTTCTGGAGAAGAGAATTCCACACTCTAGCAAAAAGAAAGGACTTAAGTGCAAGAGGAGCTCATTTGGCAAAAGTAAGTGAGGCATTCTCATGATTGACAAACTGGTAGGTAAGCAACTGGTGCTTTCCATTGTTTAAATTCGTATCAAGAGTAGATATTAAATGACAGACTCCCATTTTCAAAAGTGACATAATCATTATTTTTCTGATAAGTGTGGAATTTATGTGATCTTTAACTGAAATTTTATTGACATTTGTAGAAATGGTTGAGATCTCTTTCTGGTAATACTAGAGTCTTGATACAAATGTTATTCGGACTAGCTGAAGCTTAAGGATAGAGGAAGGTCTTAAGGAAAATAATTTAAATAAACTGGAAGCCAATGGTAGTCACCTCCCTTTCCCCCAACCAAAACTAAAGCAGCTCAGCAGTCCTGCCCAGTGGTTGGAAACATCAGTTCTTTTTAAAGAAAATAAAATGAATTTATTTTAAAAGTGCCTTTATGACATGGACAACACAGAATAGAAACACAGAACTACAATTCACATGAATGACTCTGTTAATTCTAGCTCATCAACCAGAACTATCTAAATGACATTCTAATAATTCCAGAATGAAAGTACATTAGTTGCTGACTAGCATACCAATATCACATTGCTCATTTCATTCCAAGGACAAATGCTTTACTCTGCTGGACAGAGGAATTTTAAGGAATAGTTATCAATGGTCCATTTTATGGTGTACATCTTTGTAGCTGAGTGAGAGGACCATGGAGAGAGATTTGATAGCCAGTGGTCTGTATGCTTTCTTAGCTACAGTTAATACATGACCTGATTGAAATTAAGTTTTTAAATTGTAATTCACTAAACAAAATTTCATAATCTGCTCATTTATATTCTGAAATTTACACATACCAGTTCAGTCATTTATTTGATCTCACTTCTTAAATTAGCAAGCCTATCAAAATTCTAATTCTGTCATTGCATACACCAAAACTTCCCACTGTTCTATTTAACGTGTCGTGTGCTTTATAAAAGACACAAACCACAATATGAAAGACCATTCTGTCATGTACTTTGCACCTTCTTCTTAATCACTTATGTGAAGTGAACAGAATAGTTATGAGAGGTTCTGAAAATTCAGAATCTGTATTTAACAATGAATTGAGGAACTGAAAACTGAACATTGGAATAGTTTTCACAATCATGTCAAGAACAAATCAACCTTATTATTAAACTTCAGCCCAGCCTGTTCCATTAATGGAGTTCATTGTTACCAGTGTGGCCAGTAGTTTCTTGATACTGGAATAATTTAACCAACACTAAGGAACATGGAAAAAGCATTCACTATTTAGATTTACATATGACACAGACATAAACACAATTGTGGAAAATTGCCTCCTCTAAAGATCGTGGATAAAAACATCCACTGTTTGGAAGTTTTTTTATACCTAAAGACCCATATATTTAGAGTCACGGAGAGCCCATGGTCCAGTCGGACTATGGAATTTTACTTTTACCATGGCATATTCAAAATGGCAGATGAAACAGGATCTCAAGTCCTGTTCCCTTTTCTAATAGTGAAAATAATTTATATTGGGATAGAGTGGCACAGTGGTTAGCACTGCTGTCTCACAGCACCAGGAACCCAGGTTTAATTCCAGCCCCAGGTGTGTGTGGAGTTTGCACATTCTTCCCATATCTGCAAGGGTTTCTTCCCACAATCTAAAATGTGAAGGTTAGGAGCATTGGCCATGCTAAATTACCTATCTTAATTTAATCAATACTAAGGAACATGGAAAAAGCATTCACTACTTAGATTTACATATTACACACACATAAACGAAAAGATGGAAATTTGCCTCCTCTAAAGATTTCATCCCCGATCCAACCCTTTAATGTGGCACCGTGCTCTTGAACAGTGCTACCTGTCCATCTTCTTTCCTACCTATCCACTTCACCCTCCACTCCAACTGATCTCCACCACCACCCCCTCCATCCACTTATCGCATTCCTAGCTACCTTCCCCCAGCCCCTTGGGCATCCCCCAAATTCCTGATGAAGACATTATGCTCGA
Organism: Hemiscyllium ocellatum; assembly: GCF_020745735.1. Taxonomy (NCBI): domain Eukaryota; kingdom Metazoa; phylum Chordata; class Chondrichthyes; order Orectolobiformes; family Hemiscylliidae; genus Hemiscyllium; species Hemiscyllium ocellatum. The sequence goes on from NC_083401.1 coordinate 142,499,087, forward strand.
AATATCAACTCTCTACTCCTCGAATGCTGCCTGACTGGCTGCGCTTTTCCAGCACCACACTCTTCGACTCGAAGTTACCCATAGTATTCAGGGATTAGCAGGTTGGGTGCCTGGCCATGGGAAATGCAGGGTTGCACAGGGGTCTGGGTGGGCTGTTCTTCAGAGGATCAGTGTTGACTTGTTCGGCTGAATGGTTTGTTTCCACACTGTAGGAATTCTATGGAATTAGACTATGGATTCTATGGAACAGTGAAATGATTCCCACTTGTGGGAAACCCAAACTCACTGCTGAATTCAAACATACACCTTATTTTTGCTGACGTAAGATCATTATCTCAAAGTGTGACAATTGTGAATTTTTAAAGTATAAATAAATGCTCTTTGTCTGTCAAGCTCCCAAACTGTCACGATATGTCAAGGAATTGAATGAATTTTCACAGTTAGGAGTATTTTTTATATCAAGGTCTGTAATAGATATTTAATCTGTATGTTAAGATTAGCATAACTAGGAGCTGTTGTGCATATTGGATGAGTAAACATGGAAAGTTTAAAGAAAAAGGGATGGTGGGTATGAGGTCATGAAATTGGCTAACTTGGCATAATGGCTAAACATAGTCATGGGGAGAGCTAGAGCTTCAACTGGCATGAGTTGGCAGTAGGTATGGAATTATTTAACATGTTTAGGTTTGGCAGGTGACCAGGAGTACATGAGGGCTGAGGACTACTGAACCTAAAGTTTCAGAAAACAACTGGGAAAAAAATTCCAGAATACAGCACTTTTTTACCACCCAAGGCCTGGGTTTCCAAATTGCAATTGCACCAAATGTCTCATTTAAACCGAAACATTCCTGTTGAGATAAGTAAAAATTGTATTATTCCCAAAACATGCAATATGCAATGATCTTTCCTTTCTATTCCATATCCTTTAACTTATTTTTCCTAATGCAGAGTGATACAGTTCAGATTAACTCATGTTACAGTTTTATTTTGCTCGATTTCAGAATAACTTCAATTGAGTTTTATAGCTGCTACCTCAAATATATTTGCTTACTTTGCACATTCAGTGTTTTGTTCACCAAGAAAAGTTCACTGCAAATTTTCCAGTTACGTACGAAAAAGAAGTGGTTGAGTGCAGTACTATAACATTACAAACTTAGAAACATTTATAAATCTTCCAAAAAAAATACACATTATAGCCATCTCCAATTTGAACACTGATATTGTCAACTGCACTTAAATTTTTACATTATTCCTTTAGTTGCTCTTAAAAGGAAATTTTTTTCCCTGCTTCCTTTGAGGAGGAAGGCATGTCAGATGGAGTTATTTTAATCTTCATCACTTGGATGGAAAACCACTGGGATTGAAAACCTGGTGATCCCATTTTTCCCGATGACTGGGGTCTCCAGGACTGGAAATCACAGTTGAAAGATATGGGGTTGGCCATTTATGACTGAAAGGAGGAGAAATTCTTCACCTTGAGTGGTAAGACTGAGTTCTCTGCAACAGAAAACAACTGAGGCCAAACATTGAATCTAAGTTTCTGCCCTTAGTTTTCTCAGACATAACATTACATTCTTGTGCTGTGCAACCTTTTGTCACCACTTAATTTGCTGTCTTTTGTGGTTTCAACCAAATAAATGTTTGCCAAGCACTTTATGGGAATGGTAACCCTATAAATGTGCAGTATTCATTGTTGATTCAAAGACATTAGCATTTGCTTGCCTTATTAAAGCCTATTAATTCTACTCATTCATTTCTACGGTTTTAACTTCCACTTGTCCCAGAAGCGTGCTGTAACATGTCTGAACAGGTTGATTAAATAACTATATGATGTCATGAAATATATCTCAATCAAAGTACTGCAGATTATCAGCATGAAATGCATCCTTATATTGCTATAAAGTGAGAAAGGGCAATGGAAAACAAATGACTGTAACTTAGCATTGCAGACTTTGGAGACCAATTAGTATTTAGCTGAAGTAGTTGCTTTCAACAGCGAGTCTTGGAACAAATATCAACAGGTTTTTTTTAAAATGGGAATTTCAGAGCCAAAAACCATGATCCACACAGCGTATCTCCAAAATCTCCAATAAACTTTTACAGCAAAAATATTCAACAGTTTTGCTTTCCATAACTGAGAAGCACGAAGCAACCCGTAACTTCCTTACTGCATCCCACCCTTTCGCATAGGTGATCATCAATTCTGCACAGGGCAACAGTTTTCCCAGAACTAAGTAATCAAGTCACTCTAATTCCAGAGGATAAGGCTGCTTGACTGGTAGTTTAACCCCAGCGTCAGTATGCCTAATGCGAGGGGAGTGGTCGAGAAGATTGGGCCTTCAAAGTAACCTCAGCCATGCAGAAATCAAACCTTGACTACTGGCATCACACTATATTGCAAATCAGCTGTCCAACCAATTGAGCTAACCAATCACCTACTAGTGAGTCACTGAATAAAATATCTCCACCACTGGGGCTCTCGACTGTGATTTATGACCAAACTCTGTAGTTTCCTCTCTTGGTTCCTCATTACTACTTTCAGGAATCCACAGCAAAAATGACATTAAATTTAACCATTACAATTTTACCTTATCTCTTTATAAATTTAACTTCTGCAGTGTCCTATATTTGCCTGTACTGAGGCCATTTACATAGTGTGTATTGTAGTTTGACTATACTTAGATCATGGAATTTAACATGTTGCAAAAATATTACAGCATTTCGACAATGTAAATCTTTCAAATTATGACCTGACATATTTACAACAGCCACATAATATTAATATCATACAAAGCAGTTACCTGGAACACCACAGCTGTCAGGAAAGGATAGATTTAAATCTGAAAATAGTTCTCCTGCTTTTCCAATAACTGGAATAAGTGACATCTCAGAAATACCCCAGTTAATTTCAGCATCATGATTATAGATTGGATTTCACTTACTGTCGTAGGTGAATTGTTGTCATTCTACAGATCTTAAAACAGCTGCCAGCAAAACCAATTTGGCCAAGACATTTTAATATAAATTCTATAAACTCTGACCAAAAATCACTCCAGTTTGTCACTGAGTCTGAGGAGATACTCCAAATATAAAGCTCTATGGAACAAATACAAATTGGTCTGATCAATAAAATCTCATTAGTAGGTTCTGAGATTAATCAACACTATTAGTTTTTGTCACAAATTATCAACTATATGTTCCAAATACTTAAAACAATCACAGATCAGGAGGTTTCAAGTTTCAAGTACAATTTCTAGCAGTTTCATGCGGATCTTGTCCAGTAATATATTGTATAAGTTGTGGTGTAAAGATCTGTAGTCTCAAATACTTTCAGTTACAGAAAAATCAGCGAGGCTTTTCAACCTGAAGTTTTAGCATTTAACTCATATTGGAATTTGAAATCATTTGAGTTAATTTTCTGATGAGTTTTATCATTTAATTGTACATTTCAATCACTCATTTTGCTTATTCCATTTATTTCAGTGACATGCAGAAGCAAATAAGTGCAATTAAGGCTCGGCTGATCAACCTGACAGCGGTACGTTACAGTTCATTCAAGGAGTCCAAGTTGCTGTTGTGCGATGCACATTTTACATTCATTCAGAAATGTAGAGCTATAGATAATGGTGGTAGAGAATCCAACATTCTTCCCATCACATGAGCTAGCCAGGAATCTCCCATTCTTACTGCCCAGCTTTTGGATGTGTGGCAAAGATTTGCAAATCTATACTTAACCTGCTTAGCAGTGTTATAAACATATGCTCCTTGACCATCTTATCCTGAGGTGGGACATCAACACAGACTTCTACCCGCTTCAAAAGGGATGTGTAAAATTATAATGATATGTCACCATTTTCAACACATTTTACTGTACTGCATTTGGCACATTGTGTAAACATGTCAGGACTGGACAATCAGATAGTGAAATGCCTTAAATTCCTGCCCAACTATTTTCTATCCCCACTTTAAATGGACTAATTTGAAGCTGGACTTCTGGGAAAAAAATATTTAAATGACCCCAAGACCAAAAAAAAGCCAAGGACACATTGTTAAGGTCTATGAAAGTTCTATCACATCATAAATGCATCTTAATTCCACACTATGTGTCTTGATCATTTCCTCATCAACCACTTTCTGTGGCAGAGAATTCCACATACTCACTACTGTCTTGGTGAAAAAAGAACTTTCTTCTCATACTTCATAATAAAATCACACACTTGATGTAAGAATTGGGTGGTCGATGGGGAGAGTGCATTGATGGAATAACAGCTGTTGTTTTATCTATGCTCCCTTATATATTCAGTTCCCACACACAAACACAAAGGCCACCATTATGAGAGAACTATAAAGCAGTTTGACTCATTTTCTGATTCAGAATAAACAGGAGCCTTGGACTGAAGCTGGAAGCTGCAAGCACAAGGCCCATTCCAAATAGAAAGCCTACAACTGGAGTAACTCTGGGGCATGGTCTAAGTGAATAACAGGAATTGAGAGGCAACTTGCAGGCAATGGTTTCTTGGTAGGACCTGGGGAGGAAATAGCTGAGCAGGAGGGGAGTGTGTTCAGGCCAGAGGCAGTCCTCAGTATTATAGCACCAGGAGGAAAGTTCCTGTTCAGCTCGTTTCCACACAAAGCAAATGAAAACTTCACCTCCTGTTTAGTAGACGCCAGAGGTCTGGTTAGGAAATAGAAGATCTGGAGATGACCAAACATTTCTCAGCTAATGAGGACATGCATATTTGTTGTATTGTTACAGATTGTATTATTGCAATACAGGAGCATAGGAACATAAGTAGACCATTCTGCAAATTATGCCTGCACTACCATAAGTACTATCATTGCTGATCACTCACTTCAACATAATTTTTCTCCACACTGTCACAAATTCTCTCACATCATTGGTATTGAGATCTGTTCCATTATATCTTTAACTATGAATGGCTGCAACGTGCATTAACTAACTCATCTATATTTTACCTTCAGCAATTATTAAAAACCAGCATGTACAATCTCATCTGAAATGAGTTCTGTCCCAACTTTGTTAATCCAGTTTTTGATAATCGGACTTATACACAATGTGAGAAAAAGAAATAATCCAGTTGGTGCAACACAAATTTTGACAGGCACCAAGGCACCATTTATAAAAACAAAATTGAGATTCACTGAAATGTAAGTAAGAAGAAGTCCGTTTCAATAGTTAATTAGCTTCTAGAAATGAATTATACATCTACAGTTACATAATGCATGTTGAGATCTCTCTGGATGGTTCAGTCAGCAGTTAATATCAGGTCTACTCTATCCATTTTATGAGCTTAATTATTTTGGAAACAGAATTAGAAATTATATTTCTACATAATTTATCATTTATTATAAATAAGTTTTGTCAAATCTGATTAAACATCCGGTACTATTTTCACCTTAAAGACAAAAGTCCTTCTTTGATCGCGAAAAACTGAAACATTTCCTTAGAAAATTTCAATGGGTATTATGTTCACTAGACAACCCTTGTACAAGCACAGGCATGGAAAATTGAAACTACTCCAGCCTCCTTAATGCTAATGCTCAAGTTTCATTTATCCCAAGGGTGTGATGATACTCTGAAGCTATTTACAAACTTCATCGTTTATGTAAAAGTGCTCTGGTGCTTTGCTTTCTAACTGTGCTGTACTGTCAAAGTAGGATAAAGCTTCATGCCTATCATTCCGCACCTTCGTTCACAATCTCAGCTGTGCCATTCTTGGCAGGTACTGAGCAAAGGGCAACTACTTCCCAGAGTACTCAGATGTCTCTACTACAACTGGTGGTACAGCTCTCTCTCATTGGACCTTTTCTCTCAGATAACGTATCAAAGGAGGACATTCAAAGGAGGAAAAAGAAAAAGTAATATACTTTAAAAACATCAAAAATTAATGCAATTGTAAATAGTGCAGCAGCCTCAAACAACTGTCATTGTTTTCAAATTTCTTAGCTGACTGCCATTAAGAGACAGGATCTTTGGCTTTCAAGCCAGACATTCCTTATAGTATTGCTCATTCACACATAATTTGAAATACAGCAAACTGGCAAATCTTCATCCTTTTCTTTCAGTAAATTTGTAGCATTAATTTCTATTGCTTCTGTTATTGGTAAGGCTGGCTAATCATTAACCAATACTCAAATTGGTTATGGGATGTCTTAAAAAACTTAAGTCAGCAAACTAAAATCAAAAATCATCTCAGTGTTCCAATATTGTTCTACATGGTCACATAACAGTTTATGCAGATAACAGCTGTTCGACAGTGTTAGTTATATTTGGATATTTACTTTTTCTTGTCGATAATTTCCCTCTTAGGCAGCAGACTACATATTTCTCTGAATTAATTTCATTTCTTCCAATTTGAGCAAGATGCAAGAAATTCCACGCCAATCTGGATTATGACAACATCAAGGGATTGAAATCAATTTATGTTGCATACTTTCTCATGTGCAATAAGTATTTCACTGGATTCTGTAATGCACACAAATGTCAGGAGTAGAATTCACCAGAAAGAGGATATTTAGGCATTCCTGGCAGTTGTTCAAAAAATGCATTAGCTCCCTAGCACATGTTAACAAAAGCCTAGCCCTGGTTTCATGACCCAATTCTGAAATTCAGCAGCACTAAACAAAACACACTGTTCATGCTGTCCTTGTCATAATTTAAAAACAAAATAGTTTGGAACATCACAATATAATGAAACATATTTAATAGATACTTTATAACATGTGGTGCAATAATATCCTGATATCACATCTAAAACATCCATACTAATTAAATCATAATTTGCTAGTTGTGATTATTGTAATAGTAGGGCAAAATTTGATACGTCCTAAAAATGGGACTCATCATTCTCTTTAATGGGTGATATTCAAGGGTAACAACTAAATTGGAATAATGGAGAGAGCTAAATTGGAATCAAATCATGTACAAAAAGAAATTAAATGTTATGATCAGGCATGCACTGTCTTAAAAGAGAGGGGGGAAATAGATTCAATGGAAACATTCAATCAAATTGGATGCACATCTGAATGAAATATATGACAGAACTATGGGGGTGGATTAGAAGACGGGATAGCTCTACCAAAGGTGATACTGGTGCCATAGATGTCTTCTGTACTCTATTAATCTCTGATACGATCGCTGCATAGTCTACTATCCTATGGTATAGTCACAGTCTTCCTCACATTTCACATTTTTACACTGCCAACTTTAATGTAATATTCTGCTTCTACCTAATTATCCACTTTCTTGTGAATTCTACTCAGGCTGTTTGGGTGAATTACAGATCGCAGGGAAATACCTCTCTGTGGTAAGACTTGGTCAAATATATATATCGAAAGGAACAATGGTCCCTGCAACCTAGAAATGTAAACACAGACAACACATGACACAATGCTAGATTTTCCAAAAAAAATGGCAATCACAATCACATTGTCACTCCACTGTAATTTTTTAGGTTAAGAAAGAAGTCTACATTTCTGGCAGGAGGATCCAAATCATGAATCTGCAGAAATGTAAAGCATACCTTAAGTCCAACCATGTCCCCTTTTCTAAGTAGTAGTTGCCACATTCTGTGATTGAAATGTCCATTGGCAAAGATAGCCACTTTGACAGCATCTCTGAAATGGTAAATGGGATAGGTGGCAGATGGGTAGAGTTCTAGGTAGTTGGGTCCAGGGCATGAGGTGAGAAGGATGCCAGGAAGTGACTGAATAGTTTGGTAGTTGAGATGGGTGGGGGGGTCGTCATGGCTGGTTGGTGTCAGGTGCTTGGTATATGCTGGATTTGGCACAGGGCGAATGGGGTTGTCAGCCCCAGTAGCTGGGCTGGGGGAATATCAAGTCCCATCGGGGGAGGAGAGCGGTGGCGGGGGTGGGAGAATATTGCCCACCAAGAGCGAAGGATGTTATCAAGACTTGGAGGAAGGAGGGGCTGATTGGATTTTGGTGATTCTAGGGGTTTGGGCGGGATGGGTATTGGTTGGGGTATGGAGTCTTGTGGTGAGAGACTGTATTGGATCAGAGTCCAGGGGTGCGAGGGATCTGGAAAAGTTACTGATTTGCAGTGTGTATTTTGGGGGACATAAGTTGGGTTGTCAGCTTAAGGGTTACCCAGTATTTAGACTGGGTTTTAATTGTTGAACGTTTCCTGAATGATTTGCTTAACTGCAGTTGAACCTTCTAGATTTTTCATTTTAAATGGATATGTTTGGAGGTTTCCAGGTACAGAGACATTGATCATCAAAATCACCAAATTCCAAGGCAAGTTTCTAGTGCACAGTACATGAGAGATGTAATAAGGCACTGACACAGCACTCAGTTACGGTGCAGAAAAGATTATCTGGCCATTGGAAAATCTGATTCATTGGGTCCTCTCACCTTTAGCCAGCTTCCTGGCTGTCAAATGCTCGACAGCCACACGCCAGATGGTAATGGTTGAGATACTGTATTGCCACTAATCCTTTTTGGATACTTTGTCTGAAGGCCTGTTTAGCTTACAGTGACTGTAGATAAAGCACTAGTGGATCTGGATCTTCGACCACATCCAACACCTGCCCACCTAGGAAAAGCTGCAAGGGTGCCATATTGATTTAGGCCATTCCTATCATGAGCAAAAAAAAGAGTAGTGGAGACAGTTTGAGGCCTTTAACTGACAATTGTGCCAAGGGCGGGCAGGTCAATAGCCCTAACGGTGGACAGGTTGCCTGCATCCCCATGGAACCCCTCCCTTAAAATTGTAGATAGGTCTGGACAGGCGGAAATGCGTGCTACATTTTGTAAGCCTCCTGGCTTCTAGAGAGAATCTCACCTTCAGCTAATTAATTTCCTGCCAACTGCAAACTGGCCACACAATGACAGTTTTTCTCATTGGCGGGCTTCGAAATTAAGTTTTAGCTGGAAGGAAGATGGGGAATATAAAGCCCTATAAAACCTAGCTCATTTTTTTTCTGAATATTTTCCACAATTTGCTTCATTTTCTTTAGAATTATTAGTTCTAGAGGTGTCATAACCATTTAAAGCCCATTTGAGATTTAATTACTTTTTACATATCAGGACTTCCAGCTTTAGCTACAGTTTTGCGTGGGTCATGGTACATGTAGCTTGTGCCTAAACTGGTTGAAAAGTTGCTATTGTGCATCTTACCTGCCAAATCTCCTTGTACATTTACTTAGGCAAGTTCTCCTTTTATGTCACGGAAATGATTTATTTTAAAGTCATTACTTACTGTTTGCTGTACCCTATCCTTTTCAGTTTTTATATTGAACATAATTGCGTTATGCTCACAGCTTCTGACATTTCATTGCTCCTTATCTTACTGCTTAGTCTATTTTATTGTTGATAACAAAATCCATATTAGCCCTTTGAGTGGCAAGGTGAAAAACATAACTCATCTACAAAGCACTCATGAACCTATCATGGAAATCTGACACTGCATGTCAATCAGATTACTTTTACTCAATATACATGTTGAAGTTCAGTCATTCCTTTTCTGCATTTTCTCTAATCTTGCTATGAATCTTTTTCTAAAAATATGCCAGGGCAAAACCAATATATTTCGAACTGCCCGCAGAGTAGCAGTTCAATTCAAACTTCTTAATTTTGACCAAATACTTGAAACTTTTTTGTAATCCATAGGTTTTATATAGAGGAGCAAATTCCAGGAGATTCTGGAATCTGTACTGGAAACAAAAAGTGCTGGAGATCTCAGCCAGTCAGGCAACATTCATGGAGAAAAAGCAAGCTAACGTTTCGAGTCTAGATGATTCTTCATCAGAGCTGATGTGAACAGTGGAGGGAGCAGCACTTATTTTGGTGGGAGGTGCTTGGGGAGAAAGGATGTGAGAATGGCAGAACAATGGCGCATCCAACTGCCAAACTAGAAAGAACAGACTGGAGTGGGAGGAGGGGAGAGAGGTCATGGTGACAGAGAATGTAGCAAGTAAAGCTAAAAGAAAGGGAAGGAATGGGAGTAGGTTCACAAATTGAAGGTGTTGAACTCAATATTAAACCCAGAAGGTTATAAAGTACAGTCTGAAGATGAGATGTTGCTCCTCCAGTTTTCACTGTGATTTGTTATAGTATTGTAGCATGCCAAGGGCATACACATGGGTGAGGAGAAAGTGAGGTCTGCAGGTGCTGGAGATCAGAGCTGAAAATGTGTTGCTGGAAAAGCGCAGGTCAGGCAGCATCCAAGGAAATTCGACGTTTCAGGCATAAGCCCTTCTTCAGGAGTGAGGAAAGTGTGTCCAGCAGGCTAAGATAAAAGGTGGGGAGGGGTGATGGAGATGTGATAGGTGGAAGGAGGTCAAGGTGAGGGTGATAGGCCAGAGTGGGGTGGGGGCAGAGAGGTCAGGAAGAAGATTGCAGGTTAGGAAGGCAGTGCTGAGTTCAAGGGAACCGACTGAGACAAGGTGGGGGGAGGGGAAATGAGGAAACTGGAGAAATCGGAGTTCATCCCTTGTGGTTGGAGGGTTCCCAGGCGGAAGATGAGGCGCTCTTCCTCCAACCGTCGTGTTGTTATGGTCTAGCGATGGAGGAGTCCAAGCACCTGCAAGTCCCTGGTGGAGTGGGAGTGGGAGTTAAAGTGCTGAACCACGGGGTGGTTGGGTTGGTTGGTCCGGGTGTCCCAGAGGTGTTCTCTGAAACGTTCCGCAAGTAGGTGGCCTGTCTCCCCAATATAGAGGAGGCCACATCGGGTGCAGCGGATGCAATAGATGATGTGTGTGGAGGTGCAGGTGAATTTGTGGCGGATATGGAAGGATCCCTTGGGGCCTTGGAGAGAAGTAAGGGAGGAGGTGTGGGCGCAAGTTTTGCATTTCTTGCGGTTGCAGGGGAAGGTGCCGGGAGTGGAGGTTGGGTTGGTGGGGGGTGTGGACCTGACGAGGGAGTCACGGAGGAAGTGGTCTTTTTGGAACACTGATAGGGGAGGGGAGGGAAATATATCTCTGGTGGTGGGGTCGGTTTAGAGGTGGCGGAAATGATGGCGGATGATACGCTGTATATGGAGGTTGGTGGGGTGGTAGGTGAGAACCAGTGGGGTTCTGTCCTGGTGGCGGTTGGAGGGGCGGGGCTCAAGGGCGGAGGAGCGGAAAGTGGAGGAGATGCGGTGGAGGGCATCGTCGATCACGTCTGGGGGGAATCTGCGGTCCTTGAATAAGGGGGCCATCTGGGCTGTACGGTATTGGAACTGGTCCTCCTGGGAGCAGATGCGGCGGAGACGAAGGAATTGAGAATATGGGATGGCGTTTTTACCGGGTGCAGGGTGGGAGGAGGTGTAGTCTAGGTAGCTGTGGGAGTCAGTCAGTTTATAGTAGATGCATACACATGGGTGTGCAAGCAGGACACTGTGTTAAAATGACCAGCTATGGGAATGCCAGGGGTCCTGCTTGTACATGGACTGGACATGTTCTGAAAACTAGGAGAAGAAGGGCTTATGCCCGAAACGTCAATTCTCCCGCTCCATGGATGCTGCCTGACCTGCTGCGCTTTTCCAGCAACACATTTTTCAGCTATGTTCTGAAAACTGACACTACCCTTCCTTTCCTTGACTTCTCTGTCTGCTTTTCCAGGAATAAACCGTCCACTACCACCGCTACAAAACCAATAACTTCCACAGCTACCCTTCACTACAGCTCTCACACCTCATGTCCTGCAAGGATTCCATCACATTCTCCCAGTTCCTTCACCTACATCTTATCTGTTCAAATGATGCCACCTTTCAAAATAGCACTTCTGACATGGCTTCTTTGTTCCATAACTGGTTTCCCATCCACTGTGGTTTACAGGGCCCGCACCCACATCCGATCGATCACCTGTGCTTCTGCCCTTGCCCCTTCCCATCACTCAACAGTGAGACCTGGTTCCTCTTGCCCCCACTTTTCATTCCACCAGCCTCCGTATTCAAAGGATCATTTTCCGCCATTTACAGACAACACTACCAAGCCCATCTTCTCCTCACACCCGCTGTCTGCATTCCCTCCAGAACATCTTAGTCTAGTCCTTGACCACCAACACCAGCCCCTCTGCTCATAACATTTTCCCATGTAACTGCAGAAAGTGCAATACCTGCCTATTTACAACCTTCCTGCTCAGTATCCAAGAGCCAAACAGTCTTTCCAGGTGAAGCAACATTTCACTTCCAATCTTGTGTGTGTTGTGCTCGCCACATCCAATGTGGCCAACTCAACATTGAAGAAACCAAACATAGACTGAGTGACAATTTTGTAGAACACCTCCAGTCCATGTGCAAGCAAGACCCTGACCTACTCGTAGCTGGTCATTTTAACACAGCGTCCTGCTCGCATACCCGTGTGTATATCCTTAGCATGCTGCAATGCTCCATGGAATCACAGCGAAAATTGGAGGAGCAACATCTCATCTTCAGAATACACACTTTACAACCTCCTTGGCTCAATGTTGAATTCAACACCTTCAGATTGTGAACCCACTCCCATTCCTTCCTTTTCTTGTAGCTTTATTTGTTACATTCTCTGTCACCGTGCCCCTCTCTCCCTTCCTTCCACTCCAGTGGTACTGTCTGTTCTTTCCAATCTGACAGACACAACATCGGTTTGTCATTCTCACATTCCGAACACTTAATCTGAACAATCAATCTTTCTCCACTTCCGCCCCTCCCCCATCCCCCACAAATTGCATAAATGCTAGCCACTCCACACTTCTTATCAGCTCTGATGAAGAGTCATCTAGACTCGAAACGTTAGCCTGCTCTTTCTCCATGGATACTGTTCTATATTGAGCCTTTAACTAAATCCATATCTCCTTTTCCCACTAGTACATCCTTCTGAATATTTTGTAACCAGGCTTATTTATCTCCCAGTCCTCTCCAGGCCTAAGAATCCTAATATCGGAGATCCCACGAGTGCTCTGTTGGTTTCAATTGCAAAACCGATACACAAGCCAACGGAACATCATGGGATCTCTGATATTAGAGTTCATAGGAGAAGCAGTAATGCAGAGACTTGAGCAACAGCTCTGTCAACCATCCAACTCAAATTTTGGTCCACTACGTGGATGACACCTTCGTCATCACTAAATGAAACAAATTAGAGGAAACCTTCAAGGCCATCAATAATATCCTTACTGGCATAAATTTCAAAAGAGGAGGAAAACAACAACAAACTGCCATTCCTAGATGTCACAGTAGAGCAAACAGCTAATGGAGAACTTCAAACCAGCATCTTAGGAAAACAACACATATGGAGCAAATATTGAACTACAGAAGCAATCATTCCAACACCCACAAATGAAGTTGCATTAGAACATTATTTCAACGAGCCACCACACACTGCAACACAGAGGAACTACAAAGAGAGGGGAAAATCACCTATATAGTGTATTCAAAAAGAGAGGGTACCCAATGAATGTAGTCTGCCAATTTCTCAGCAACAAACCCAAACAAGCAGACAAAATGCATCCAGAAACCCTAGTCACTCTCCCCTACATCAGAGACATCTTGGAAATGACAGCCAGACTATGCAGACCCTCTTGGGCATCATGGTAGTCCACAAACCCACCAACACACTAAAACAGCAGCTAATTAACTTAAAAGACCCTATCAAGATAACAAGCAAAATGAACGTCAACTATAAAATATCTTGCAAGAACTGTAACAAACACTACATTGGACAAACAGGCAGAAAACTAGCCACAAAAAGACATGACCCACTCTCACTAATATCCTCACATACTGATGAGGAACAACATCACTTCGTCGAAGTGACTGGGACAACACACCCAAGCTAGGACGAACCAAACAGAGACATACACGAGAATTCCTTGAAGCATGGCATTCCAACCAGAACTCTTGGAGATGATGATAATGATGATCACATGTAATTTCCATCTTTGACCTTGGTGTGTGATATAGTTAATGAATTTGGGGCATGTTGTCAGAGAAATCTTAGTGAATTACTGTCATGCATCCCATACATACTGCAACCTTGATGCAATGGTGGCATTGAAGCTGAATGTTTAGACAAATGGATGAAGTAATGATGAACCCTCCTGGATAAGGTGAATTTATTAACTGTTGTTGCAGCCATATCAATCAAGCAAGCAGATTAAGCACCTAATGTCTGTCTTAAAGGTGATGCAAATAATTTAATGAATTGTATCAATTTGTTTTATTAATAAATAGAATATTTTCAAAAGCAAGTTTGAGAAGATTTATAGCACAGGTTGAGGTTCTGGATGTAAGTTTGTTCGTTGAGCTGGAAGGTTCATTTTCAGATGTTTTATCACGATACTAGTTAACATCATCAGGTGAGGTAAAAACAATGACTGCAGATGCTGGAAACCAGATTCTGGATTAGTGGTGCTGGAAGAGCACAGCAGTTCAGGCAGCATCCAAGGAGCAGTGAAATCGACGTTTCGGGCAAAAGCCCTTCATCAGGAATAAAGGCAGTGAGCCTGAAGCATGGAGAGATAAGCTAGGGGAGGGTGGGGGTGAGGAGAAAGTAGCATAGCGTACAATGGGGGAGTGGGGGAGGGGATGAAGGTGATAGGTCAGGGAGGAGAGGGTGGAGTGGATAGGTGGAAAAGGAGAAAGGCAGGTAGGACAAGTCCGGACAAGTCATGGGGACAACCTTCCCCCACCTCACCCTTGTTCGAAACTTCCAGCTCAGCTTATCTCTCCACACATCATCAGTGAGCCTCCAGTGAAGCACTGGTGTTATGATCCACTTTTTTTCATGTATTTAGGTTTCCTTGGGTCGGTGGTGTCATTTCCTGATCTTTTTCCCCACAGTGTGGTAAATGGGGTGCAAGTCGATGTGTTTGTTGATCTATCACCACAGGAAATGACATCACTGCAGGAAACGATGCACGACAGCAATTCACTAAGATTTCTTTGACAACATGTGCCATATTCATTAACTACATCACAAAGATGATCAAAGCCAGAAATAACATGTGATCATCATCTCCAAGTCACATCCCAACTTGACTTTCATTAAAATCTTGGAAATCTTTATCAAACAACACTGTGAGAGTGCCTTTGATACAAGGACAGAAAGTCTACAAGAAGGTGATCTATGGCAACCTTCTCTCAGGATGGCCAGTAAATGGCAGCTTTGCCAATGATATTAATCTCCTAAGACTGAATAACAAGCATCTATGTTGATATCAAAAGATTCGTTGTCAGCAAAGGATGTCCAAAATAACTGTTTGAATGTTAAATAAGCAATGTATATTTATCTGGCAGCTTTAATGTAAGAAAACCTCCCAAGGCAACTAAAATCATCATCAAGCTAGATCTGGCATCAGCTGAAGGAGTAGATATCAAGTAACGTAAGTAAAACTTACAAGAGGAAAATTGCAAGTGAAAAATACTTTGAAAAGAGGTTTTTCAAGCAATTGTTCAGCTTTACTACAGTACAGAATTTAAAGCAGGAAAGTAGCACAAAAAGAACCTGATAGTTTTACTTACTTTTCAAAAAATCTTCTTGGCAAATAATGGCATTATCATCCACTAAATTGTAGCTACATGTCGCATCAGCTGCAAGATATTATAGTTGCAGACATTGTTTCTTCAGTTACTGAGCTGAGAACAATTTGATCAGATCAAGAACTGCTTGGCGTCAGTTAGCAATTGTTTTACTCCTTAAGTATCATTTATGAAGATGCTACTTTTGCTGTTGTCACTGTTGCTTCCTACTTTGATTCCTTAGTCTAAGTTCTAAAGTTTGCAAAGAAAATAAAAACAATGGACAAAAGAAAATACTGAAGAACTATCAATTTGTGCAAGAAAAATGATAATGAATTTCTTATTGCTCTTTTTTGAACTACATATGGAATGCATTAAGACATTCTACAGAGTGCCTCATCAAAGGAATGGACTAATAACAAAATACAGAACAACTGACCAAGAATTTGCCCTATTCCAATGCAAAGAAATCCAACTCTGGTGTTCGTCTGGTATCAATCTCACTCAGAAGTGGAAGATACGACACATGTTGTATACATCTGTATTAACTTAATTTTCAAAGATACTATTTTCAGTGTGATACTATGTATTCCATATCAACAAAATGGTGTTATTGTAAGATACAATTAGTTCTAATTTATCAATATTCTTTAAGGCTTTGAGGAATGTATTATTTAGAAATCCAGAAAATCTATCCATGAATGTGAACCACTGCACATAAACTTAATAACCCATGAGTTTGTCTGGGCCAGGCACCAAACTCAAAAAAATAAGTGAAATTGGCATTTGGATGCATATATCAGATTTTAAAAATCTAAGTCTGTATCCATTTGGAGGACAACCTGGACAACATCCAGGTCTGTGAAAATAAGTGACAAGTAATGTTGCAACACACAAGTACACCACGAAATGAATATCTCCAATTAAGAAGAATCTAAACACAGCACTTTGCTATTCAATGGAATTACCATAATTGGCTGCCATACTGTGAACATCCTGGATGTTACCATTGACCATAAAGTGAACTGGACCCACCACATGAATACATGGCTGCAACAGCAGGTCAGAGGCTAGGACTTTTGTGCTGAGTAACTCCTCTCCAGGCTCCCCAAAGGATGTCCACCATTTACAATGCATAGGTCAGAAGTTGGATGGCATATTCTCTACTTGCCTTCATCAAAACTGCCCCAGCAACATTTAAGAAACTCACCATCATCCAGAACAAAGCAATCTGATTGGTGCCCTAACATTTTTTTTTGCACCCTATCCATCCTACACTGATACACATTGGCAACATTGTATACCATTTAAAAATGACTCATCAAGGGTCCTTTAACCACCTTCCAAATTCATGATGCTTACTACCCAAAACTACAAGGACAGCAAAACTATGAGAACACCATCCCTTGCTAGTTCCCCTGCAAGAACAGATCCACCTGATCTGGCATAATATTGTCATTTTGTCATTCCTTTAATTCACTGTGTCAAAATCCTGAACACCCTTCCAAAAAACACTATTGATGTACTTACACCAAACGGACTGCAATGATTCACATTCACCACCATTTTCTCAAGAGGAGGTTGAACAATTCATCAACTTCACCAACGCATTCCACCCTGACCTTAAATTTACCTGGATCATCTCTGACACCTCCCTCCCCATCCTGGACCTCTCCATCTCCATTAATGACGACCAGCTTGACACTGACATTTTTTACAAACCCACCGACTTCCACAGCTACCTGGATTACACCTCTTCCCATCCTATCTCTTGCAAAAATGCCATCCCGTATTCCCAATTCCTCCGCCTCCACCGTATCTGCTCCCAGGAGGACTTATGCTCGAAACGTCGAATTCTCTATTCCTGAGATGCTGCCTAACCTGCTGTGCTTTGACCAGCAACACATTTGCAGCCAGGAGGACCAGTTCCACCATAGAATACACCAGATGGCCTCCTTCTTTAGAGACCGCAATTTCCCTTCTCACGTGATTAAAGATGCCCTCCAATGCATCTCGTCCACATCCCGCACCTCCGCCCTCAGACCACACCCCTCCAACCGTAACAAGCACAGAATGCCCCTGGTCCTCACCTTCCACCCTACAAACCTTCGCATAAACCAAATCATCCGCTGACATTTCCGACAGCTCCAAAAAGAAAGACCCAACCACCAGGGATATATTTCCCTCCCCACCCCTCTCCGCCTTCCGCAAAGACCGTTCCCTCCATGACTACCTGGTCAGGTCCACACCCCCCTACGACCCACCCTCCCATCCTGGCACTTTCCCCTGCCACTGCAGGAACTGTAAAACCTGTGCCCACACCTCCTCCCTCACCTCTATCCAAAGCCCTAAAAGAGCCTTCCAGATCCACCAAAGTTTTACCTGCACATCCACTAATATCATTTATTGTATCCGTTGCTCCCGATGCGGTCTCCTCTACATTGGGGAGACTGGGCGCCTCCTAGCAGAGCGCTTTAGGGAACATCTCTGAGACACCCGCACCAATCAACCACACCGCGCCGTGGCCCAACATTTCAACTCCCCCACCCACTCTGCCAAGGACATGGAGGTCCTGGGCCTCCTTCACCGCCGCTTCCTCACCACCAGACGCCTGGAGGAAGAACGCCTCATCTTCCACCTCGGAACACTTCAACCCCAGGGCATCAATGTGGACTTCAACAGCTTCCTCATTTCCCCTTCCCCCACCTCATCCTAGTTTCAAACTTCCAGCTCAGCACTGTCCCCATGATTTGTCCGGACTTCTCTGACCTGCCTAGCTCCTTTTCCACCTATCCACTCCACCCTCTCCTCTCTGACCTATCACCTTCATCTCCTTTGTACTCACCCATTGTACTCTATGCTACTCTCTCTCCACCCCCACCCTCCCCTAGCTTATCTCTCCACGCTTCCGGCTCACTGCCTTCATTCCTGATGAAGGGCTTTTGCCCGAAACGTCGATTTCGCTATTCCTTGGATGCTACCTGAACTGCTGTGCTCTTCAAGCACCACTGATCCAGAATTTGGTTTCCAGCATCTGCAGTCATTGTTTTTACCATTTTCTCAAGGGCAATTAGGGTTAGGCAACAAGTTTTGGCCTTGCCAGTACATTCCACGAAAGAATAACAAAAAACACTGTGCACAAAACTGCTACCTCTTTTAAGCCTTAAAGGAGAATCACTTTTTTTGTTTAGAGCCAGCTAGTGACAACAGTATTGAATGCAGTCTTCAGCTCTTCAGAATTACTGAGTTATCTTCAAACAGTTCAATAATATTTCCATTTTAATTCTTTTGAAAGTGCATCATGTGACACTGCAGCCAGTCTCACTCTGATTAGTGTATTTAAGCTTTGGTGTTGCTTTCAGGCTCAGACTGTATCTAACGTCTTTTTAACCTAACAGTTATAGACTTATAATAAAGTGTAAAATAAAATATAGCAGTTCTTTCAATGATTCTTTCACCATGTTGAATATAGCCAATACTATAGTAACTCATCAATACGGAGTTACTTTAGGGTAATTGCTAAAAAGATGCTTGAGATTAACCTTCAGAAGACTCTTATAATTTTCCATCCCATATTCCTAACAGTCTGAGTAACATTATCAACTCAATATTGATGAGATATCTAATATAACTCACCACACAAGCTTGCTATAAAATAAACATCACCAATCTTAAATTTTAAACTTAGGCAACTGCGAGGTATGAGCAGGAAGATGGCTGAGATAGATTGAGAAATTAAATTAAATAAGAATCGCCATTAACCTTGGCAAACATTCAAGTATATAATTCACAATTCTCCATGAGTATATATTCCTTTAAAAAATAAAAACACCAGCTAGAAAGTGGTACTGTCCATAGAAACCTAGACAAGTTAAGAACTTAAAATGAAGAGGTTTATAATGTTGTTAAAGAGTAGATTAAAGAGTATGATGGTGGGAGAGTTTTAAAATCAGCAAAAGAGGCCAAGAAATTGATAAAGCAGAAAATAGAACAAGAGTAGACAAGCAAGAAATATTTAAAAGAAGTTGTAAGAGGTTTACCACTATGTGAAAAGAGATTAGCAAAAGTAAATATGGGCTCCTTAGAGGCAGACAGAAGAAAAAAATATAATGGGATATTAAAAAATGACTGAGAAGTTGAACAAATATTTTTGCCTGTCTAGACAGTAGAAAACACAAAGAACATGCTAGAAATTGTCAGGTTAATATGAGTGAGGAACTTAACATAATTCTTTCAAGTAAAGGAAAGCATTCAAGAAATTTCGGGGATTAAAAGCCAACAAATTTCTTGGACTTAATGACCTGAACCACATTTGGCTTCAGGGATAATGGATGTATGCATTTTGAACTTGCAGAAATTTCTAAATTCCAAATGGTCCCTGGAATTCGGAAGGTTGCAATTCATATAGACTATTCAGAGAGGAGACAGAGAGAGGAGAAAGGAAACCAAGCAGTTAGCTTAGCGTCAATGTCTACTGCTTTGGTTTCCTTACCTGAGGGATAGGGAGGTATATTTTATGCAGATTGTTTGAAAGGCTTGAGCTTGTATTATCTAGAGTTTATAGTAATGGGAGGTGGTCCAAATGAAACATAAAATTTAGGGGTGGGGGGGAAGAGGCTGGGAGAGGGGGAAGTTTACAGGGTAGATGCTGAGAGATCCTTTTCACTGCTTGGAAAATCTAGAACTAGGAAAAATGGTTGCTTGCATTATGACAAGGGATCGAGCATTTAGGACCAAGAAAAAAATTTTCCACACTCAGAGGGTTTTAAATCTTTGGAATTATTGACCCCAGAGGTATTCTGTCAAGAAGAATATTCAAGGCTAAGACTGATGGGATTTTAGATACTAAGGGATATAGGGGTTAGGAAATGAGTTGGGAAAATGGAGCAGATGTAAAGGTTTAAGCATGACTTTATTAAATGGTGGAGCAAGAAAGACTTGCTTAATTTAATTCTTAAATTAGAATATGTTAAATTTTGTTTTATTTTGTTGAGCAGTGGAATGTAGTCAAGTTAATGAGAATGACCAAAGATTCAGCTCACTTTGCTTTCTAATCTTGCTGGTATTCATCTCAGTAGTTTGGTCACTCCCATCAGGGGATTTATGCTCCAATTTTCACATATAATGTAAGTTGACTATGGAACACACTCAGGCACTTTCTTTTGTATGTCCCCTTTCCATGATGGTGCATATCTTTCAGTATCACCAGCTTATCCCACCATTTGCACTTTTCAGCATTTTCACAACAAAGTACCTTCCAGAACATCCTAACTATAAAGTGAGGTTTTCAAAAAAAAATTTACAAAAGCAAAACTGCAATTTGTGGATATAGGATGGATATTACTGAACTAAGTAATAAAGATATGTTAGTGCACTAAACACATTAAAACAAGGCAAATAGCAGTATTTAAATTAACAATTAATGACACAATAACCCTCTTCTGCTTTTTAGGGAATCTAGAGATGTGACTAAATGAGCACAAAGCTAAGTGGACAGAGTTTCTCTCGGAATTTTGGAATTTTTTTGAAATTTAAGTGCTCTTTTATTGCCTTTGGAGATTGTCTCAGTCTGAGCAGTGTTTATGCATCAGTCTACCAGCCCATGTTTAGCATACTAATGAAAGGCACACTTTGGCAGTGTTGAATATTAATAAATCTCTTGTGATATAATCAGGTTCTCAGTGTTTTGAAGCCTGACATAAACTGTCTCATAGTGTTGCTGGCATTTTTTAAATTCATTTTAAAAGTGCCTTATCCGAAAAGCATTTAGCATGGAATTGTCAAGGAAAGCATTAAAATGTACATATCTGCTTATAAACCATATTCCAGATCTGCACTGTCATTGTTTAAACTGATTAGTTTAATTATGGACAATCAAAATATCAGACTTAAAATTGTACCAACTTTAAATGAGGTATGTATTTCCAAAGATCTATGAATATACCAAAATAGCAATACCCTAGTGTAATAAATGTAGTCTTTGAGAATGCCAAAAAATAATAGCTGGGTAACAAAACCCCCACGAAATCCTACTGCATAGATTCCATTATAGCTTATAATAAACAAAATTTACTTTTAAAATTTCAAGTGCATGTTTTAAACAGTTGTGTGTTTTGGAATTGAAATATATTCTTAGGCACCCAATCAGATAGGGCTCTGGTAACCATGTGATGAAATTCTATTTGTCTATTTTTAACGATAAAAGCCTTTAAATATACGTAATGCTTTTAGACTTAAAAGATCATATCATCACTAAACTGAATTCAAGAATGGTAGTAATTAAGTTCAAGAAAAGTTCAAGGCAAAGCTAATATGAAGAAGTTATCAAAAATGCATGAGTAAAACCAGACTTTTTAAAAATTCTTTTTACTTTTGATTCTCCTTTATTTTTAAATTGATAGTCAAGCATTAAGGTTCAATTTAGTTCCAAACCTCTGTTCTGCTTCACTGGACCTAGCCATCAAAAGATTCACCTAATCAAATATTGGAAATTCTTGGCTTCACTAAGTACATGGCAGCTGAAGTCAGGACTGCAATGCGTGAGGAAAGACATGAGCATGAATCAATATACACCACAGTCAAACAAGCTTCATGCCAAATGGATTGGGAACTATCATTCCTTATTCTGCTAACAAGTAGCAGCTTTGACATTAGAGACATCAGTTGCATCAGCCAGGGATATTCATAAACTTAAGCCTAGTCAGACACTGCAATGTCATACCCTTCCTCCAGTGCACTATACAAAAGCAGAGATTGCAGAGATCTTAGCCTTACCTAGTGAGATGAAATAACCAAAGTAATTGATAAAATAACAACAAATGAACCTCCTTTCTAAAGTTCTTCCCATCCCAACTAATGAAACTTTTGATTCATCTTTATACAAAGGCATTTTTAAGTAATCAACAGTGACAGTGCTAAAAGAAGGCTTTAGAACATTGAAAATGGAACATAGAAAAATACAGCGCAGTACAGGCCCTTCGGCCCTCGATGTTGCGCTGATCCAAGCCCACCTAACCTACACTAGCCCACTTTCCTCCATATGCCTATCCAATGCCCGTTTAAATTCCCATAAAGAGGGAGAGTCCACCACTGCTACTGGCAGGGCATTCCATGAACTCACGACTCGCTGAGTAAAGAATCTATCCTTAACATCAGTCCTATACCTACCATCCCTTAATTTAAAGCTATGCCCCTTCGTAATAGCTGACTCCATAAGTAGAAAAAGGTTCTCATGGTGATGCTGCCTGGCCTGCTGTGCTTTGACCAGCAACACATTTGCAGCTGTGATCTCCAGCATCTGTAGACCTCATTGTTTTAACCGAAGATTTTAACCTACTGCGAATCCTCTTACAAGGATGCCTTCCTTGAAGAAGCTCTCTTCCTCCCTCTACAAGGATTTCAGTGAGTCCCTCTCTCACTGCACCCCCCAGGTCATCTCCTCTGCACAGAAACTCTTCAGCCACGTTCTCAAACAGACTCGCTACCACAGCCACATCTCCTTCCTCAGCACCTGTCTCAATCCTCTTCCTGACCTCTCCGCCCCCACCCCACTCCGGCCTATCACCCTCACCTTGACCTCCTTCCACCTATCCCACCTCCATCGCCCCTCCCCCTAGTCCCTCCTCCCTACCTTTTATCTTAGCCTGCTTGGCTCTCTCTCTTATTCCTGATGAAGGGCTTATGCTCGAAACGTCGAATTCTCTATTCCTGAGATGCTGCCTGGCCTGCTGTGCTTTGACCAGCAACACATTTGCAGCTGTGATCTCCAGCATCTGCAGACCTCATTTTTTACCCTCATGGTCAACCCTATCTAAACCCCTAATCATCTTGTGCACCTCTATCAAGTCACCCCTAAACCTTCTTTTCTCCAATGAAAACAGCCCCAAGTCCCTCAGCCTTTCCTCATACGATCTTCCTACCATACCAGACAACATCCTGGTAAACCTCCTCTGCACCCGTTCCAGTACCTCCACATCCTTCCTATAGTATGGCGACCAAAACTGCACACAATACTCCAGATGTGGCCGCACCAGAGTCTTATACAACTGCAACATGACCTCAGGACTCCGGAACTCAATTCCTCTACCAATAAAAGCCAGTACACCATATGCCTTCTTCACAGCACTATTTACCTGGGTGGCAACTTTCAGAGATCTGTGTACATGGACACCAAAATCCCTCTGCTCATCCACACTTCCAAGTATCCGACCATTAACCCTGCACTCCATCTTCTTGTTACTCTTACCAAAGTGAATAACTTCACACTTACCTATATTGAACTCCATTTGCCACCTTTCTGCCCAGCTCTGCAGCTTATCTATATCCCGCTGTAACCTGCCACATCCTTCCTCACTGTCAACAACTCCACCGACTTTCGTATCATCCGCAAACTTGCTCACCCAACCTTCTAGCCCCTCCTCCAGGTCATTTATAAAAATGACAAACAGCAATGGTCCCAAAACAGATTCTTGCGGAACACCGCTGGTAACCGCACTCCAAGATGAACCTTTACCATCAACTACTACCTTCTGTCTTCTTCCAGCCAGCCAATTTCTAATCCAAACCAACTCCCCCTCAATGCCATACCTCCGTATTTTTTGCAGTAGCCTACCATGGGGAACCTTATCAAATGCCTTACTAAAATCCATATACACCACATCAACCGCTTTACCGTCGTCCACCTCCTTAGTCATCTTCTCAAAGAATTCAATAAGGTTTGTGAGGCATGACTGGCCCTTCACAAAACCATGCTGACTATCCTTGATCACATTATTCCTATCCAGATGTTCATAAATCCTATCCCTTGCAATTCTCTCTAAGACTTTGCTCACAACAGAGGTAAGACTCACCAGCCTATAGTTACTAGGGTTATCTCTACTCCCCTTCTTGAACAAGGGAACTACATTTGCTATCCTCCAGTCTTCTGGCACTATTCCCGTAGACAACGAGGATATAAAAATCAAGGCCAATGGCTCTGCAATCTCCTCCCTTGCTTCCCAGAGAATCCTAGGATAATTGCCATCAGGCCCAGGGGACTTATCTACATTCACCCTTTCCAGAATTTACAACACCTCTTCCCTACATATCTCAAAGCCATCCATTCTAATTAATTGTGACTCAATATTCACATCGGCAACAATGCCCTGTTCCTGAGTGAATATTGACGAATAGTATTCATTTAGTGTCTCCCCAATTTCTTCAGCCTCCACACGCAACTTCCCACTCCTATCCTTGACGGGACCTATTCCTACCCTAGTCATCCTTTTATTCTTGACATAACCATAGAAAGCCTTTGGGTTTTCCCTAATCCTATCAACCAAGGACTTTTCATGTCCCCTCCTTGCTGCTCTTAGCTCTCTCTTTAGATCCTTCCTGGCTACCTTATAACTCTCAATCGCCCCAATTGAACGTTCATGCCTTATCCTTACAAAGGCCGCCCTCTTCCCTTTAAGAAGGGATTCCAATTCCTTATTAAACCACGGCTCCCTCACACGACTCTTTCCTCCCTCCTTCCCTGCTTTTTTTTGTGAAGGGATGTATTACTTTGGGAATCCAACTCATCTACTCACAAGTTATGCTATTATGTTAATGGCTTAAAAAAATACTCTTTGGTCAAGCTTTTCGGAATCCATGCTAACATCTCCTTAACTAATTTGATGTTAAATTTTATTCTATAATGTTCTTGCGAATGTCCCAAGATGTTTCAATATATTAAATGCACCATAGAAATACAAGTTTTCATCATTGGTATTGGTTCACCACCTGTTTCCTTTGCTTGAAGCATTCTTCACTATTCCATCAGGCTCCCAAATGAAAGCAAATACTGTCTGAGTTTGAAAAGACTTAAACTTTACTGGGTTAAATAAACCCTGTTGGTGGTACAGGTACATGATTTGAATCTTCCTTGACAAGAGTCAATTAAAAACACCTCGCACAATGTGAAATGAAGAACTTTATGGTATTTACCATTGACTGATAATACATTCAATCTGTAACACTCCCAAAATAACCAACTGATCAAAATTAAAATTAATATAATAAGCAAAAATTGGATAGAATCTGTTAAGCATGAGCCATTGGAGAGAAACAACTTCTGGTATTATTTTCAGATTACTGAGAACAGGTAGGACAATTAGCCAAAAGGCTTCTTTATGTGCTTGAAACTTTGTATTTGTATCCCCTATGGAAGCTGAAGCAATTCCAGAATCTGATCTTCATTCCCTAGCAAGCACTAGGAGTGCCAGTCCAACAGAATTTACCCCTTAATACTGATGGACCATACACTTTAACACGTGGATTACGAAATATGGCAAGTAAAATTAGCTTGCCCTGTAAGTAGTTCATTTGGTGCTATTATTTTGGTAGCATATACATTCACCAATCTATAAACCAAAACCAGGATTTATGGAGCAGCATTAATGTTGTGTGAAGCACCTTAATGCCCAAACAGATTCTTCTCATATACTGTTAAATAAATGTTACATCTAGTTCCAATGTAGCCCTCCAAAATCTTCAGGAAATCCTGAGTAAACCATGCTTTAGTCAGGAGTTAAGTTTTTAATTATTACCCAGTTCAATTTAAGTGTTAATATATCATATACAACCTATTAACAAGCCCAATTTAGACTTGAATCAAGAACATACGAAAATATGAAAAAGAGCTAGAATAAATCATTTGGTCCTTCAATTCTACTTTTGCCCATGATTCACATATCCTTAGTGTCAAAATCCACAATAATGTCCCATAGTGAGATGTTTGGCAGTCAACAACCACATTTCATTTGGTGGTGCAATGGAGGCTGAGTGATTGAAAATGTTCAAATTGCATTTGACAGATTTTTTGATTGACAAGAGGGTCATAAGCTCATCTGGGCAAGGCAGGAAGACGTTTAAGGTCAATAAGATCTTATTGAATGGTGGATCAAGCTGATGTTCCAATTGGCTCACTCCTATTTCTACTTCTTCTGATCTTGGAACTGACACTAAGACTTATTCATATAAGATGTGAGCAACATCTATGCCACTTCCCTTTCTAACTTTCCTCACTCCTCGATAGAGCAGATCTTGCCTCCACATTATGGGATATCCCAAACAGCCTGGGCAATACTGTAAGACCAAGGTGTGGAGAATTAAAATATTAAATCAGAGTTCTTCAAATGTGGTATCTTTAAGAGTAACAAAATGCAAGAATAGAGCCTCCTGTTCCAGAATTTAAGTAACTTTTATGAGCAAGTGTGGGGGTAACAAATGGCTAGAGATATTCGTTTACCACTGACCACAAACTGTGTCCCAGAGAGTTTGTTTTTTTTTAAAATTAATTGGTGAATAATCCGTAACTGTTGCAGAAAATCATGCATGATGCAGCTTACTAGTCACCTACTTCTGCATACGCTGCTCTCTCACAATGAGGGAGGCCAAATTAGCAAACTGCAGCAATGTACACTGTTGGTGTGCAGAATTGATAGATGTGGCTGAGAGAAGAAAAATATGCATGAGAATGCCTCAAGAAGAAAGGTGTTCTCCAGGTGTGCATTGAAAATGTTTTTAAAAAGAAAGCTCAGAGCTATTAGGACTACCAACCATGGGAATGATTATGGTTACAACTGTAGCACTTAGTGGTTGAAAGGACACTCCTCTAGTCTTTCAACCGGCTGCCAGGAGGTTGCCTCCATGTAGCCGATGGGCTTGTATCCATTCGCAGGCACCTGTCCAATGCTAGGAAAGATTAGTTGTCACAGCTTAATGACTCTTGATCAGCACTTAAATTGAAGACATTGGCTGTCTGCCTCAGTAGATTGGGCTGCCAGTTTTCTTGGCAGTCTAACTCCGGGAGAGTCCCCCGATGCAGGAAACTGTCCCAATGGATTGTCACGCCACTTTGCCAAGAGGTCAGGAAATCACGCGCAACATTTCAGGTTGATGACTGTTTATCAGAACTGCTCAAAAATTTCAGCTTTGATCAAAACCTGAGACTTTACCACTGTTTCTCTTTTCACATGCACAGTCTTCCCATCATTTTTTGCTTTTGTTTTACCAAACCAATATATAATTTATCTGTTCTGTGCAACATCAACAGGAAAACCAAATTTCTAATAGCAAGTTGGAACAGCCTTTCTTTCCATTTTCTTCCCATTCATTCCTTCTCTTGTTCCCTATTATTTCCTCCCAATCTACATTAGCATGTTGTTCATCATTGAGACATCACAGCAAAATCCCAGACATGTTCAATTTTAAGCTGGTTATTATTGAAAATAATCACGTAGGGGCATGATCCCCATAGCACCTCATCAGCATCTGAATGGCATCTGCCAGTTAAATGCAAGGTTTTTATCAAAAAGAACCTGAGCATTCTAATCCTTGTACCGTTGTTGTGATTAAATATGCATTCACATATAGCAGCTACAAAAAAGTTAGCATAATTTTCATTTCCCTTGTCTTCACCCCGAAAGATGATTTTAATGTGACTATTTATGCTCTTGTAAATAATGAAACGATTTGCATTATCACCTACTTCATGACGCATAACACATGACTTGCTCAAATACCGTGGACTGCAAGCCAGACAATTGACACAAACGGGTAATATTATAAATCTATTTCAACAACTAATGGAATCAGAAGAAAGTGAAATGACTGGTTTACTAATTATTGATAGAAGAAATGTTATGAGGGGCCAGATTTTGTAGGAGAGATAACAATGAGGCTAATTGTTCTGTCTGCTAGTTACATAGAAATCAGACAATTACTTTCAGTGACCACACATCCCCAATAAGATGCAGAAATTCAGAAGTTGCTGTTTGAGAGACACTGTTCTTTCAAAGTGAGTGGTAATGGTATCTCACCACGGACTCATCATTTACATATATTGACTATTCTGTGGGTGTCCCACATGTGGGTGCTTTTTGTTCAGACAGTTGTCTGATAAGAACTTCCAATGCAAAAGCCTGTGGAAAGAAAATTTATGAGCATGTGTGGGTGAAACAAATGGCTAGAGATATTCGTTTACCACTGACCACAAACTGTGTCCCAGAGAGTTTTTTTGAAGTAATTGGTGAATAATCCATAAAAGTTATTACATTTTTTAACTGATTGAGAACCAGAATGTCACTACAACAGAGCATCTCAATGGATTGACCTAGATTTTTTTGATTACCACCAGCACTAAAATAAATCTAATCTATTTTAAATGGGTTACTGTCTGAGTTAAAATAACACTGATCGGAAAATTTAGTCTTATACCTATGGTTTCAAATTAGAAAAGCAGACCTAAAAATCTGAATGGATTTTGGTGTTTAGCAAAGCTGAAGAGAAAGATCTTTGTGAAGTAAATTGGAAGTTCCTTTATTAGAGTCATAGAGATGTACAGTATGGAAACAGACCCTTCGATCCAACCCATCCACGTCGACCAGGTATCCCAACCCAATCTAGTCCCACCTGCCAGCACCCGGCCCATATTCCTCCAAACCCTTCCTATTCATATACCCATCCAAATGCCTTTTAAATGTTGCAATTGTACCAGCCTCAACCACATCCTCTGGCAGCTCATTCCATACACGTACCACCCTCTGCGTGAAAATGTTGCCCCTTAAGTCTCTTTTATATCTTTCCCTTTCACCCTAAACCTATGCCCTCTAGTTCTGGACTCCCCAACCCCAGGGAAAAGACTTTGCCTATTTATCCTATCTAAAGCCCTCATACTTTTGTAGACCTCTATAAGGTCACCCCTCCGCCTCCAACGTTCCAGGGAAAACTGCCCTAGCCTGTTCAGCTTCTCCCAATAGCTCAAATCCTCCAATCATGGCAACATTCTTTAAATCTTCTCTGAACCCTTTCAAGTTTCACAGCATCTTTCCAAAAAGGAGGAAACCAGAATTGCATGCAATATTCCAACAGTGGCCTAACCAATGACCTCTCAACTCCTGTACTCAATTCTCTGACCAATAAAGAGAGAATACCAAACACCACCTTCACTACCCTATTTACCTGCAACTCCACTTTCAAAGAGCTATAAACCTGCACTCCAAGGTCTCTTTGTTCAGCAACACTCCCTAAGTGTATAAGTCCTGCTAAGATTTGCTTTCCCAAAATGCAGCACCTCGCATTTATCGGAGTTAAACTCCATCTGCCACTTCTCGGCCCATTGGCCCATCTGGTCAAGATCCTGTTGATCATTAAGCCATGCCTAATTGTCAACAGGATCCTAGACATGTTTCCCACTTCCACCTGACCCCAAAGTTAATGTCATTCGCCCTTGGTCCCCTCCCAAATGCCACTTAAATAAGTCAAAAATTTTGTCGTAGCACAAGTCTCAGCCAACTACAGACCTCCTTTGGTTTGAGGAAGATTGAATTTGATTGGGAAATCTTCGCAGGGCAAACAATTTTAAAATGCCCCAAAATCTTTTGTTCAGGTCTGAGAATTCCAATAGGCTCATGGCCCTTCTGGGAAAGTTGAAAATCCAATTGGGCCACATCCTCAGAAAATAAGGTCTTTGGACCAATCCTCCGAAATCCTGGAATCAGTTCACTCTGGCTGTGATTGCTCTTGTGATCCTGGCAGGTTGCACTACTGAGATCAAAATTCTGCTGGACAATCAGCCTGCGAGGTATCGCTCAAGGGCATGACCTTTCGTCAATTGATAGAAGGGTTGATGTGCATCCTTCAATCTGTTTACACCATATCACAGCATGTTATTGCAGAAGGGAAGGCTTTTTTTAAGAAAATAAGCGGGTGTGTTTAGATCCAATTTTGTTTTGTGAAACAAGCAGTATGACATCCATGAAATTAAAATCAAGAAGGTTATACAGTGGCTCAGTGGTTAGCACTGCTGCCTCACAGCACTGGGGACACAGGTTTGATTCTTGCCTCCGGTTACTCCTTGGAGGGCTGGTGGAATTATTGGGCCTAATGGCCTGTTTCCACATTGTAGGGATTCTATGATACTAAGAAAAGTGGAAAACCCATTCACTAGGATGTATAGGATGGCAGATTTTCCTTCTTGCCATCCAAAGAGTTACGGCTGCTATTTGTTAAACATTCCAATAAGTATTAATTGACTGGCGATAGAACTTCCATCCCTCACACAGGAAGAACTTCCACTTGACGGAACTGACAATCAATTTGATGGACTGGCAGACCTCTGATTCCATTAACAATGGGAAGCAGCAACACACAAGTCTATACTTTGGGCTATACTCAATGGAGTTTAGAAGGATGAGGAAGGGATCTCATTGAAACTTACAGAATATGGATAGCTTGGATGTAGGAGATGTTTCCACCAGTAGAAAGCTTATTACCCGAGGACACAGCCTCAGAGTGAAGGGGCAACCTTTTAGAACTGAAAGGACACGGATTTTCTTCAGCCAGAGGGAGGTGAATCTGTGGAACTCACTGGCCAAGTCAGGGTATATTTAAGACAGACATAGATAGGTTTTTGATTAGTAAAGTGATCAATGATTACAGGAAGTAGGCAGGAGAGTGGAGTTGAGAAATATATCAGCCATGCTGGAGCAGGCTTGAAGGTCTGAATGTCCTAATTCTGCTCCTATACCTTACAGTCCAAGTCAGGATTCAAAGTTCCAGGAGTCCAGGACCAAATCAGAGTGCAGATCACAGGACAGTGAGGGAAAGCTAGTCAGGTCAAGGGGAGGGAAGCATCTGCAGGGCACAGGCCTTAAGGGGGTTGACACAAGGCCCATTGGTGTGGACAACATCCCCAAATCTCACTTTCAGCTTGTGACTTGAAACACAATCATTTTTTAGACTTCATTCCTGCTACTGCACTCCTCCCGCCAGGTTGAAATTTGAGGCAAGGCATGAAATGTCACTTCAGTGGTCATTGATTACACACAAGGACTTTACAGTTGGAGCAGGGCTGGGCAGTCTCAGTTATGCCTGTCACACAACATTTCAGGTCGGTGACAGCAGGTGGGAGCTCAGTGGGGTGGTAACCCAAGGAATTTTACAAAATGCCATCTCATTTCCTGTGCTGAAAGCCAATGGAAAGAATCATTCATCTATAATAAAATCTTGCCATTTTCATTTCCTTAACTTTATCCAAATTAAATTTAGATAGACACTGTGAAACTCTCTCAATATTTTGGGTTTAACGTTAGTTATAGTACAATCAATCAGGGGGTAACTGCGGCCCATGGATTTCATGGGTGGTCATCCTGACAGCTACACGAGGCAAAGAGAAGTTTGAAAGTTTTCAGTCTGTCTTTCACAAAAGTTTATTTATATTTCATACTCTACAAACTCCAGTCTGCTCTCTCCCTTTCCAAACCAACAGCTATTACTGGGATAAATCAGCCCTTTTCCATTTCTGAACTTAAAAACCACGAAATCATCCAATTAACAAATAACAAATTACAAACACCATCCACCAGGGGAAAGCCAGTCTTTTTAATATATGGAAAATCAGCCCTGAAATATATGTTCCACTAAACATCAGCTACTCTGTTATCTCCGGGACATGTTCTAGTTCATTCTTAAAAGGGCCACGATTTAGAACATCATCGGGTCTTCCCAATTTTCATGTAAGTTACAGGTTATGGCATGGGATCAAAAATACTTCATATGGATTGTGAAGTCAAAAAGTTTTTAAAATTCCCAAATAAGTTCATTTTTTCCCCAAAGTTTCATGCACTTTTCCACAGTCATTCCTTCTTACATTTTGATGCAAATGTCTACAATATGCTCACAAAGAACATGGTCCTCACTTGCCAGACACAATGCAGGACCAGAAGCACAATCTTGGTCATTCAGCTGCATTGATGCTATTTACACACCTGTATTCTAACTGGTTACGTACCTCGTCTGCTCATTGTTAGGGAATCAGATCTAGTTCTAGCTTCAGTGGATTTTTCACTCAAAAGTATGAATCATGATTGGAAAATCATTCATTGTCTTTTCATGATGGACACTCTGTAAAGCAATGTACTCCCTTAATAATGTCTTTTTGGCAGCCTATATGAAGTCTTCTGTTGCTGAATTATATCTGTAATCACAACTGCACTGAATTTCAAGAGCAGTTATTTTGAACACCTATTGTATTTTCAGTGAGAATTACCAAGTTACATTTTGGATTCTATGTCTGGTGTTCAGTAGTGAATGCGAAACGTCAAGGCATTAGGTACGTAGAATATCCTGTTATTTTAAGTAGGATGCAGTCGTGATGCCACGTTCACATTAATGTCCTCTTTAAACCATCAATGCGAAAAGTGGTTAATAATCTCAAGCCAGCATGAACAATAAAAGGGTCCTCTGACTGTGCATCACAGCCAGAAATACTGAAGGTCAATTATTAGCTGCTATAGAATTGCAATATTGGACAGGTAGAGAAACAGGACTATTAATGAGATCAAACAGGAATGCAAACAGAATCAGAATGAAATCAGTTAGCAAGGTAAATCAAATGTATTTTAAACTGAACCAGAAATTACCAATTTAACATCAGCTAAACTAGGTCATATATGCATTTAGTTTAGTAGTGAAACAATGTCAGCAGTTTGAAACTTTATATAAAAATCTTGCAAAACAGATAAGTTCAGAAATAAAGATAACATTTGGAAAAATAATATCTAGAAATACAGCAACTGACCTACAATCAGCACAACCAGATTATTCAGTTAAAATTAAGACTTGTTCTTAATTTTTCTCTAAAATTCTTTTATCCTAGCAACACCTATATTTTATCATGATAAAACCTTCCTCAATATCAATGCATTGAATTTTGTAATCAACTTTAATGTTAAGATTTTATTTGTGATGCTCATCCACCTGTTATCTTCTGAGAATGCTCAAACATAACATAACATTATTTTCCCTACAAGTTTTGAGGCATTGCTTTTTCATCTCAAAATACTGTTCAAATTGAAATTCATTTAAACTGACCGATAGTCAATCCTTTTCCAACAGAGATTGTGTTACAGCTTTAATCACTTGAGGTGTATGCAATTTCAGTAATATTAAAACATTGATTTACAGATTTGGGATTGGTTTGATTAACGTTCTCTTTTTGTGCAGGCAGGGGTTTACATGCAATTTAACAGTGGATTCTTATGATATACTTTTAATTAATGATTATCATGCATTCATTGCTAGTAATCCAAAATATCATACAATACAGTCAGGTAATTTGAGGGTGCAAATGTTGGAGTCTATTGCATAGGATGCCAGTAAATCAACCATATATTCATTCTTCTGTTCAATCTTTATATTATTGCCTTTAGTAATAGGGGAAGAAAACACAAATTATGCATTTCTGTCTGTAAAATTCATTATTTTACTGGATGATTAGCTAACAGACAGCATGTTTATTGTATCTATGCCAGTTGGAGTGCATGACTATCACAAGTGCTCGACAATCCTGAACATTATCTAGTTGTGAAATGTAAGGGTGAAACCAGCATATTGCAACACAGGCACATGAACCACACTTGTTCTCAGAGCTCAGTACACCCCTGAGAGAGATCCAAATGGCTGGGATTCTCATCCAGAGACCATCTGCTTTGGAAATTAAGGCTGTCAGCATTTAGTACCATGGATGCTGTAACTAAATCTGATTTGAGCTTTTTATCTGGGAAAAATAACAGTAGCATCCACGGGAAAGCTTGCAATGTGAATGTTCTACAGCAATAGTATACAGTCAAAGAACATCTGAAAGTAAATTTGAATTGAAATTTTGTGAAAGTATTGCATACTTCATGCACACAAACATAAAGAAACTAGATGGATTCTAATGATGTCTAAAATGAATAATTAACAGTAGCAGCAAATGACAATATAATTCCACTTTGCAAATTGGAGGTACACAAAATGGATCAATCTTTTGGAATTCTTATTTCTGAGAACTTTACGCAAATAGATCAGAATAAAGAAACATTTCTACAACTACTCAAAGTAAAGCCCTCATCTGAGAACTAATTACCCTGAGAGAGCCATGTCTTTATGCTTGGAATTCAAACCAGAACCAGTCTGCATAGGCTTTACACTAACTAAAAGCAATGGAGTTGTGGTTAATACAGCAGCCACCATCTCAAATAACCCTTTGTACACTTTGTGTCCTGTTATTGTTGTATTTTCTTTTATTTAGTTCACAGTTTTGGGGATCGCTAGCTGGCTAAATACCCTGGAGAAGGTGGAAGTGAATTACCTTCTTGACCTGATGCAGTCTACATGATTTAGGTACAGTATTGTCAGGGAGGGAATTTCAGGATTTTTAACAGAGTAACAATAAAGGAACAGCAATATAGTTCCAAGTCAGATGGTGTATGATTTGCAGGGGAACTATCAGGTGACGGCCTGATAGTAGCTGGTAAAGGATGTAGATTTAGAAGATGCTGTCAGAAGAACATTGATGAGTTGCTGTTATACATCCTATAAATGGTAGAAATTTCTGCCACTGTTCATCAGTGGAGAAGGGAATTAATATTATACTAATGGATGGAGTTGCAATTAAGCAGATTACTTTGCACTGATGGTGTCAGGTTTCCTGAGTACTGTTGAAATTGCACTCAGCCAGACAAGTGGACAGTTTTCTATTACACTTCTGACTGGTGCCTAAAATGTAGTATAAATGGTGGAATAAATTGACATCCAGTTGACAATGATTTGGTTGGGCATAGTAAATAGGAATTGTGAAGGGAAAATAGTTTTTGACAAACTTGTTGGAATTTTATAAACTGGAGAGTCAGGGAGTGAGTCACTAGCCACGGAATTCCCAGCCTGCTGCCACTTCTAGAGAGACCTATCCCATTGTGCAAAATAAACTGCGGGTCTTTTCTTACACACAAATCAAGATGTTTCATGATGAGAGATTCAATTGCCTTATTAAGAGAAAACTGGTCAAAGAATACATGTTGCACTCTGCTACTGAAACAGAGAAAAGGAGAAATTGATTAGGATTTTTTATTGTCTAACCCACCTCCAAATCACTGTTGTACACAATTGGAACTAAAATATTTGCAGTACCCCTCCTTCACTGTTCATAAAATCCCTTGGTCATTGCAGAATAAAAAACAGGAGTGGCGTGGCAATCCAATGATGACAGCCACTCAAAATGTCAGCCAATGCCATCTATTTTGCGACAAAAAAATTGAGAAACCACTTTCCTTCTGTGCAATATGATATAATTCATAAGATGGTTGATGGCTGAGATGAATGAGGCAACAAAGTATGCACCAGCACAGAGTACAGGGAAATAATGGTTAATATAGGCTACCTTCCCAATCCTCTGTGGAAGATGACTAATTGGAGGAAAGACCTGTAAAAAGCAAAAATCAAAGCAAAAAATGGTGAAATCAATCACATAGGTTATTTCCTGAATAGTACAGAGCTCAGAGTGTGCTGGCAATACCAAGCTCTGAAGTCAGGAATTTCGCCTGATGAACAGAACTTTAGTGCAAAATGTGTGAAAAGTCCATTAAATATGTTATCACCAATTTTTGGCTGAAATAATTATGGCCAATCAAGAATGGCCCCAAGGAAATTCCAAGCATATATTTCTTGGGAAGTTGAGCATGACATTTTTCATCATTAACATAAAAGTTGTAAGATGACCTTTATGTAGTAATGATGGGATATGTCACTGTATTTCTCTGAACTTGCATGAGTCACAAAAAGTAGGTGCAGCACATCGTCAAGGCAGCTAATGGGATACTATTCTTTATTACAAGAGAAATTAAACATGAAGAAGGAGGTTCATCCTCAGTTAGACAGTCATTGGTGAGACCACATCTCAAATAGCATGTGCAGCTTTCTTATGCTTATTTAACAAATGATGTAAATGCTTTGGGGCAGTTCAGGGAAGGTTTACTAAATTAATACATGGAATGAACAGAAACACTGACGAACAATGGATGCTCGAAGTCTGAAACACAAACAGAAATTGCTGGGAGTTAATGCTTCAGGTCCAGTGACCCTTTTTCTGAAGGTCATTGGACTTGAAATGTTAACTTGGCTTTGTCTCCACAGATTCTGCCAAAACTGCTGAGTTTCTCCAGCAATTCCTGGAATTAACAGGTTGTTTTATGAGGAAAGGGTGGATAGGATCCTGATTTCAAAAGAGTGAGACATAGTTTGATTGAGCTGTCTAAGATCCTGAATAGTCTTAACAAGATTTATGTGAAAAGAATATTTCCTTTTGAGGGTGTGCCTAGACTAGGGGTTCACACTTAAAATTAGAAGTCACCCTTTGTAGACAGAACAGGATAGAATGTTTTCTCTCAGAGGATTGACAGACTTCGAAACACTAATCCTCAGAAGGTGAGAGGAGCGAAGTTCTTCAAAATTATTAAAGCCGGAGTTGGTAGAGTTTTGATAGACAAAGGAATCAAAGGTTATTGAGAGGTTGGGGGTGGGGTGGGGGGGGTGGGGGGGGGTGGTAGTCGGAACTCAGAAATGAAAGTTACCCAGATGAGCCTTGGTCTTATCAAATAGCTTATCTAGCTTGGCTATTCAAGTTCCCCATTTCCTGTTTTCATGAAGTAGCTGAGATGGGACTAAGACACTGCCCCGAGATACTCATGGTCAGAGCTAGGAAATACCTCCATCCAAAGGCTAAAACAATCAAACACTGTAAAAGCAAAGTTCTCTCTTTTAGATTTCTCTCATCTTGGCTTTCATGTTGTCTACTAGCCTTCAATTCTAAGTTGTGCCATTAGCTATAACTCCTTTTGTATTGATCAGATCTCTCCTACTCTATTTAAAACTGCAAGGCTTGGTTCTTTACTTAGAGTTCTCAATTTTGAAAATATGTAATTAAAAGCCCAAATTGCACAGTTGTCAGACTACATTGTCCAAATTCAGGCCATGTTCAGTTCTTCAAACTCTAATTCCCTTTCAATTGCATTCATTGTTTCATGCTTGTTTTTTAAAAAAAAGAGATACTTTTACAATGTGATAGCATGGCCAAAGTATCTTTCTGGTAGTTCACACCTCTGTTTGCTGACCACACTGGCTCCTGTGTAAGTAATGCCTTGGTTTTGACACTGCCTTCCTTGTTTGTAAATCACACTTTGTCTCCCCATTCACCCCTTCTCGTAATCTTTTTAAACCATACACATTACTGAGATCATTGTGTTCCTTTAATTCTCGCCTCTTGAGCACCCCAATTTTAGTCACTCTGTCATTGTTAGTTGTGCTTTCAACTGCCTAGGCTCTAAGTTCAGGAATTAGCTCACTAACTTTCTCTGCCTTGCTGTTTCTCTTCCCTCTTTAAGCCACTCATTAAAATGTACCGTTTTGGCCTAAATTTTGGTCATCTTCCTTAATATTTCCTCATGTGATGCAGTTTTTTTAAATTTTATAATGCTTTAGTGAGGTGCCTAGGGACGTTTTATTGCATTAAGTTGTTGATGTTCCTCACGACCAGGTTGTTCCACAAAAACGCACGTTTCTTTAAAGCGAATTCGCTATAACACCGATGACAAATTGGGGACGCTATTTCTAAAGCAGGAACTTGTAAAGCCTGTATTGGTTATAACGTGATTCCAGTCCCATTAATTTAAACGGTGCTGCTATTGTGCGATTTTCATGCAACACGGGGTTGCACAGAATCGATCTACCACGGTATAGCAGAACCGACTGTAGAAAGTAGTAAATGTTCTGAAAAGCGAAGAAAATATAAGTCTACACGTGTTCCACTGATTTCAGGTAACTCACTTCTGAAATATACATGGATATCCAGATCTTGCATTTCTACCGTCATTTTCACATTACACAGCAGTGATCAGTTACCGATTCATGGTCTAAATGTAAGACGGCTGTCCACAAAAGACAGGTTCCCAAAATAGGATCCCACAACAAACAGAAAAGTAAATGCACCTTCACGTAATATGGCAGACGACACATCCTGTAACTCTCTCTATTAAACAAAGGGACCTTATGCACAGTGTCTACAATATGCTCCCAAAGAGATTATGCCTGGACTTTCATAACCCATCAAAAACTGATTAACGAGTGCCAGACTCAACAGCAGTAGAATCTCCTAATGGAATACAAATGAGTTTTAAGACAGACAGAGAGTTATAATATCTGTGAGAGACGCATCTGTTACCTCAGTTAAACATGCTGCTGCAATATTTACTCCAGGCGATCCCAAACTCAAGGCAACCCAAATTAATTGTTTTTAAATTTCAATGGGATGCCTATCAATTTTGCAATAGCAGGTGCAGGAATACATACTAAGATATTTGAAGTACTTTTACATTAGATTTTAAAATAAGTAATAATAAAGAACATTTCAAAACTTGATGTTTAAAATTAAGGCCAGGTCCGTGATTTTGTAGCTGGCCGTCATTATTTACCATAATCCAGATAATAAAAGTACAGAAGGATGCTTATTTGATTTATTCCTATTACATTCACAGCAACAACTTAATACAAGAACGGGTGGTATTTTTGAGTTCATGGTGTGCTGTGAGATTGGACAACGGGTTTTCATCGTGCTACATAGCAACAAAGAAATATTGGCAATTATATAGCAGCTTTCATGACCTCCAGATGTCCCAAAAGCTTTATAGCTAATGAAGTTGTTTGTAAGTATAACCATTTTGCTTTCAAAAATATATTTGATTCATAATTTTTTTTATATACTTACAAAGAACCAAACTGTTTTAGGGACAATCCAGCAGCATACCAAGAAACAAACAAACACTGGCATTTGACTATCCAGCAAACAAACCCAATACATTTCTTACTTATACAAGGTTATATTTACTTATATTTGAGGCATCAAGGGAGTGTCTGATAACTCAATGGATCCCCATTTAGCTTCAGCTGAAAGACTTTAGATGGTGGTCTTTCCCCATTGCACTTTGGCATCCGCTGCCCCAAGCTTTATTGTGTCCCTCAGCACGTAGTCCTAGACCTATAGCCCTGTTTTAATGTAGGAAACAATACAGCTAATGATTGCGGAACAAGCTCCTACAGACAACAATGTGGTAATGATTAGATAATCT
The DNA here is from genome assembly GCF_020745735.1 of Hemiscyllium ocellatum. Lineage (NCBI taxonomy): Eukaryota > Metazoa > Chordata > Chondrichthyes > Orectolobiformes > Hemiscylliidae > Hemiscyllium > Hemiscyllium ocellatum. Next base: position 142,538,513 of record NC_083401.1, read on the forward strand.
GTTTTTGTGACTGTGACTGAAGGATAAATATTGGCCAGGAGATCATGGCCTCGGCTGTTCTTTGAAATAATGCCGTGGGATCTTTCACGCCTATTTGAGAGTAATTGATTCAATGTAAATGCAGCACTCTTTTAGTCCTATACTGGACTGTCACCACAGACTGTTGTACTCAAGCCCTGACTCAACCACACAATCTCCTGATTCAGAGGTGAGAATCCTACCAACAGAGCCAGAACAAACACGTCAGTGCTGAAACAATTCTGCACAATCAGTAATGTAAAGAGTGGGGAATATTAGGATGTCAGAAACTTCACAGATATAATCCAGTGGCCAAACTGGATAAATTTTTTTGAACCATAATCAGTGAGCAGTGTAAGGATCACAAAAGGGAATGCTTTGAATGTATATTTCGTATTAAAATGTGTAGCTAGGTTTCTAAGCAAAGTGTTAAAAATAGACTTCAACTAATGATTCCTTTAGGGAAACTATTGTTTCTGTATTGTCAAATGTGTAGTCAGGGAGTCTGCTTGAAGCCCCAGAAGGCGTTTGAACAATAACAAACAACATTGTGCATCTTTAGAAAGACAGAGTGGCTTCTTTTTTGCACCTCATGCAATTACTTATGTTTGAAACAACATGAATAGTTTTAATGTGCTACTCTAGTGAAGTGGGAGATGGCATGGGGCAAGGTGACACTAAGCACACGAACACACAAGATGGCCACTGAGCCATAAGTTGGCCACTTGACACACAAGATGGATTCTGACCACAATATGGAGAGAGACAGAGCAAACACAGACACAGCCTGGGACCACCAGAATGCCAGCACAATGCACTCACAACCTGGTTGATTAGTTTAAGGTGGGTGGAGGAGAGAATACACATGAGTAGCGTACAATACCCACCGAAGTGTCTGGGTCCAGCCAACGCCTTTGATAGAAATGCTAACAGCTTGATATAGACTCAATACAGAGTGCTAATAGCCAAGGCTGCAGTAATCGTCCTTCTCAGGAAGAGCGATTAGCTCCCATTACTACAACAATAGACTTAGCGCAGACATTGAAACTGACAATGTCTGCGCTGAAACTGCCAATGACTGCATTGAAATTAACAAAAGTTGCGCTGGAATTAATAATGACTGTATCAAAACTATCAACTAATTTACAATGTTACAACAAATAAACTATGTTATAGAGACAATAAGCTCATTACTGACCTATTATAGCACAAAATGCATAAAAGTATCTTGATATGTACTCTGGGTTGAGAGAAGAATCGCAGCTGATCACTGTGCTGTTCGTGTCTCTCTCTCCCCGGAGTTCCGGTATTTCCTCGTACAATAAACATTCTGACTCTGAGGCTGATGATTTTCCCCACAACACTAGGTTAAGTTTATTATACAAGTTAATGGTACTGAAAGAGTTAATACTGAAGTGACATTAGCTCCAACAAACTTGATGATATCACATAGTCTTTGGGTGACAGTGAATTCTTCATTAGCCTTCATAGGGAGAAGCTGTACACTGTATAATCCCTGAAAGTCTTTATTAATTAAATCCTGACTAGAAACGTAAATTGTACCTGCTATCATGCAATAAATTACCTTATTCCGCAAAACAAGCGCCTCTTCTGTTTAGTCTCTCAATGGTCTATCTTCCATCACTGATAATTATACTGGACTTGGACACAGTACAGACTAAGCAGGACTAGTGGGAGCCAAGTACCTCAAAACAACCTTTAGCTTGTGATGCAGACGAGCGAATGAGGCAGAAACCATAAGCTGCCAACTGGGCAATCAGAAGAAATATCACAAAGCTCATAGAAATTTGGTTTTGTCATGAGAGCTGATTTATGCAGAAAATAAAAGGTATTAGAAAGTAGGTCATTAATTACATATTGCAAATGAACATTCTCCCTTATTTTTCAGTTTTGTAAAGGCAAAGTTAAACATGAGAAATAGGGTATAGGACTGCAGCATGGTGTGTAACACCAACTCATATTCAAGTCAGAAATTAGGAAAGGTCCATTGAATAACATTAATCACAAAATTTGAAGGCAGCAAAAAGTAAAACTCAGTTTTGAGGACTTGTGAAAGAATGATAAAAGGTAGGAAACTGTAGATTGAAAATTAAGACTCAATGCAGAGTGGCTGGATCAAGGAAACAAGACAGGAAGGGGTGATTTTAATTTAAACTACCTGGCAGGGAGTAGACCTGATTGGCTTTGCTGTCTATTTTGCTCCCTACAAGGTTTTCTGCTCACCAATTTATGAATAACCCCGCTCCCATTCAGCATGAGCTTAAACTCCACAGCAATAATGGCTGTATTTGTATCAATAACATTAAAGCAGGAAACCTTTTCCTTCGTTTCAATGTCAGAAGTCAAACAACACCAGGTTAAAGTCCAACAGGTTAATTTGAAATCACAAGCTTTCAAAACGCTGTTCGTCACTTCACCTGAAGGAGCAATGCTTCAAAAGCCTGTGATTTAAAATTGGCCTATAACCTGGTGTCATGTGACTTCTGATCTTGTCCATCACTGGCACCTCCACATCATGGCTTCGTTTCAATTGACTTGAGTCAGCGCACACAGCAATTTCTGCCAAAGTCTGTTAATAGTCAACTGGGGGTTGAATCTACACTCCCCTCACCAACCTAGCTGGCTTTAGAGATAAGAGCAGTTAACAACTCTGTAGTTCCAGCCAGGCATATAGTAGCTATCGCCAGGACTGTGAGAACAAGCAGGCCATCGGCAAGGTGGCTGGTTTGGCATGAGTTGGCACAGATGGTGCTTGTAGGCTGGATGAGGGCTGGAGGCCCTAATATTAACAACATAGACTGAAGTGCATTGAACAGAGAGAAGGCTTCTATGGCTTATAGAGCCCATAAACTACTTTTTGGGGTTAGTGGCTCCAATTTCAGCTTGTGCCTGTCTGCTGAATCAAAGATTGCATGATTCAGTTTTTCCCAAATCTGGAATTCTTAAGCCCTGGAAAATCTCGACCTGACTCAGTTCAGGATTATGTGTGCGTTGGGATTCTCACAGTCAGGGACAGAGATGAGGCATGGAAGGGAGGGGAGGATCAGGATGGAAATGCAGGGTGGAGGGAGTCAGGGAAGACTTGGTAGGATAGACAATATCCAAGAGACCCAGGAGGAACAATTCCACTTTAGGACATTCCAGATGGCCTTCTATTTCAAGGACCATAATTTCCCTTCCCACG